>NC_080044.1:60023731-60387064 GCF_012489685.1 Lotus japonicus
GTACTTCCCGAGTTCTTTAAACCAAAAATGCATTTACCTGGTTCACCACCCTCGCTCCTAGGTCAGTCCATACATGGACTCAGTTGGAAAGAATTTTCCATGAACAGTTCTTTAGGGGAGAATGCAAAGTAAGTTTGAAGGATCTGGCTAGTGTTAAAAGAAAGCCAGCAGAGTCTATTGATGATTACCTAAACAGGTTTAGGATGCTTAAATCCCGATGTTTCACCCATGTCCCTGAACACGAGCTAGTTGTCTTAGCCGCTGGTGGTCTAGAATATTCCATTAGAAAGAAAATCGACACTCAGTATATTCGAGATATGTCGTTACTCGCAGATAGAGTGAGGCACATCGAATTGCTAAAGGCCGAAAAATCAGAGGAAAGGCCAAGACTACTAAGTGGCCAAAGAAGGAGAAGGTAGCGTACATAGATGCGGATTCAGTAGGTCAGAGTCCATGTGTCTATCGAGAAGTCCCGGCGGACGTCGATTTGAATGACGTCAATCTGGCTGAACTTCAGCCAGGGGATCCTTATGTTTTGTAAAGCATTGAAACCACGTGAAAACAAACTTGGGGAGGAAACCCCAAGAACACGATTCCTGCTGTGAAAACTTATACTTTTGATGTGGCCAAATGCGATGCAATCTATGATATACTTGTGTCTGATGGTTTGCTTGTGGTCCCTAAAGACCAAAACTTCCTTCTCTGAACAAAGGAAAGGGAAGAAATATTGCAAATATCACAACTTTTTTGGTCATTGGACCTCACAATGTGTTCGTTTCAGGGACCTTGTGCAGGGAGCATTGGACTCAGGAAGACTCAAGTATGATGAAAAAGCCAAAGGTCAAATGAAGATCGAATCTGATCCCACTGCAGATAGCTGAGGCCAACTATGTAGAGCTTTCTACATTGGCATGGTCGACATTTCCGAAAAGCTGAGTCTGGGTTTGACGCTGGGAGAAGTAAGAGAAGAAACATAGCTGTCGAAGAACCAGAGGTTGAGGAAGAAGTGAACTTGGAAGAGGTTTACCCCAAGGCTGGAGAAACCCTTGTCGAGTTTCTATCCCGCAGCAAAAATGGCGAGAAAGAAGTTATGCTGTGCCCTCGATACAGCGCTGTTTTCGACAAATCCGCAGCCAAGGCCTATCAAGATTCAGAAATGAAAAGGCATTATCAGAGGAAGGCTCCTGTATCCAGGAGACTGAGTACCCTCACGAGGAGTGGGTCGAGAGAGACCAGGAACTCGATGGCCATAAAAGGCCAGAAAACAAGCAATAAAGACAAAACTTACCTCCCCAATGCTGGATTGCCAAGAAACCAATGGTTCGGGCCAGCGCCTCCAAGGCCAAAACCATACCCTAAGTGGCAGAAAATCGACTTAGGCCAGGGATCCTCTTACATCAACAATTCCCGGGTGTCACGAAGCTACTCCTATGGCTCTGGGAACTACTATGCTCCTGAACAAATGACCAGGACTCAGTTCAGGCGTTTTTTGAGGAAAAGGAAAGCTGAGAGGGAAAGAGGTGGCAAGTTCCGTTCACTATGGGACATAAAGCCAGAAGACAACTCTCGCAATGAACCTAGTGTGCGTCGATTATCAACCAGCTGGACCACGCCATCAAACAAGGAACAACCGTACCACCAAATCCAGCTAAGGAAAAAGGGAAGGATGTTGTCGAAGATGAAGATGAAGACATGCTCGAAGATTTCGACGACAGTGATGGAGAAGAGCTTAATATCATCTGCATCGTGTCCATCCTACCTGCAGAATTCGATAGAATCTCCGAGGTCACTGAAAGCGAGGAAGACTACTATGTCGACGACGAACCAGATGACAATCCTTTGTGTTATTATGTGATGCAGAGAGGATCTGTCGAAGATGAAAGAGCTATCTTCCAAAGGCCAACCGAGCAAATGAAGAGCCATTTGAAACCGCTATTTGTTTGGGCCAGAGTCGAGGAGAAGGGTGTTAACAAAGTCCTTGTCGACGGGGGAGCTGCAATCAACCTCATGCCCGGATTTATGCTCAAGAAGTTAGGTAAAACGGAAGCGGATCTAATCTCACATGACATGGTGCTTTCTGATTATGAAGGAAAGACAGGTTCTTCCCTAGGGGCAATTATGTTGAACATAACCGTAGGAACAGTAGCCCGTTCCACATTGTTCATTGTGGTCCCTTCAAAGGCCAATTACAATTTGCTGCTGGGAAGAGAATGGATTCATGGCGTGGGGGCAGTGCCTTCGACCTTACACCAACGTATATCCATTTGGAAAGCTGATGGAGTTGTCGAAAATGTGCAAGCAGATCAAAGCTACTATTTAGCAGAAACAAGCTACGTTGGTAAGAAGAATTTCGAGAAGAGTTTAGCCACAATTGCTCCTTTAGACACAGTGGCTAGCCAATACTTCAACCCCTACTCAGAGTACTCAGTAACGTTGGATCCCATCCGGGGCCTAAACCTCAATGAAGCATGCAAACCTGATGCCATGAGTGGATGGCACAGTGATGAAGAGAAAGATGCCACTGTTGGGTGGCAAGCCAATGATAAAGATGATTAATTCGAGCATGGCTCGAATTTCGACTTACGCAGCCGAAAACAAAATAAGAACGGCCTTGGAGGCCGAGAGGATGGCCAAAGAAATGGCTATAGATGAAGCTAGTGTCTCAATCCTGCCCGTCGAATTGACACCCCAGGAGGAGGCAACAACAAATAAGGATGACACGTGCATAGAAGAAAACGAGCAGAGTGCCGAGGAATGCGGAATCGAGGACCTTTGCAATCTGAGGCTAGATTGCATCTATGATGACGACCCATTGGGCTTCGAGAAGCCAGTGGTCGATGTTTCCAAGAAAATGGAAGCGCAAGACCCTTTAGAAGAAGTGGACCTGGGTGATGGCTTAGAAAAGAGGCCAACGTACATCAGTGCTCTCATTGACCCGGAGCTAAAAGACAGGATGGTGAAATTACTCAAGGAATTCAAAGACTGCTTCGCTTGGGATTACGATGAAATGCCTGGCCTCAGTCGAGAAGTGGTGGAATTGAAGTTACCCATCAAAGAAGACAAGAAACCAATCAAGCAATTGCCCAGGAGGTTCCATCCAGATGTGTTGGTGAAAATCAAGGAAGAAATCGAAAGACTCCTCAGGTGTAAATTTATCAGAACAGCTCGATATGTGGACTGGCTAGCCAACGTGGTTCCAGTAATCAAGAAGAATGGAAAGATGAGAGTTTGCATAGATTTCCGAGATCTTAACGCTGCCACTCCAAAAGACGAGTATCACATGCCTATTGCTGAGATGATGGTGGATTCAGCTGCTGGTCACGAATACTTAAGCTTGTTGGATGGTTACTCAGGCTACAACCAAATCTTCATAGCAGAAGAGGACGTGTCGAAAACAGCTTTTCGATGTCCTGGTGCCTTAGGGACATACGAGTGGGTGGTCATGCCATTTGGGTTGAAAAACGCTGGCGCGACCTACCAAAGGGTAATGAATACCATTTTTCATGATTTTATAGAAACCTTCATGCAGGTTTATATTGATGACATTGTGGTGAAATCCCCATCAAGGGATGACCATTTGTTGCGTCTAAGGAAATCCTTTGAGAGGATGAGAAAATATGGCTTGAAGATGAATCCCCTTAAATGTGCCTTTGGTGTTATTGCAGGTGATTTTTTGGGTTTTGTGGTGCATAAAAAGGGCATCGAGATCAACAAGAACAAAGCTAAAGCCATTCTCGACACTAGTCCACCAACCAGCAAGAAACAACTGCAATCACTATTGGGAAAGATCAACTTCCTAAGGAGATTCATTGCTAACCTCAGTGAGAAGACCAAGTCATTTTCCCCACTTCTTCGACTTAAAAAGGAAGATGCGTTCCGCTGGGAAGCAGAGCATCAAAAAGCGTTCGATGAACTCAAAGCGTACTTGTCTAGCCCACCTATAATGGCACCACCTATAAGAGGAAAGCCAATGAAGCTGTACATCTCTGCCACGGATGGAACCATCGGAAGCATGTTGGCTCAAGAAGATGAAGATAGCAAAGAAAGAGCCATATTTTACTTAAGCAGGGTGTTAAATGATGCAGAAACTCGATACACCATGATCGAAAAATTGTGTTTATGCTTGTACTTCTCTTGCGTAAAGCTGAAATATTATATAAAGCCAATCGATGTAATGATTTTTTCTCATTATGATATAATAAAGCACATGTTATCCAAACCTATCTTGCATAGTCGAATTGGTAAATGGGCTTTAGCCCTAACCGAGTATTCACTAACTTATGCCCCACTAAAGGCAGTTAAGGGACAAGCAATTGCTGACTTCCTGGCAGACCATACTTTGCCTCAAGAAATCATAACTTACGTAGGAATTCAACCTTGGAAGCTATTTTTCGACGGTTCTAGCCATAAGAATGGTACTGGGATCGGGATGTTCATAGTATCCCCAAGGGGCATCCCCACGAAATTCAAGTTTAGGATTAAGAGTAACTGCTCAAACAATGAGGCTGAGTACGAGGCATTAACATCAGGCCTCGAGATCCTGATAGCCCTTGGGGCAAAGAATGTCGTCGTAAAAGGGGACTCTGAGTTGGTAATAAAGCAACTTACCAAGGAATACAAGTGCATTAGTGAAAATCTAGCTAGGTATTACACGAAAGCTAGCAATTTGTTGGCCAAATTCGACGAAGCTAGGCTAGGTCACGTTTCCAGAGTGGACAATCAAGAAGCCAATGAATTGGCACAAATCGCGTCAGGATATATGGTCGATAAATGTAGGTTAAAAGAGCTTATCGAGGTCAAAGAAAAACTAAACCCCTCTAACCTCGACATCCTAGTCATTGACAATATGGCACCTAATGATTGGAGAAAGCCAATTGTCGATTACTTGCAAAATCCTGTGGGTACTACAGATAGAAAGACAAAATACAGGGCAATGAGCTATGTCATCATGGGAAACGAGCTATTCAAGAAAAACGTCGACGGAACACTACTGAAGTGTTTAAGTGAAGACGACGCGTTCATAGCGATCTCGGCCGTTCACGACGGGCTATGTGGTGCCCACCAGGCAGGAATCAAGATGAAATGGATCCTATTTCGACAAGGGATGTATTGGCCTACTATTATGAAAGATTGTATGGAGTATGCCAAGAGGTGCCAAGATTGTCAGAGACACGCGGGGATACAACATGTGCCAGCAAGTGAATTACACTCGATCATTAAGCCTTGGCCATTCAGGGGTTGGGCTTTAGACCTAATTGGCGAAATTAACCCATGTTCTTCTAGGCAGCATAAGTACATCATAGTGGCTATAGATTACTTTACCAAGTGGGTAGAGGCAATTCCTCTACAAAAGGTGACCCAGGACACGGTGATCGAGTTCATTCAGAATCACATAGTGTACCGCTTTGGGCTACCTGAGTCACTTACTACAGACCAAGGCACAGTGTTTGTAGGCCAAAAGGTGGCATCATTCGCAGAATCTTGGGGTATAAAACTCCTAACCTCGACCCCCTATTATGCTCAAGCGAATGGTCAAGTCGAAGTGGCCAACAAAACGTTGATCTCCTTGATTAAAAAACATGTTGGTCGAAAACCTAAAAACTGGCATCAAACGTTAGGCCAAGTGCTTTGGGCTTACAGGAATTCACCTAAGGAATCTACCGGAGCAACGCCTTTTCGACTAGCATATGGTCAAGAAGCGGTATTACCAGCAGAAGTATATTTACAATCGTGCAGAATTCAAAGGCAAGAGGAAATTCCAAGTGAAGATTATTGGAGTATGATGCTTGACGAATTAGTCAATCTCGACGAAGAAAGACTATTGGTGTTGGATACCTTAACCAGGCAAAAGGATCGCATTGCTAAAGCTTATAACAAAAAGGTTAGAGCTAAGTCTTTTATGCTTGGTGATTACGTATGAAAGGTCGTCTTACCAATTGATAAAAAAGATAAACGTTATGGAAAGTGGGCCCCAAACTGGGAAGGCCCTTTTACAGTCGAGAAAGTACTTTTGAACAACGCTTATTCGATTAAGGAATTAGGAGGTAATCGACAAATGACGATAAATGGCAAATATTTAAAAACGTATAAGCCAACATTGCATGAGATAAACATCGAATAAGAAAGTAAAAAAAAAAAATAAAAATAAATTGCCAAACGCGAATGTTTTATTGAGTAGAATAGAGCATTACAATTATGGCAAAGGAATTTTAAAAGAGAGGGTTGGCCCTACAACTATTGTATCTGGCCCTAAGAGGCTCTATGTGCCTCAAGACATCCTCTTGTTGGGATTCCAGTCGCGATTTCTCCTGTCGAATATCCAGCTCTTCACGGGCAGTAGAAGAAAGCTTGTCCACCAAGGTTTTCAGAGCTCCCACACTCCCCTCGGGGCCCGCCTGGCTAAGAGCATCCTTCAACTCTTCAAATTCCTCCATCTTCTCGTCAATCTGGTGTTCAGCAAAGAACACTCGAGCAGTAAGCTCCCGGTGTTCTTCATATAGAGGTACAGCTTCATGCAGGAGGCTCAAGAACTCCTGAAGAGGAATTCTTACCGAGGCAATAATATTCCTCGAAAGAAGTTGGTTAATGAGCCCCGTAAGCTCTTCAGCCAAAGGAAGGAAAGAGTGCAATTCCCAGAATAAGTCTTGGTCAAAAGCCAAGTTCCGGATCTGGTTGAGAACACGACGGCTAGCAATGGCTGAAGGGATTTATGAAAGCAGGAAAAGAGGTCTGGAAAAGAAACAAGGGAGAGTTTGGAGAAGTTACTGAAAAGAAGTAACCAAAAACGCTCTATTTATAGGGTAACAACCAAGGAATGCATTAATTAATGGCAATCAGTTGCCAACTCTTCATCTTATGGTTATAGGCCATGTAGATTACCACCACCATCGTGAATAGCTTTGGCTTTTAATGAGCAAAGACTTGCATTGAATCAAGAAAACGTGGTATAAGATTGCAATAAATTGGTTCATTCCCCAGAAACAAAGCGACGACTACGTGAGGGGGTGCAAGGAAGTTTGAACGATGCAACAGTAAATGAATAGCCGTCAAAATAAATGCGTAATGGAAACTGAAAAGACTTGGCAAATTAAACGTCAAATTATATGGCTTAGGTGCCAAAACCATTGTCGAAATATTACACGCAATTGGCATAGCCATGGTTAGAATTGTGCCATCATTACATATTAAAAAAAAAAAAAAGTCCTACAGCAGGGTTTTAAAAGAGTTCAAACAATCAGCAAAGGTGGCAATCTTGGCATCGAGACCCTTCTTCACAGCCTGATCAATCTCCAATTCCTTGATAACCTCTTTTGTCGAGATGATCAGAGCCTTGGAGTCTTTAGTAAGCACATCCAACTGATCCTTCACAGCAGGGCCTTCCTCGACCAAATCAGCTCGCTTTTTCTCCAGTTTGGTAATCTCTCGATGCAGCTCTTCAAGTTTGATGTCGACTTCAGAGATTTCATCTGCGATCAAAACCTTCCTAGCAGTGAACTTCTTGAAGTCCTCTTTCATTGCTGCAACTTGAGCTTTACCAGCAGAGACTTTTGCTTCCTTAAAGCTGACAGCTTGACCAACGTCCTTGACTTGATGAAAGGTGGCTGAAGCATCCACTAAAAAAGATTGAAGGTTAGCCAAAGCAGCAGCCTGTTGAGAATCGAGTTTTTGGCCAAGAAGGAAGACAAGCAATTCCTTAGCAGCATGGCTCGCTTGAGGATCAGCTTGGATCTGGTCGAGAAACCCATTGGCGAAGACAATAGCCTTCAGCCGACCCATACTCTCCTCGATCTGCTAAGAATTGGCTACCCCACTTGATTGAGCAGTCTCAGCAGTGGCATCAGCTTGACGGGGTGGAGAGTCCCATTCCAAGGTGCCATCGAGGAAGCTATCCAAAGCTGCCAGCGGGTCCTCCTCAAATAAAGTGTCGAGCTTTTCACTAGACACATGAGATGAAGAGCCACCCTTGGTTTGAGGCGAATGTTGCACAATGGCAGTCGATTTTGGAGGAGGCATAGGGCTGTCATCCTTGCTTGGAAGAGGCTCTGTTTCGCGGATGGGAGAAGTTGCACCCTGAGTTTCCTGCAAGAAAAACCTCTTTAATGCCCTTTCGATAAAGTAAAACGCATATTAGAGGAGTCAAGAAAACATGAAAAGTATAAAGATACCTGGCAAGCAGAGTCCTTAGAAGGGCTCGAGTTGGTGGAGCTTCTGGAACGGCGAGGAGACTTATGACGAGATTTGCTCCTGACCTTCCTCCTTCCCTCGGATGAGGAGGTCTTTTTAGCTGAGGATGCAGCCTTGGGAGGTTTCTCGACACCTTCAGTTTTGGATTTTGCAGGAATGGGAGCTGGGGAATTCTCACGGGATGGAGGATTGGAAGTAGAGTGCTCATGAACATCATCCTAAAGGAAACAAAACAAACAAGAGATGACTCAGATTAGGAAACCACGGGTTAAAAATGTCACAAGGTACCCTCGAGAATGGAGAACATACCTGAATGGCGGCGCCGCCACCACCCTCTTTGTCATCGACTTCTGTTTGAGCATCAGATGCCAACTTAGAAGCCCCACTAGGGGTGGAAACACCAACCCCCTTGGCCCTCTTCTGACTGGCCGAAGCAACAGGTTTAGGTTTCCGTTTTCGACTCTGTCGAAAAATACGTCAGCCCATAATCCAAGGAAATCGAAAAGGAAAAGGTAAAAGCATGAGGAAAGTACCTTGAGCTTGTCAGCAAGACTGACATCATCATCCTCATCATCATCATCATCATCCTCAATCACGACTGGCTTGTCCTTGGAGGAATGAGCCACTGGGGAAATAACTTGAGGAGCTGGTCGAATAATGACTTCAGCTGCAAACAAAAGAAAAATTAAGAAGTAAAACAGGAAAACCAAGGCCAAGTCGAAGTATTACCTTGACCAATACGCATGTTCAGCGATATGTGGTTGAAGATTTCGACGGGCACATGATACGGAAAGTTCCATAGGTGGTACTTAGTCCAAGTCACTCGCTTTCGAGGAGGTAGAGCTTGATTGGCCAACACATTTATGTTTACATGGTCAACCCATTTAGGCAAGACCGGTGGAAAAGCCAATGCAAACTTACTCGTAGGCAAAGACGGGAACCTAAAGCCAGTTTTTCGAATAACAAAAGATAGACCTTCCTCACCAGGAGGAACCACTAACTTGGATTTCTTGGCTTTAAGTTCCCATTTTTGCCTTAATACTTGGGCCGCTTTCGCAACTGTATCTCGAAGGCGAAGAGTTGGGTAATATACCACACCAAAGAACTCTTGAAAAGATCGAATTTCTGCCAGGTGCATACCTTTGGTCTTCTTCGGATCCTGCCTCTGCAAAAGAAAAGCATCTGTCATGCATTGCAGACAATCGACGAGGGGCTTCGAAATTTGAGCCCAATACTCAGACCACCAGGCTTTGAAAGCATTAGTGGCATAATATGAAGGAGCGTAAGTGAAGGGGCTCAGGTTGAGGAGTCTCTTGTTATAAAACTGAACAGTCGTGTCGAAAACAGGAGCCCTCTTAATAGTTTCGGGGTACAGGACTAGACTCTTGTCAAATAAAGTGTTGGGTAGAACTTGGCTAAGCCCAAACTGTCGAGAAACCAATTGAGGGTTGTAGCCACATAGAGTGTAGTCACTGCTAGCAAAGCCCACAGTTAAAACCCTAGGAGATAAGAGGGTCCTCCAAAGTATGATGTGGTGCTCCTTGGGCAACGCAGAATCAGAGGCATTAGGATAAGAATTCCTCAGCCAGAAAGGGCCACGAATAGCCTTGCTGTAAGGAGAGAAACTGGAACGGTAGTGCTTCAGCTCGAGAAACATGGTAAAGTACTTCCTGAAATCAGCTTCGAAACTCGACGCATCATAAGCAGGGGTCAGGGTCTCGAGCCTATGGGCATCGATCCTGGTGTTAGAAACAGTTAGAGGATTATCTTGTACCGGTAGAAGAGATTCGAAGACTGCATTCAACCAAAGTTGAAACAGCCAAAGTGGTCCAGCCGCATTCAGAGAGACGGTCTTAGTATTCCGGATATCCTCGACAGCTTCACTCAGCATTTGATACAGGTTGCCAAGGACGAGCCTAGCCATAGCAAGTTGTCGACCCTCGTGAAGCAGATTGGCTAAAGGCAAAAGCTTGGCAGGTATGCGCAAAGATTTGGTGCAAAAGACATAAGCAGACAGCCAATACAGCAAGAAAGCGACATGTTCAGCGTCAGACACCTCACCATTCTCGACATAATGGTCCTTAATGAATCGACTAAAAGAAACGTTGTCAGTAGGGATCGAGATGGGTTTAACAGGAGCAGGTGCAGAGTGATAATCATCACCAATGGGCCACAACCCGGTGATAGCAGCAACATCCAAGAGGGTGGGGGTGATCATACCAAAGGGAACATGAAGGCAATTAGTGGACCTCTCCCAGAAATAAAGTGCACTCAGCAGCATAGCAGGGTTATACGAGATTGGAGATCTCGACAGCTGAATCAAGTCGAGAATCCCTACATCCTTCCAGTGTTGTCTCTTATCTCCCTCAACCCTATCTAACCATTTCAGGTAGGCCTTGTCGTTAGCAGAAGGGTTAGGAGGGGCTGAACGAAAGGCTCGTTTTGGGTCAGAAAGAAATGGCATACGGTAAGAGGGTTGAAATGCCAAAATGAGCTCCTCTCCCCTAACGCTAGGGTGAAATGATTCATGTTCTTCAGGGAGACTATTGGGCCTATCATGCTTCACTACTTTCAAAGGGCCCAAAATGGCGCGTAAAGTACCATTAACAGAGAAAGGAATGAGTACCTGGGATTTCCAGATAGCTCTCTTCTCTGCTTCGTTGGGAGGCTCTGGGATTGGCACGCGCTTGGACTCATCCAGCTTAAGCTCAGTGGCCAACGGAATGGTTTGCTCAGGATTGGAAGCCATTGAAAGACGCAGTAAGTATTTCAGAGAAGACGGAAGAATATGAAGTGATGAAGTCTGGAAGAAGAAGTTGCAGGTTGGAGGAAAGAGTAAAGCTTGAACAAGGAATACCAAAAGGGTATTTATAAACGGAAGGGAAAACGGAACCCAAGCCGCATTGAGCAGCAATTTATTAAAATTTGGGGTCCAAGCGATTATTTTATTAGTTAATTCATGTCACCTCTCAGCTTTTTGGCATAGGCGAAATCATGGCCCTAAAAAGGCTATAACTGTCAGCTAGTGGAGAAGTCATCAGACGTTATGGCTGCCGATTGGACTTGAAGATCGAATGGTCGAGAGCACAAAGCATTTGAATCGTTGGAATCGAACGGCTGCGATATAAAAAATGCTTGGTGTCTTTGAGCTAAAGCAGTCGACAACCAACATTTTTGGGGGGCAATTGTTAAGCCAAAATTACAAGTACTACAATTCTCGACACCATGGTGCAAAAGTGGTTTCTCGACAGAAAGGGTTGGGCGAAGCCGGCAACTCAGCACACGATGTCCCTCAAAGACAAGTTAGTAAAAGCCATAACTCGACACACTCAGAAGATGAAGAAATCTCGATGGAAGAGGCAGTTACCGAATAACAAGCAACTACAAGCACGTGCGTACACCCACGATGCCACGAATAGCAACAGTTGCCCACGACTCAGAACCATCCACGTGGCAATAGAGTCACGTGCGCGAAGACCATCGGCTAAACGTGGGGTATGGCGCCAAAATTCAAAACCCACGAAGCCATCGTGCATCCAAGGAAAACCGCCAAGAACATGGGCAGAAAGAACAATATAAATAGAGGAAGCAGCAGCAGAAGAAAAGGTTCCCAACTAAAAACTCTGAAAATTCACCAAAAGCTCTAAACGTCCGCATCAATGAGACTTCGAGAGCAGAACGTGATGATGGAGGAGTATGTTGCAGAACCAACGCTTTAGTTTCCCTGCATTTCAGTTTGTTGATTTCCAGTTCTTGCGTGTAGTTTGTTTTGTCGAAATTTGCTTTCATGCTATTTTAGTTTGCTTGACTGTTTTGTAATCGACTCATATTCAATAAAGTCCAGTTTCGTTTGAGTTGTTTATTGTTGTCGAGAATACACTCGTTCACACACTACACTTTGGCAAAGCGTTTTCTCAAAAGGACCCCGAATCTAAACTTCCTTTAGTCGAACTAAGAGGATATTTGTTTACCAAAAATCCGTGTAAACAGGTGGATTTACTGGTTGTTAATTTGCATCCTGGACTGGGCAATTGTTATTGTGTATGCTTCAGCTTATGTCTTTCTGTGGCAGAGTTTGGGATCATATATAATGCAATTTTCTCCATTCTGAAACATTGACTTATTGCTTATTTTTTAGGATTTTGAACCATTGAAGTAAAGTATGGGACGTATAGTTAGAGCAAAAAGGGACCTTCGAAAATCAATCAGGTGTCAAACCGATGTTGCCCTCAGCATCACAGAGCATTTATTCTCAAAGGAAGAATATCAGGAGAAGAACCTCATCTTTTCACCCTTCTCTCTCCATGCTGTTCTTTGTGTCATGGCTGCGGGTTCAGAAGGCCCCACGCTCGACGAGCTTCTTTCCTTCCTCCGAACTGACTCCATCGACCATCTCAACACTCTCTTCTCCCAGCTCGTCTCCGTCCTGCTCTCTGACGCTGCTGCTCCTTCACATCGTCTATCTTTTGTCAATGGAATGTGGGCTGATAAATCGGTTTCCCTTTCTCATTCTTTTAAACAACTTGTGGCCACTCATTACAAGGCGACTCTGGCTTCAGTTGATTTTCTGGCCAAGGTACTATCACATTTTCAAGACCGTCTTAATTTTTTATTGACAAACAAATACTTCTTTTAAAATGTTTATGAAAAAATAATTAATTTTGATTTTGATGTGGTTTTCAAGTTTGACCAAGTGCGCCATGAAGTGAATTCATGGGTTGAAAGAGAGACGAATGGCCTTATAACAAAGCTTCTTCCTCCCAAGGCAGTAGGCAAGTTAACCAGGCTTTTCTTTGCAAATGCACTGTACTTAAAAGGTGCGTGGAAACACAAGCTTGATGCTAGAGGCTATTATGATTTTCACCTCCTTAATGGCACCTTAGTCCAGGTTCCCTTCTTGAGAAGCGAGAAGGAGCAGTTTATTAGCGTTTTTGATGGTTTCAAAGTACTCCGCCTTTCTTATCAACAAGGTCTAGATAAAAAGCGTCGGTTCTCCATGTACATTTTTCTTCCAGACGCAAAAGATGGACTGTCAGCTTTAATTAAAAAGCTGGCCTCAGAGTCTAATTTCTTGAAAGGCAAGCTTCCTCGGCAAAAAGTGCAAGTATTTAATTTCAGGATTCCAAAATTCAAGATTTCTTTTACACTTGAAGCTTCTAATATGTTGAAGGAGCTGGGAGTGGTTTCGCCTTTCTCTGAACGGGATGCAGATTTTACAAAAATGGTGGACTCTCCTTTGGATGGAGAATACGTTGAAAGCATGTTTCACAAAGCTTTCATTGAGGTAAATGAAGAAGGCACTGAAGCTACAACGACCAGTTCAATGAAGAAGGCGCCGAAGGGTAAAATGTGTTGTACCCGTCGTCCTGGTATAGATTTTGTAGCTGACCACCCTTTCCTCTTTTTAATCAGAGAAGATTTGACTGGAACAATCCTCTTTATTGGGCAGGTGCTCCATCCTCTGAAGGTTAGCAATTTCAATATCTGATTTGTATTTTGTGATTAGGACTGTTCTCGTTCTCCTATTGATGCCAAACATATTCGGAAGATACAATTCTTTTCACTTGGGATGTGCATTATATAATAGACCAGGTCCTCATTGGCATCATACTTGTTACTTGAATTTTCAGCAATTCAAGCTGATGATGTGTGGGGTTTGAGAATCAATAGAACACAATCAAGTTTAAAGTTTCCGCTAAAAGAACTCAATAATATGTCTTACATCACATAATTCCTTCTTTAAGGGTGTGTTTGGTTCAAAGGAGGGGAGGGGTGGGAAAATGACCTCTTTTTTATTTGGTTCAGGAGGGAAGAGATTTTAAAAGATATTTACTTTAATGACCCTTAGCCGATGCTACACTTCACAATGTTGATGGGATCTCTTAGGAGACAGGGATAATTCATGCTAAGAAAAATTAGATTAACTGGTGAGAGTTGAGATAGTTACTTAAATGCCTAGGATGATACAACACCAGCCTCAGTATTTTGGATTACTCTAATGAGCGTATATGTACGAGTCTACTGGAAGTGGAAAAAGATTATTTGATGGTAAAGACTGAATGTCCCTCGAGTTCTTGATACAATGGGTTTTATATCTCGTTTCTTTTCTCAGTGTTTGCTTGTTGCATTCATTATACATGTCTTCCTTTATTTATTCTTACTGTATAATGAACTCACCAAATTGATAAATGGTTTCTCCATTGTATTTCTTGGGTACGTTTGCATAATTTGTGTGCTTGATGAAGATTGTCTTCATTTTTAATCCACAGAATGTGGGTATTAAAACTGGGCACGAAGATTGTGCTATATACTCTAAAAGTTCACGCGACATAAGGCATAAGAGAAGACACAGAGACTGGTAGCAGCAAAAAATTGATTGGAAAGGAGGGACATTTTTGTCTAATGAAATGTTTCCCCTGCAACTCCTCCCACTTTTGGAGGTTACACAAAATTAAGTTAGGACTTGGAGGGGTTTTGGTCCCCCTATTCCTCTCCTCTCCTAAATATTGAACCAAACAATCTAAGTTAAAAAAACCCCTCCCCCTCCATTCCCCTCCAACCAAAGAATATGCAAGTGAGAATGGAAATAAAGACAATTGATATGAAATTTTAGTCATCTACACCTGTTGTTTTGTTGGGTTTTTGTATCGAATACAGTGCAAGTATAATTTCATTTTGTTATGTTTTACCCATTTGATTTATTCTTATACACAAAATGTTTTAGGAGGAGGATGAATCTAGTGATTTTGAAGCGGAGGTAAATTGGAAGGAAGAAGATGAAGGTCCAGCAAAGAGGAAGAGGTCAAGCAAAGAGGATTCAGATGCGGATGATTTTATAATCGGTAAGCGAAATAGAGATGGGTCCTTAATTAGGTGGTAGAGTCAATATTAGTGGGTTAAAACTTGTGATAGAGCAAATAACTTATGCCATTATTTATTACTATTTCTGATGCCCGTAAATTATTGGTTTATTTCTTCTGGTTTTAATTTATTGAATGGATTTTTTTATTACCATCTGGCTCGTTTATTGTAATTACATGCTGATCGGGTCAGCGGCTTCTCAGCTTGCCAACTGCCCCTTCAGAATTCCATTTTTCCTTATTAGATCAGCCACCTTACTTTCATAAAAATGATAGATATTTGAGGTAGAAGACAACAGCGGTCCTGGTTTATTGTTCTTAGGAAGACAGCAGTGATCCTGGTTTAATTGCTTGAAGAAAGCTTGGTTGGTGAAGCCAAGCCTGGCTTAGTGGCTGGACCATCTAAGCCTATGTTTGGTTTTCCATTGGGATTGGGATCGGGTCAGCGGCTTCTCAGCTTGCCAACTGCCCCTTCAGAATTCCATTTTTCCTTATTAGATCAGCCACCTTACTTTCATAAAAATGATAGATATTTGAGGTAGAAGACAACAGCGGTCCTGGTTTATTGTTCTTAGGAAGACAGCAGTGATCCTGGTTTAATTGCTTGAAGAAAGCTTGGTTGGTGAAGCCAAGCCTGGCTTAGTGGCTGGACCATCTAAGCCTATGTTTGGTTTTCCATTGGGATTGGGGTGGGTCAAACCAGTTTGCCTCACATCTGTGTATTTGCAATTTTAAAAGTACATTTACCAAACTTTGTTACACCTCTAAACCCACATTCATCTCAAGAGTCACTTTTCCTAAACCCAGATTGAATTATTCTGTGACATAATTGAACTCAATTGTCTTTCCCATTCTGGTTTATATAGTTGGTAATGTGTAGTTAGATTATTGGTTACTCAAGTTAGATAATTGGTTTATCGGCTTAGTGTGTGTTTGGTTTCAAATCTGGAGAGGCCAAACGTGGATCCAGAAATCCAAAAGCAACTATTTCTTGCTTCTGCAAACGTGAATCGGGGTCAAACGTGGATCAACAGAAGTTTTCCAAACACACACTTAGTGTTTTCTCTCTTTTTGTTGCTGGATGCGGAATGCCGTTCAATAATAATTAAAAGTTTACTGTTAAAGAAAAATAAAATTTGCTGTTTATGAAGTGAAGGTGTTTAATCAGAGTATTGAGAGATGCTTAATCAGTTTATCAGTATTGAGAATGCTTAATCAGAGTATTGAGAGATGCTTAATCAGTTTATCAGTATTGAGAATGCTTAATCAGTTTACAAAAACCAGTTTTCAATAGACTGATTTTAAGCTTTAATTTCATTATAAAATTAATATCCTTTTTGGTAATTGCACACTTTGAAAATTGTTTTCAATTAACATCATCCCAACAGGATTTGTTTATCAAACTTAAAAAAAAAACGTAAATCTCATTACAACAAATCCACTTTGCCATGAACTCCGTTCAAACCCACATTGACTCAAACACTATTTTATAATTAAAATTGGCTTGACTTAATTGCAGTTTTGGTCCCTTAAGTAACACGAATGTGTGCATTTGGTCCCTAATTAAGAATACGAGTTATTTTGGAACTATTGGTGATACGACTGTTCGACTTTCGGCCTTCCGTTAACTTTCTGTTCAACTTTCGTCCTTTCGTTAACTTTCCGTCCAAAAATCTAACGCAATCTATTTCTATTTGCTCTACCTTCACTTCTTTCTTTTATTTACACCATCTTTTCTTCTATTCTCCCCACATTCAACACACATCGGCAATTTTTTTTTCTAAACTCTTTTTTCTTAACACACACATCAACAATTAAAACAAAATATAAAAAATAACCCAAAACACTGAAAACAGAGAAATTAACCTTACAAAATCCTGAGCGAGTTTGAGATGTTTGGTTCGCGCTTTTGAGAATCGATCATGCCTTTCGGACGCGAGTTCGGCTCTAGTGTGACATAAAATAGTGCGCCGCTACTGTAGCCTGTCACCAAGCTCACAACCTCGTCGCTGGAGTCCATTGTATATATGGTCGTTGAAGAACCGTGGGACTTATATCTACTTCTTGCATGTGGATTGAAACAGAGAATTTCCACTTATGTAATTGTTACGTATTAGAAAATTAAAGGAATTATTGTTGTGGAGAGACATCTCGAAAACTCAATTATAGGCAATTAAAACAATTAAGGGAATTATTTCAAAAAAAGTAAAGGGAAAAAAAGAATTAAAGTCTGTGTTAAGAAGTCGAGTAAAAGGAAAAATGCAACAAAGCACAAAGAAAAAATAAAATGGATTGAATAATATGTTGAAAAATGGAAGAAGCATATTTTATCCGCGCAAAACAGAGGCAAAGAAACTATATGTCCATATGAGACATTGGACCTTATTAAAATTAAAATTAAAAAAGAACCAGGTGAATCGCTGCTGCGATGGAGCATCACGGTGTTCGCTGCGACGGACGAAGACAACGAGAGTGTAGTGTACTGAACCAGATGAATCGCTGCGATGGAGAGTTCTCAGAGTCAAGAACCAGGTGAATCGCTGCTACGATGGAGAATCACGGACACGGTGTTCGATGCGATGGAGTTTCCAAAGCCAAGCTGCGATGGAGCTTCATCGAATGGTTCAAGATACCGAGAATGAGAGTGAAATCGAACAGATGAGACGAAGAAGCAGGAGAACGATGAAGCTCGAACAGAGGAAATGGAGAACAGAGGATTTGAGAGGGAAAGAGCGATTGAAACTCGTTCACGGCTATGTTTCTGTTTGGCGTTATTTTTGTTTACATGAGTAGTTGAAACGACGAAGACACTGTTTGTTTGGCTCCCATGTGATTTTGGTTTTGGTTTGCATGTAACAGTGTAACATAATATTTGGGTAATTTGAAATCACTTTTATCTTAACCGACTTTTCACCCAAAAGCCAAATTCACCAAACTGAACACAACTCTCACTTCTACTTCCAGTTGTCATTGTTGGGGCATTAATTGAGAATTTAAAAATCATCACCTGAGATTATGGGACAATAACAACCCTTTCTTAACCATTGTAATAAAATCTTCATAAAGTTAATGCTAAAATGAAGTCTTCTATCTAATATTGGACATATCATAAATGGAAACAATCTAATCGAATATTCTAATAACAATTGTGGGTAATAGCTTGTTTTAATTTGCAAGGAGGAACAACGAAACGAAACACTTCTTTAATAGGACATTAATTAAAGTGACATGAAGCTTGTTATTATATTAATTGTATTATAAATTTCATATCCTTTATAGTAGTTAATAATTATACACAATCAAAAAAGTTAATAATTGTATACAACTTCAAAACTATCTTTAACTAATATTATTCAAACAATATTATTTCATGACTCTGTTTTGAAGTAACAATATTTAAACATAAATCACATTACATTCAACCTACTTTAACTTACACTAAGAAATTAACCCGTGCGGTCTACAGACAAGACTTTCTACAAATTGTTGGTTAAATTTATAATCTAATATGAAAGTTGAGATATATAGTTGAATAGTGATAAATCAACAATCGACTTCAGATGCAGTTTAGTAAATGGTAAAATAAGAAGATAACAACATATATGTATATTATTAAATTTGGAGTACCAAAGTGAGTTGTATGTATATCAGTAACTAAAGATTAATGGATATACATCATCGGTGTAAATAAGTTTTACACTGACGTCCAATCACATTATGTCACATAAGATTAAGTGGTTATAAATCTTTTTAATTTTAAGTAGTAAATTAATAAATTAATGATGCGACAGAAATCGATTAAGTACACGTGTAAAATAAATTTACACTGTCAGTGCACCTACCATTTTCTCTGGTAAGAAACATGTTATTACTCCATCTTTCCTAATTATATAATTATATAAGACACTTTAGAAAGAATTTAATGTTCTTTTTAAGACTACTACTGAATTTTAGAAATATTTGTTGCTCATTTGCATATATATTCTTGTATTTATTAAACTTTTATATGATTCCAAAATTTTGATAAGCAATAGTAATTAATCTTCCTCATAAAGTACCTAATCTATAAACTATATAAAGGGAGAGTTTTTGCAGCCTTGGGGGTAAATTTGTCAATCAACAAATAATTTCAAAGACTATGAAGCTTGACCATGGATATTTTGATAAAGATGTCTTTTATTTCACTTGGATTGAATCTCAACCGTTGATTTACAATAAGTTATTAGTTAGGGATTAAATCTTGACCATTGAAATTAACCTACAATCTTGATCTCCTTCAATATTTCGCTGACGTTTTCGTTTTCCTTCCGTTTTCATTTTTCCACCTTCTTGCGTCGCCCGTTTTCATTTTTCCTCCTCTTTTAATCGGGTCACCCGTTTTTCTTTTTATGGATTCCGTCTTCCACCTCATTCGCAGATAAAGAGCTCGATCGGTTGTCAAAGGAGACATCTTTGTGGTGCTTCATCTATGGTCTCAAACACCTTTGCAGCCGTTTCACACTCAGCAGCTTGAAGGAGATGGATCCAAGGGGATCTGTGGCTCTTCCGACAGCGGAGTGACCTGATTTTTCCCTTTCTGCTTTAATACCTTCTCTACTCTGCACTGATTTCGCCCGACATTTATGCTTGAACAGGTTTTGTTTGACAGTTTTTAAATTCATCATCTCAACTGTTACCATCCTTAGAAAGTGTTTGAGTTTCTGGATGTGAAATTCATCACTACTTTGATGTAGAGAACTTCTTTTAGCTACCATTTACTATAGAAACATTTTTACTGCATTTGATTTTTGTTTGTTGAAAAATGTTAGATTTCTCTATTGATGTATTGGTATAACGTTATATCTTTTATAATTTTTAGGTTTCACCAGTTCTTTTGGTGGGATGTGGCTGCAACTCATAATGTTTATTCTCAAAAGAAGCACGAGCACCAACAAAAGAAAAAGCAAAAAGGTTTCTTTCTCTTCATTTTCTCTCTCTATCAACTTACTGTTTTATTTTACTTTACAGATTCAAACTAAAAGTTCATTTTTTGTTTCTTGAAGCTTGGCTTTGAGTAAGAACTCTTGAAAGCTACCACATGCATGCTTTGTTTCCCTCTTTTTAATGTGTATGTCTTTTGTTAGATTTTTTTCCTCTTTACGACTGTGCTTTTTCTCTAATATAGCAATTGTGTTTTTTTCTCAAATATACTATTTAACACAGCTTTCTATATGCCTGAAGCTCTTAATATCCATTCTTAACTCTATCTTCAAGTCAGTATAAGTAAAGTTATCTATATTGGTTAATGTCCATGTTTTTGCATTGTTACTCTCATCTGTGTTGGTTGAGTGAGACACTTTTCCAAGCATGTAAAAATTTGGTGAAAGAATCCCTCACTGGATAAAGAATGAATAGTTATAAACTCACTTGAAAACCATTAAACATAATATATGACTATATTGTTGATGGGTTGAAATTGGTTTGCCTTCCCAGTTTTAAAAAATTGTTTCTTTGATTAGGAATTAGGTTGTTTTGGCAGATGGGTAGTTTTGTTTTTTTGTGATTGTGATAGAGGTTTTGAGGGGAAATGAAAGGATGCTAGGCAATTCCATAATTTCCATTAGACAAATTTAAAGGGAGAGACAAGGCTTGCAGAATCAAGAAAAGAAGTTGATGTAGAGATAAAAAAGAATGCAAATGTCATACCACTTATTTGATTATTTCTATTTCAATATTAGTTGCCATTCTTAAGTAAGTAAAGAGGGCCTCTCACAGAGTTGAAGGGCAATGAGTGTGGCAAAATGAGTTTTATATTCGGCAGTTGAAAGACTCCCACAGGTACTTCTCTTTTAGAGTGTTTGCCAATTTTTATTTTATGGGTTTGTTGTCTTTGTGATTGGGTTTGATTGGATGGAGGGGGAAGGATAATGGGTTGAAATTGGTTTGCCTTCCCAGTTTTGAAAAATTGTGTCTTTGATTAGGAATTTGTTTGTTATTATTGATTGGTAGTTTTTTTGGTGTGATTGTGAAAGAGCTTTTGAGGGAAAGTGAAAGGATGCTTGACATTCCCATTAGAGAAATTGGAAGGGAAAGACAAGGCTTTCAGTTACAAAAATTGTATTGATAATTAATCATTGTGACTTTATTTTGAGCACTATATTTAACCACATAAACAGGAGTCCCTTTTAATTAAAAAATACAGGTTTCATAGTTTAAAAAAATCAATGGTCATCAGTTATTATGCATTAAGGAGTATTAAGTGTGTTCAAGGGCTATCATTATAAGTTATGAAACCACTAAATATTAGCTTTATGTCTATTTAGTATTTTTAATTGAGGTGTTACGTATTGGTCATGAATTACTCTTTAATAAATGGAGAACCATCTCATGTTGCATGCCTAAGATGTTTGACAAAATAATAGAATTCCTCATTTTTTATCACATGATAGGTAACTTAGCTATTTTTCACAGATACATTATTTTTGAAGAAAATTTTCAGAGATACATGCCCTGTTTGAGATTGAGATTTGGAATATCTGAAGGTGTTAGAACCATGGAAAGCGAAGATGCAATGTAGAGTGACCTGGAGAAAGAGAGCGAGAGATCTGAATCGATGAGCTGTGATTGAGGTACTGCTTTTTGGTCGTCTTCTAATTTTCGGTGAACTTATTTTCAATTTTTTGTACAAAAAATTAACCTCAGCATCTCATCACTTTTAACATAATTGTAAGCCTCTCTTTCGAATTGGTGGTTGGGCCCCATAAACAAGAAAGAAAAGAAAAACTGAAATTGAATTTTTTTTTCTGATGATTTTCTTCTAATTGATCCAGGCGGGACTAATTGCAGGCAACATAGCATTTGTGTGTAAGCTATTTGGGAGATTCAACAGTGCTTTTGGATTTATCATTGATTTTGGCATGTTGTATTACATGTTTGCACTGGGCATATATACAAATGGATCCTTTTGTTGTTTTCGTGCAACCACGCAAGCATGCTAAACTTGCTTATGCAGGAGATATTTCAACTTTCCTCCTAGCAATTATCTTAACCTCGATGGTAAGGTACTTCTAAGGGGAAAACAAGATTCTATAATTCACCTTCTCCCTCTCAGCTCTTCTTTCTAGCACAAACTTCCCAGTCCTGACCCGTTTGATAACTCACCACAATGATGGAAAATTAGATATTAGAAGAGCTCTTTTATTAGTTTGCTGATTTTGTTCTCCTTATCATGATTGTTCTGTTTTCTGCTTTGCATGTATTGTTTACCTCATTTCTTCTTCTTAAAATGGCTGTTCTGTTTTGTTTCCTCTTATTTGTTATGTTTTGGGGTTTGGGTTATAGTGGTTAATCTTACTATGTCTTCACTTTATCATGTATAACGCAGATCAATATGAGCATGCCTGCATTTCGTGTAACTGACTGCCTTGGGGCTTTTCGGATGAAGTTTGAATGGAGACATGTTTATTTCTTTTTGCTCTATTAAGCCAATCTAATCCAAATCTGGGAACATAAATTGAGGCCCTTGAAGGTAAGAACTTTAGAAAATTGTCATGGTTTGTGGTTTATTTTGTAAACAGTGGCATACTTAATTGTATAGGGTGCCTAGAGAAATGGAAAAACTATATTTTTTGAATAGGCTACTAATTTGGAGAGGTGAATTGTTATTTTCTGAAATTCTTACTTGCAGACATGTGAATACAACATGTTTCTTTTGCCCGTGTTTTATCGATTCTCCCTGGTGTGACGTTGAGTCTTCCTTCAACTTTTGCTGTTATTTTTTAGGGTTAACTTTTGTTGTCATTATTTATTCAGTGTATGCTGCTTTTTTATCATTCATATTGCCTTTATTTTTTAAGAGCTCTAACTCTCTAATTCTATTTCTCCCCATGTGGATATCTGTGTCATTTTTCTCATTATTTGACCTTCCTTTTGACCATTCACATGGTCAGAGATCAAATAGAATAGTCTTTGAACCAAGATGGCTTCTATGACGGTAATCAGTAATTTTTATCTCATAGCTTCTCTGATTAATAGGATGCTAATTTGGTAAGGTTAACTTCTTAACTGCTTTATCAATCTCTTATGGTCAAGCAGTTGGGTCTACTGATTCCGTTCCAAAAACATGCTTCTTTGACAGTGTTGTTGTGCAGGTGTATAGAATTACATCACTTTTAAAATTACTGTGTTTACAAGCTGAGGGTGCTGCTAAAATGACCGAGGAGGCTTGAAGGTGTGAAAAACGACTAGAAGGGGGGGGGGTTGAATAGAGTTTTGAATAGAAAAACTTTCCCCTTAAGATTTAAAGTAAATCTTTTCGGTTTCTCTGAGATAGAAGGTGCAGTGGATAAAGATAGAGAGAAGAGAGAAACACACAAGTATTTTATCCTGGTTCACTTGATAAATCCCTCAAGCTAATCCAGTCCACCCGTTAAGGTGATTTCTTCCTTCTTAGAATGAAGGCAATCCACTAATCAGATAATTGTTACAACTGCACTTGAAACCTACAAGTGACTAACAATACACTGACTTAGCTCACACTAAGATTCACTCTCTTAGTCTTCTTTAGGATCCGATCAACCTTGATCTCCTAAAGGAATCACCACTAAGATTCACTCTCTTAGTCTTCTTAAGGATACTGACCTACCCGGTCCCTTAAGGAAAATCAAACAACTGTTTGAGGTTGGTGTTTACAAAGGATTGCTTCTAAAATAAGCTGAGTGTAAACTAAATAAGAACAGATGAAGAAAGTAGAGGCTTGAATCTTTTCTTGTATTGCAGCTCTTGGTTTCTCTCTCTACAGCTCAGTCTTTCTTCTCTTCTTCAGCCTTAAATAGTCCAAGGTGCAAAGGATATTTCTGTTGACAAAATATGACCGTTGGAGGGCATTTCTGGAACTTCCAGAACCTGCTGTGGCTGAACCTTGGTAGGTAGGCATGTTAGAATGGTACACTGCTCTTGTACTTCTTGATAGAGACATTTGCCTTTAACCAATGACATCTGATCAGAGTTATGCTTCGTGTTGGAACTTGTGAAGCTTGGTGATCAGAGTCAGAGGGATGCTTGGATCCTCTGACCTTCGTAACTTCTGCTTCTGGACCTTCAGAGCCTCTGGTCCCTCATAGCTTCTGGTCTTCAGATCTTCTGATCCTCAGATCTTCTGATCCTCTGATCCTCAGATCCTCTGATCCTCAGATCCTCTGATCTTCAGAACTTCTGACGAATATATCTTCTGGTGTCAAAATCAGAACCTGTTTGTCAAAACACTCAAGACAAACATTAGAGTATCATAATTGTTCATCCACAAATAAATACTTGTTATCATCAAAACATATAGTTGTACCACATGACCAAATCTTGATCTTACAAGGCTGGGTTTGTTGTTGTTCCCCATGTTCCTGAAGCTTCCAATGCCAGAAATCTTGCATGGATTGCAAGTGCAACAAACTTCACAAAGCTGTGAAGTGTATCTAGATATAGAAAGAATATATAAAGTGTATCAAGTTTTCACGTTTTTTCAACTTTCTTTCTAAGTTTCTTTCTTTTGTGGGCTTAGGATTCTGAGTTCCCATTTGTACTATCAATGGATGATATTTTCGATTTTAAAGGGCATTATAACACCAGCTATGATGTATTGGAATTGAAACTTGGTGGAATTTTGAAATGGTGTAGAGCGATGAAATAAAATCAGTCTATGACAAGTTGAGTGGTTTATTGCATAGATATGAAGATATAACAAACCAGAAAAAAAAAATTCATTTTTTTAAAGGCAAATGTTAGTAAGTTACAAATATCCCTCCCCAGAGGGTTCAAACCTTGCAACTCTTACTACTTAAGTCATCATTCCGAGATAAAAAAAATTACAATTTAGCGTTCAAAGTATAAAAAATCACATAAAAAAAATTGAATATCCCCATGCGATGCACGGGTAAAAAGTACTAGTACATTAATAAAGTGTAAATGAAAGAATATATAATTTTTTTTACTTTCCTATGTAACCAAAAAAAATATATAAACTTTTTTTAAAACCAATGCATCAGTTAATATCATTACATATTTTCCTAATAAGTGCAATTATCTCAATGAATCTTATAATTAGGAACTAAGGGAGTACTATGTAACTTACTCCTAGTTGATTTTAGAGGTTTAAAAAACGGTTGAGTTTGGAGTTTTTAATTGTTTTTTTATCTAGATTGTTTTAATATTAAACGTTATTGTTTTGATGAGGCTCTTTCTCTAAAATTGGATTTTTAGGGGTTTTGTTTTGCTTGTTCTTTTTTTATGTTCCCCTCTTTCATGAGAAGGTTGTTCTCATGTATTTTCTCTTCAATAAATTGATTTTTGCTGTCAAAAAAAATATATTAAACGTTATTATTTACCTAATTTAATAGGCATTGATATAAAATCGGGCAAGTAAAATTAATTGTTGTGTTAGTGCATTTAAAAAATTAGTATTTAAAATTATTAAAAACCTATTTTTGCATTGTCACTATATTTTCTAGGTACAGTTGTTGATTCACACTACTATTCTTTTGCTTTATGTACCACTTCATACTTTCTAGTTTCTATTGCTCGTAAATAGTTTCAGTTTTTCAATTTCATTTTTATATCTACTGAGAATGTTTATGACAAGAATGATGAAATTTTCCAAACATGTCAGTGGATTCAAGGTTATTCACCTTCACCTTAAGCCATAACCATGATTTGTGTATTGAATCAGTTCAATAGCTTTAAATGTATCTACCTACTTATCACTAGAAATTACAGAGTTTTGAGTTTCCAAATGAACCACACAGCTGCTAACCAGATTGTTGAGCCACCTTGTAGATGTTGAAGGAAGTGGACTGCCAATCCTTAGGCAACACAATGGAAAAGCCAAGCCACTTGTAGATTCCAAAGACCATATATAAAGGATACATAACATCTGCACTATTGGTGATAATTGCACAAACTTGCTCTCATCTGCACACAACTAAACTTTCCAAGCTAAAACCAACACATTTGATGGAGCTTTGATAGACCATCGCCTATTAAATAAACCTTCCACTACTTCCAGGAATGTCCTCCCGTTTACCAAAAGCCTCAGTTTGCACCAATAGCATTTTTAATACAAACATTGAGATAGTTTTATGCTCTAATAAGCTCTTCAATTCGCTCATAACCATAAATTAAAGTACTGCTTCAGTGGATGAAAAAAAACAAAACTTGAATTCTAAGGCTTGCTGTATTGAGAAAATGTAATGCATTAGACCGGCATGATCAGTGCGGCAACTCTTCTGTGTAATTTCTGGCTTTTTGTTATATACAATGTTTAAAATAAGAAGCTATGTAAATAACCATATGCACTTGCAATGGAAAACAATACTGCCAATCGGTCACATATATATAGGCTTCTTGATCCTTTTATAACGGTTAAGATACTACAGGAGCATACAAAAGAATAAGCACATTATGGACCTAAGTTTAAGATAAATTAAAGCAATGGATTAGAAAATTTCCAATATCATATTTTCAGGCTATATAACACCTCAAGCTTTCAGATTACATTTATTTCAGCTAGTCTGCTATAGTTCATAGTTCATACATGCAGCTGCTAGAGTTATATATATTGGTTACTTCTAGCACTTGTTGCTGCTAAATTTCTATTAAGAAATAGACTTGAATTTTTAATTTGTTGGATACCAACAGCTAAAAAATAAAGAGAGAGAAGGATATCAGAGAAACATGTAGAGCTAAATTCACTACTTGCCTGTGAGATGAAAACCATAACAATCACTGTTGGGAAGTATTTAAGACCAAGCCACAGCCCACAAGGACATAAATGTCAATTGAGTAGAGCCTGACTTCCAGTTAGAATTCGATTTTTCTTCATTTATTTCTTTCTCTCCTTTATAGTCAAATAATAATAATATGGCTCCTATTTTCCATATGTCATGTAGAAGTCATTTAGATGCACTATTTTGTGTTTTAGTAGTGGCTCATAAATAAACTGAATGCAACTAATACTTACTCTAGTATTTAGTTCAATATGAATTCGGATTTAAAACTGATTTTCCTATTCCTTTTCTTTAACCTCATGGAATAGAACTGACAGTAATTTATTTTTGAACATTCTACTTTTTAGTTACTGGATGACCATAATCTATTGCCTGGGATTTCATTTTTACTTCCTTTGTTTGTAAATGCAGCATGTTAGGGGGCACTTATGCTATTGCTGTGAAGGACACAAGCTAGTTAACATGAAATTCGTTAGTCTCCTAATGAATGAATCATAAGATTCACTTGAAGATTGTTAGCAAGTGAGTATCCCATTGTCTGCATCCATTTCTTTTATTTCATGTCTTAAGCGGAAATTATTATTCATTAAACTATGGTATTATTGAACTTTCTATCCAATATGTATATCACATATATTTACCTGCAGATGCAACATCAAATGTGATAGTGGTGGAGATTCATGCAAGGAATAATTATTGCAGCTAAGTATGCCTTACATAGAATAAAGATTCATGTAAAGCCGTAAAGGAATAATTATTGGTTTCTCAGTACATATCGTTTAATTTGAGTTATGAAATATAACTTCTGTTATTGGTTTTTGAAACAAAGTGTGGAAGATTGCTCACAGCTAGGATATTTTTTTTCTCCAAAGAAGATGAAAGATGAAGGAAGGATCTCTTTCTCTGCTTCTTTTTCAATTATAGGCTTTTGTTCTTATTTGTTTTCATGTTGGTTCCTAGTACTTGGGCTACCTAGTCTTTGAAATATATCTCCTTCTAAATCTTGGCTAAGGCATATGACCTGATTTTCAATTTTAGGCTTTTGTTTTTATTTGTTTTCATGTTGGTTACAGAAGTTTGTAGATAGAAGTTATGAGCAGAAACATGGTATAAGTTTGGTGCCCTGTGAAAACTGACTTTAAAGATTTGAATAGCATGGATCACTTGCATTGTTTCCTTCTATCTTGATTAATAGTAGACTTTTTGTATCAATCATTTCCTATAATTGGTGCATCAATCATTTATGTAGACTTCGTTCTGGGAAAAGAATTACTCAATTATTTTATATGTTGTGTAAAATGCCAATGTACTCTTTCATAGACTTCAAGGGAAGGAAGGTAAAGAGTGGAAAGTTATAATAATAAGTTCACTGTGCACCAATTGGACTAGTGAGATTAATTTGGACTGTCCCTCATGAGACTGAAGAACTTTTACAAGTGGTACCATTTATGCAACATGGATGTTATTGCAGTCGGAGATTTTTCTGATACCTAAGTTCTTTTGTTTTAGTGTTCATGAGGAAAATATGACTTCAAGCCTGATTTTGGCCAGAAAATTATAGCTACTGATCCTATGCTTATATTATACCAACATTCCAGTTCCAGGTCCCATCACATGATGAGCCACGGCTTTCTTGCTTTGTTGAATCTGAAGCTGCTGGTGTAAGTAAGTAATAAATCATTAACTTAAGTATAATATAGAGGTTTTTTGTTAGCAATTTTATCTTGGTAGAAAATTAACATTTTACTTTGGGCCTCCATGCATTAAACCAAACATATATATAGCTTGTGCACTACTGATGTCAGAAATTGAATCTTCCTTTATGGAGCAAAATCAAGTTCAATCTACCAGCTTGAGAGATGAATATTTACAAGTATGTTGATATTATATTTCATTTTTACATTAAAATGACTGATAACAAATTGTGGTTGATTTTGGAGATAATATTCTCACTGTTCCTGCAACACTCCACAATGTACCTGTTGTTGTAAATTGTAATTGAGTATGAAGCTCAACTCCAAAATACTCTTCTACCACGTGAGTTGATAATATATATATCACTAGGATTATACCCGTGCGATGCACGGAGGAACATTTTAAATGGATTAAATAAATTACGTATTTCAACTCATTTTAATTTTTATTGACACGTCACTAACTTGGCCTGTGAGAGCGACACGTCATTCTAGAAGTTGTTCTTTTTTAATATATATTGATTTCTATGCACTGATAGTGTAAAAAGTTTTACAAAGTTATTCAATCACAACCTTCCATTTTCTATTTTAAATATTATTAAATTTAAAATTAATTATGAGCTAGAAAAATATGAGAAGTAATTGAATGATTGTGTAAAACTTATCTACAATGTAAGTGCATAAAAATTAATATCTTAAAAATATGTATTTTGTTAATAAAATTTGTTATTATTATTTTTTAGGGTGTTTTATCATGTGAGACATGTTATTATTGTAATTAATAAACTAACACATTCACAATTTGTTACAAAATATTTATTTTTGGTGAATTTTTTCATGTGAGACAAATTATGACCTTCCATTAGTAAATTAGGACCTTCACGATTTTTTATTAATTTTTTTATTCTTATTTTTTGAAAGTGTTATTGTTATTGTTATTTTTTAATATGCTGAAAATTTTAAATTAGTATGCCCAAATTTTCCCTTATTTTTAGGAAAAAGTTTAGAGAGTTTCGTCATGTGAAACAACGTATTACCTTTCATTAATAAATTACGACCTTCACGATTTTTTACTAATTTTTTTTCCTGATTGGATTTTAAATTTACGATTTTTTTACATAACGGTTTTCTTTCAAAAGTACATACTTTTTGGTTAATTTCTTTTATTTTTTGATTCTTAAATTTATTATAATTGAATTTTTGTAATTAAATATGTATAGTTTCTTAAATTAATTAATATATATTAATTAATTAATACATATTTTGTGATGTTACTGTATGAATTGCAAATTGCTGGTGTATATTACAGGCTTGGTGCTTTGGTTTAAGCATTTTAGTTTTGTGGTGGGAAAGCTTTTTAGTTTTGTGGTTGGATGTAATGTCATACTTGTGAATTTATTATTTAAGGCATTTTAGAGTGTGAGTATTCTTTTTCTTTCACTATGTTTTTTTCATTGGGTTTTCTTAGTAAAGTTTCAACGAGGCTCACTTCTCTTGGTTGTCCTTTAGGGGGTTCAGTTTATTGTGAGTTTGTGACATTACTAGTGTTTTTTACCCGCGCGTTGCACGGGGAATTTGTCTATTGTATTTGATAAATCGATCGATATTTTAAATTATAAAAAATTTAAGATACTAAGAAGGTAAGAATAATCATAATAAAGATGTAGATATTTAAATAGCATAAATTCAGACACCCAATTCTAGTGTTTTGTAAAGTTTTGCATATATGAGGTATAACTGAATTTTGAATGCGAAGATGTATACCCGTGTTACATAAAAGATATTGCTTTTGTGTTTTAGATATGTAACAATACATAAATATATAATTATTGTTTACATTATTAAAAGTACACTTAAGTTATATAAAAATGTTTTTTTTTTCACTCGTACAAATTTTCATTTTTCATGTAAAATGTTCCTTCCCGTGAGATCTCGTAACTCAAATATGTTAGCACTAATAAATTTATAGTACATATGTATTAATATTTTTTTTATTCCTCATACTATTCTTACTATCAAATTATTATAGTTATATACATATATAAATATAATCACTCTTAACTTTTCTTTACCTAATCTGAACGGTTCAACTTTTAACTATTCTTCTTCTTCCACCTATTCCCTCTAATAGTATTGCATGACTCCAAGCTCTAAAACTCACTCATTAATATTCGACACTTCATTAGTGAATCATCAAATTCCATAAGTACTAATTGGATATGACATCATACCATCTAAAATTTCACATTTCACCTACTTCTTTGATCCCCTTGAAGTGCTACTGCATGAGATGCTTTTTTGACCGCATAAAAGCGCTTCTATATGAGAAACAAATGATCAACCTTAGTAAAGCTTTGTTCTCATATCAGTACTTATTCCACAGGTACCAAGAAGTATTACTACAATGTTCAATGCAGAGCTTGGTATATTTGGCAAAGCTCTGCTAACAACATAGAAATCAACCTTAATAGTCAAATTCTTGAGCCTCACTTCCACAATTGGAGCTTTGCTCCTAAGTCCTAAGACAATAGAAATAATCAATCAGTTCAAATCATCTATATATTATATTGGGATCAAATACATGATTCAGTGATTTGATTTTATCTTAAACATAAATTTGACTGATTCTTCTAAAAGTTAATAAAGGGCATAAACAGTGGCTAAAAGCTAGGTTAGCCTCAAAGTAAAATGTTTGATTAGAAGGTTAGCCTCAAAGTGACACACAACTGACATAAAAGCAGTAAAAATGAATCTATGCTGCCCTAAACCACCTTCTTAGAGAAGGAGAAAAGCAATGTAAGCATACTTGGAAAAAGGAGTAGACTTGAATCAGGACGGAACACAAACTTGACATCAATTGCGAGCATTTATGGTTTTAATTTTAACCATTCAAGAATTACCTCTCAAGAAATCTAATTCCCAAACCTCCATTGAAACAATGGTTAATCGGGGAATAGAGTTCCAGAAACTTGACCAAAATACTAAACATCAAATTGTTTTCCCATCTTAAGAGTGGAAAAGAAAATTTCTTCAAAAGGTGCATAATTTCTGAATGCGATCACTCCTTCAATTACACAAAAATAGTACTCCAAATACAACAATAGAAGGTTTTATATGAAAAGAACATACATTTGTATAAGAAATCAGATGCATAATCAACAATGGTACAATTATCAAACTGACAAAGGTAGCATAGTCACTTGTTAAAATTAAATTAACTAACAGTTATTGATCGTGAGAGATAGAATTTAAAAAATAAAACCAAAATAAACTTGGATGATCATTATTTCTCGCCATCCCATAAAAAAAAGTGCAAAAAATCAGTTTGAAATAACATACCTTAGGTACAAACATAGTTGTTAGAGCATTTAAAAATCCTCCAATCATCTATCCCTCTTCTAATCGTGCTGAAACAAAGAATTCACACACACCTTTTAGGACCTTGCTGGGAGCAAGCAAGATGCATCCTCCAATCCAAAGAATATAGTTGAAGAATGTATCCAACATCAAATGCCTAAATCACCACAAACTACATTTATATCCAATCTGTTTGCATCCAACATCAAAATCCTTCTCCAATAATGGCTATAATACACTGTTAGTCATATTTGTTTAAGAATCTAGTTGTATTTGAGTTCATGTTTCTGGAAAACTCATGCTTCGTGTACATGTTCAATTGTCCATGTATCTTGGTTGAGTGTGTATTTTAATATATTTTGAGTCGGTTATTGCTTTCTTTTATTGATTATTAAAATTATAATGGAATTAATTAATTTATGATATTAGGAGATTGAGTTTGTTAGAAATAAGATATGATAGTTATATGTTTGCTTTTTGAATTTTAAGTCGAGTTGCAGGTACATATAAGAGATGAGATGGTTGATGCAGTATCTTAGTTAATTAGCAAAAATATTTTAAAATTTTGATATTTTATAATCTCAGCACTACATATTTTATTTTTATACTGTAGATCATGAAAAAAATAAAAGGAGAAATCAGGGAATTCCGGTAAATATGCAGTAAATTAGGCTAGAGAATTTTCCTAATTTGAAGAGATAATGAAAACGGTTTCAAAATTTATTTTGAAAATAAATTTAGTAATGAGTAATCTAGGTAAATCTTAGATAATTAGAGCAAATATTTTGAAATATGGAATGACACGTGTTAATAGAAGAGAAACTTTCTAATGGAATAACACATGAAATTTTTTATAAACAAAAAATAATAAATTACCTAGTTTATCACCTAAAATAGCACGGCTCTACAATCAAGAGATGAGGAATTTAAAATTTTCATTTACATTAAATATAATGTTACATGGTGGCTGATTTTTTTTTAGTGATTTTTGCTAATTTTTACTTTGATTTTACGTAATTTCTAGTCAAAAAAACGTTGATATTTCATGTTTATTTTTAATTCATGAGTGTATGATATATTTATTGAATGAAATTAAAATATGAATTAAAGAGTGTGCATCCCAGTATTTCCAGGTCGAAGTTTAGAAAATATTTTTTTAATTAAGATAAAATCAAGAAATAAACAATCTAAATTCTAATCAAATAAAAAATTTAATATAAATTACACATAAATAATAGTACTCAATAAAATTAATATAACACAAATCCACTACTACTATGCAATGCCTACAAACAACAATCAGGATTAGAGTCCCAACAAAAGAAATGGGTATCTAAACAACTTATTTCTTGCTCTCAACCACCACTCCACTTGTTCTTAATTTCTTATCTTATCTTGAAAAGCTGAAAAAAATCCTTAATGCATAAACATTTATCATTATCAACAATCACCATGTCAATGACTATTCAAGCTTATCAGCAATCACATTCCACTCCAAAACCAGTAATTTTATACAGAAACAGGAAAGCTTTTGAGAGAGTAAACTAGAACCATTTACATGCAACTAACTGAAATTCTTGTCATTGAACAGTTATCACCGACAACTTGTTACAGGAATGCTACAATGATTACTAGCATTTTTGGATAACTTCTCTTTCCTAATAATCAATTATAACACCCAGAAGCTACTCAAAAGCTTCTCCGTAATTTTTTTTATCACTTTAGAATAAATTGTAGATGGACTTTGAAACACGCAGTTAGTAATTCCTCCTGATACAGAATGGACAAAACAATGCGTTTTGAGGGTGATGATATGTCTCTATGACTCTACAGGTAAAGTAAAGTTAAGGTAAAAGTCTACAGAACACTCTAATCATACATGCTATCACCTAAGACGACCCACAGTGCATATTTGAATGCACGGTGAAAAAACAGGGTGAAGTCAAAATCACGATAGACAATCACAAAAATTAAGGGAATTGAAGTTGTTTCTATCAACCGTGATTTAAGCTCACCGTGATTTTCTACTATGTATCCAAACATGCACAAAAAAAGGAAGAGGATATACAGAGGCATACTTGAAGAGAAAAAACTCCCATGTATTATTTTCCTCTTTGGGATTTCAGAATTTCACAAATTTTGTTGAGGTTGGCAATGGGGGAGCCTCTCAGAACTGTAACAAATGAGAATGATGATTATGTCTCAAAGGGAATTTTACCATTGGACTTTCAGAGTTCAGATCCCTTCTCTTATGGGACTTGTGGACTTTTCCTCTGCTCTAGACGGGTTACGTGAATGTCTCATGACTGGAAGGTGCTCCAAGGTAGCCAAAACCTCAGACATCTGTGGTCTAATCTTGGCCTCACTAATACATTGTAATGCAAGGCTTGAAATTACACAAGCTTGCCTCTGAGAGTACTGTCCTTCTAACTTGGTGTCCATGATCCGGAACAACTTCCTCCTATTATCCAAATAGGGTCTTGCCCAATCAACTAGATTACGTTCTACTCCAGATGTTGTTATGTCAACAGCATGGCGCCCAGAGAGTAGTTCCAACAACACAACCCCAAAGCTATAGACATCACACCTCGTGGTCAGCCGACCTGATAACGTACATAGAATGTAAAATAATACCCCAAAGACAAAATTTTAAATACAATTTCGACTGTTAAGAATTTTTTGTTTTCAGAACATATTTTTGCGTTGTGACAAAAACAATTGTGAGCTAGTAATAGGTGAATGTTATATCAAAATATTTTGCAAGACAAAGCACAACATTGCTCCCCAAAAAGAGGATAACGAGTCATTTCACTTAAGAGGACAACATATTTTTTATAAACCAGAAAGCATGAAAAAAAAAGCAAAGATCAAACCTGTAGCAATATATTCAGGGGCAGCATAGCCTTGCGTGCCCAGGACTTGAGTGGAAACATGAGAACGATCACCAGTGGGTCCTGCTTTGGCCAATCCAAAGTCTGAGAGTTTTGCGTTAAATTCCTACATTTGTATTAAAACATATTAAGTTCATGTTTGAAAATCATTCTATTGTTGATACTAGAGCCAAAGTCAAATCTACGGAGAAGTTAGGTGTCAGAATTGATAATGAGAAAAAGAAGCTGATGGACTACTAGGATACTAAATTTAAATTGAACTTTCAATCATCGATTGAAAGTGAGCTGCTTCATTAAATCTAGGAATGCATTTTATTTTAAATGACCAGGAAAGGAAGAAGGGTTAAGAATAAAATAGATGAGAAGAAAATAAAAATAAAAGATGTAGCTAATTGAGGGTTACACCAACCCATGCATAGTTTGCAAGTATTTTCCCCAAATTCCCACAAGCCACAGAAACATTGCAGTGCTAATACTTTACCAACATACCGAATCTAATAAAATATTAGAAGCCTTGAAATCACGGTAGATAATTTGTTGATCAGAGTCATGTAGGAAGGTGAGACCTCGAGCAGCACCAACAACAACTTTGATTCTTGTTGCCCAAGGAAGTAGTTTTTCCTCTACAATTAACAGTTCCACATTGATTAAAGCATATTCAGTGGCACGTTTTGAAAAAATTTAGGTGATATCAAACATATTTGATAGCTTGATTTGCTAAATGTTATATCAGACCATAGTAAGTGTACTCCTCTATGAAATTACTTAGAGTCTGTTTGGATATGAACCAAAGAACACTTATTAGAGGTTATCTACTAAAAAAAGCACTAGATAAGATCCAACAAGTGTTGTTTAGTCTACATCCAAGAGGGTTTTTAAGCTACTAAAGGCAGCAACATACTGCGAAACAGATGATTTTCCAAGCATTCATTGGGCATGTACTCATAAACTAGAAGTCGGTTATCTCCATCCAGGCAGTATCCAATAAGTTTGACAAGATTCGGATGATCAAGTTGGCCAAGATAATTGAGTTCAGACTGTACAACAAAGTAAACTATGAGTAGAGTTTGATTCATTCAGGGCAATGAAAAAACAGCAAAATTAAAGGCTCATGAATAGAAGCAACCTACCAGCCATTCTTTATGCCCTTGAAAACCTTCAGGCTTAAGCTTCTTCACAGCTACAACCATTCCAGATCTAGGCCATGTAGCCCCAAGGAATTGACCATCAATCCACCCCTTATAGACATGTCCAAATCCCCCTTCTCCAATTAGACTATCAAGACTAAAATTTTTAGTGGCATTCTTAAGATCCTTGAATGTGAAGGCTGTTAAGTGTGGGGACGAAAGTATGTCTCCTTCAGATCTTGGAGTGGGGAGAATCTCAGGTTTACCTCCTTTACTGTATCCATGCGCCGTCGGACCTGTATGAGCTAACAACTGGGTGCTTCTATGAGGAACTTTTGTAGCATCTACAAAATGATTTTCATTTTAGTAAAAGGAAACGCTGTTCTGTAAGAAACAAAAAGAGTAATCTGTAAAGATTACCAAATAAGATGCACAACAAACGAATATCAAAGTCCTAAAGATTTTTTTAATTATCACTTCTCCAATACTGAATTATTATAATCAAGGGTTTAAATTGCGGTTCGCGACCGCAATCGTGGCCGCAACATAAAGGGATTTGAACTGCCCGCATCAGCATCGCGACCACAATTGCTACCACATTTTGTCTGCAATTACGCAACGCGGTTGCGGGAATTTTAAAACCCTGCTAGTACGTCCTTCCAACTATAAAAATGAAAGCACGAGAAAACATTACAGTGAGGTGCTGTCAAGCACACTATTTGGTATGTGGGGACTACTACAACATTCAAAACAAAAAGGTCCTCTTAAGAAACCATAGTAGAAGCATATACATTGAATTTCACTTTGTCAACTGAGACAAAAAAGAAGATAGTTTTGCTTTATATTCATTGATACATCCAATTTGGGTGAGGTAAATATAAGTATACTATTTCCGTGCCTTGCACTGGCCGGGGTCCCATCCCCTCCCCCTAAATTTTATTGTTCACCAAAAATTCATTCATACATACTAACAATGACTTAATAACCAACTAGATAAAAGATGACCTAGTCAATAACAAAGCATATTCAAAAACCACAACCATTTCCTTCAAAACCGCATCAGGAAGAAAATAATTCTCACTTCTAAACTAAAATCAAAACATCATATGAGAAACTCAGAAGAAAAACATGTCACTCTGCGCTCTGGAAGCAGTGACAACTATTGGAAACTAAATAAGAAAAACACATCATGATCTCCCAATTCCCATATCAACAATGGCATAACATTTATTTTGCATGCACATAAAAAGAAACATGTTGGGAAAAAACATACCACAAGGTGCAGAACTGGGTTGGAAACTCAGAAGTTTATCATCAACCTTGGAACGTGCTCCAAAACAATTTCCCATCAGAGCAACCAACCTTATTTGAAAACCCCAGAAAAGAAAAAAATCAATTCAGCTTTATTCTCGGCATGCAATGTGACCTTCATCACATGTCAATCTCCTAACGCATTGTATTGTTGTTCTTTTGCATCATGTCCTTCTCCCGTGTTTCCAGAGAAGAACACGAAAACAAAGAACCAAATTATGGTGTTGTTTCGTATTGCTTTATATGCATATGAACCCATTAACATTTGTTAGGATATACAGACAAGGTTACACATTTTGATTAGAACTTTCGTTGGTCTCAAATGCAACAAGTTGTTGCCAAGTGTACCAACATTTATTTTTCCTTTGATATACGCACACAAAGTTATTTCATGTTAAGGTGAATATGAAAGCAAAAATGTCGCCGGTAGATAGCCAGTTTCTTTAAGCATAAGTTTAAAGTTCAATTTATGAGCGATGCATATATGATCGAAAAATGATTTGTTTTGAGAGGACACTTACATTGATTTTCAAGTTTCGAGGGATTAGTCTCATAAAAAATACAACTAAATAGATTAGCGTAGAGTCGAGATTCACAACTCTTATAAATTGGAAATACATTTTACCAATTTTATATTCAATTACTTAATATTAATTTTTTTTTTACTAAATATTCAATTGTAATTTTTTAATTTATGCAAATTGTATTTAAATATTTTGTTAATCATGAAATGTGACAAAATATCGAGAAATACTATTAACAGGCATACTCTCTTTCGAACACTCTCTCATTTAGTGATTATAGTTTATGTGGGATCCATTAAAATATATAGTGCTCACTTTCAATTTAGTGTAACTCACATAAATTTTGATAAATAAAGAATTTTTTTTGTTATTTATATATACTCATGTCTTCTGTTTCTGTAGGATAGTTCAAGTGAAAGGAGCTGGAGACATATGAGTTGGGTAGGGGGAGGTCCAGGGATCGATTCCTGGCGGGTCAAATTTATCTTTACGATGTACCAAAAAAAATATTCATGTCTTTCTAAAAAAGGAAGATATAGATGGTAATTTGGTATGCACTAATTTGTTATGTCCTTCATATATTTTTCTGTTAATTATTTAAATTGAGATCATGGTGATGAATGAGGACAGTGCACAAGCTCTTCTATATATCTTTTATTTGCTGGGAATCGAATCTTATTCTATGTTTTAAAAACACTTTAAAAAAATGTTTGAGTCAAGAGTTCTTCTAGTTTTATGGGGCTATATAGATATATTTTTTTGGCTTAACTGCATTTTCCCCCCTTCATCTATCGCGGTTGAACAATTTGGGCCACAAATGTTCAAATGACCAATTTTGGTCTGGAAATTTTGATTTGTGAAAATTTGGTAATTTTTCCGCTACTCTCTCATCCAATGTTTAACAAAAATGGTTAATGCAATGTATATAATAATATTTTATTATCACTTAGATCACGTTACGCTCTTTTTTCTACCCTATCACTCTGTATCCCCCTCCCACTTTCTTAACTAAGCCGCTCTCAACTCTCATATCACCTCCACACAAATTCATTTTAAATCATATCATAATTGATATTCTATAATTTTTTTCGAAAATAGAATAATTTATTGAAATAAGAAGCTTCCAAGAGAACAACCCTCTCAAAGTTTATTGAGTCTCTTGGTGGGTTTGAGCGGCCCCTTGAGTTTTGGTTGTTCTTTTCCTATGGTTTTTTGAGGGGTTTTGGTGGTGTTGCTGACCTTTAGGGGGAGTTTATTCTGAGGATATATTCCTTTGGGTTTTTTTTTTTTGTATATGGAGGGAGTGCTTTTGGTAGGTGTTGTATAGAGTGCTTGTGATTTTTGTTAGAGCTGTAGCTCTTTCCCCCTGCTGTTTTTGAAGAGGGTGGGTTGCTTCCCCTCTTTTATTTTTAATATTATTGCTTTTGCTTTAAAAAAAACAACCCTCTCAAAGTAAGGAAAACACAAATAAGAGTAGCAAACAACTCAAGGTTGCATCCTAAACCATCCAAGACAAACAAAAGACAGGAAAATAAAAACTAAAGTAGCATCAGCATAATACATTGGTATAACCTTGAAGTAACTGGGCGCCCATCACTCTGCACAGATGCAAAATCATTATAAAAGGATTATCTACATCTTCAAAAGGGAGAACTAGAATTAGGAAAGAAACCAAGGAGGAAAAACAGAGAGAGCTGAACCCAAGGAGGAAAGGAAGGAGCTTTGAGGCCGGTTGATCGTCCATTGAGCTGGAGACACGCCGAGGACACCGCCGATCATCGTCTTCTTCATCTTTTCTCTTTGTAAGCCCATATAGCATCCATGACTATGGATAACTAAAGCTTTCTTGTTGGGATTGGATGTATTCTTTTATCTTAGATGTCTCCATCTTGATTCTCATGTATAAATTCATGTTTCTATGTGTTGATTTCAATGATCTATCTTGCTGATGACCCGAGATTTATTATATGTTTGTCGAGTCCTTCTTATTTCTTTCTTTTCCTTTTTGAGTCCTTTATTGAGTTTTAAGTCAAGTTGAGTCACTTTTTAATTCATAATTGCATCTACATTAGTTTAGGTGTTTTTAATCTATTTATTTGATATTTTTATTAGTTTTAGTTAGAGAGTAATTCCTATGGTCAGATTTGAGCTGAAATCTTGTGAAAATAATGAGTGTTGATGGTCTTATGAGGGTTTTATTTGCTGAATTGAATGAAGGGATAATGAATTATCATGATTAATGAGATGTTCCCATGAGTTACATTGTTGTTTTGATGGATTCTTGAGGTTCTTTTCAGGTTTGAATAGGTTTTTGATGCAAATGATGATGGTTGAAGGCCAAGTAATGAGACATGATGATAGGTGAAGAGGGAGTTACAAAATTGGGGAAGAATCTGATGAACCACGCATGTGTGCCGGCTATGCCACGCACATGCGTGGTAGTTATGTGCAAAGGAAGGCAGAAAAAGTTGATGGCCACGCATGTGCGCCGCCTAGGCCACGCACATGCGTGGTGGGCTGACCTGGGCACTTTATTTTTACAGATGTTCCACGCATGTGCGTGGTGTGCCGCTGGTAACTCTATAAATAGGGTTTTTGTAATTTCTTTTAGGTATCTTGTACTTTATTGAACAAAACTTAGAGGTTTAGGTTCTTGGAGCTTGTGGGAGGCTTCTTGACACTCTTATTTCAGGTTTTTGTTCTTTTAATTTGCATTATGAATTCCCTAGCCATGCTTGGCTAATTATCTTTGTACTTTGGGTGAAGTGAACCTTAGTTCTTATTATGGTTTGAACTTCTGAGTTTCTTATATGAATAAAGTTTCATTTCTATGTATCTCTTCTTTGTTTCAATACTCTCTTGAATGCATGCAAGTATTTGGCTTTCTTCTTGCACAACGGTAGTTGGTAAGGATTAAGGTACTTGGTATTAGATTGATTTGTTTGCTACCACTTAAGTATAAGGGTGAGAACTTATTGTGTTGGCCTGAACATAGAACAATAATTCTTCAATTGTATTGGCTAGGTACTAAGGTATTAGGCTTAGCAACCTGAGATTGAATGATTTGCTTGATTAAGGTATTAACAAGTGAAGGTAAAGGCTACATCACCATAGAAGGGGTTCTAAAGTTCATATAAGGATTTGGCTGTAAGAAACATAATTGGATTAAGTGAAACTTTAACCAAGGTACTTCTCTATCTAAAATACAATTCTTGCTTTTCATCAAAAGTGTGTTAAACACAACAAAACCTCAAACTTATATTGCTTTCTTTTCCACATTCTGAACACTAAACTCTTAGAACAAATTGATAAACAACTATCCTCGTGGTTCGATATCTTTTTATTACTTCGATCAATCTGTACACTTGCGGAATTACTATCACTTGCTCTTAGTGCTTGTTTTAGAATGATCAACTAAAACTTGTTTTTGGGTTTGATTAAGTTAAGTAGTGGAAAGTAGTTACTTGAATCTGAAATAGATAGGATCATCTAGTGATTTTAAGTTCTAGGAATGGAATTAATTTCATTAGTCAAGTAACATCTAAGCTTAACACAACTTGTTTTCTTAATTATTCAAGGGATTGATGGTTAGAAAGTGAGTTGAATGATCCTTTTTACGAGGGAACTATGAAAAGGATAAGAAATGATGTGATGAAATTCAACATAGGAAGTAATTTATATGTGAAATCATAAGGATACTGAAGAGTTAATCGGCGATATCCAATTCCAACTATTTTCTCAACTTGTTCACAACATGTTTTATTACTGCTTTTCTTTTGTGTCACAACGTATCTCAAAGCAATCAACCAAACGTTTCTTGAAGTCTTTGCTTAAGTAATTTAGCTAAAGAACGACATTGTATATCCAATTCCCTGAGGATGATAAAAACCCTTTACTGTACTACAATTGAATCTTGAAAGGGATTTGAAAGTAGTTGTGGTAAAAAATCTTTCAACAAAATGGCGTCGTTGCTGGGGAATTGCGTCAATACATTTTCATTGCTTTAGCTTTATTATCTTGAGTAATTGTGAATATTGTATATAGTTTTTCTTTTCCTTTTACTTTCTATCTATGTTGTTATTCTCACATCTCTTTTGAGCTTTGAGTAAGGGGAGATGTTGGAGCTTGGATTGAATGATGTTATCTTGGCACAAAATATGCTCTTGCAACAACAGCTGGAGAAGATGACAAAGCAATTGGCCAATCTTCCCAAGCAATTCTTGGAAATGCAAGAATCACCCTCCAATCAAAAGGGAATGAGATGTGAATTGTGTTTTGGAACTCATCCCACTGGTATGTGTGCTTCACAGGAAGAACACATGGATTACAGATGGAGGCAAGAACCAGAACCTTTCATTTGGCCACCACCATCACACCAATCATATGAACCACCAGAACAAGATAGAATTGCTAAGTTGGAAGATACGTTGATTCAGTTCATGCAAGTATCAATGATAAATCAAAAGAATACTGAGGCTTCCATCAAGAACTTGGAGGCTCAAATGGAGAAGTTGACTGAACAAATGGCTGAGCAACAACAAAGTAAATTAGCAGCCAATGATGAAGAGGTTGATAGTGAGAAAATTGAGCAAAGTGAGAAGGTTAGTGGAAAAGAAAATGAGAAAGAAGCAGAGGATGAGGTAAACTCCAAATTTTGTTAATCACCAAAACATAGATATGGACTGTCAAGTTGAACATATTGGTTTTGTGTTTGGTGATATTTTTAATCAATATACTCTACATAACTCCTGAATTCACATGTCCATACTTGATAATCTTAAATATGATTGTGATGCTAAAATGAAACCATGTGAAATTGGTTTGAAAGAAGAAAATGAAAGAGAATTGGGGTGGAGTAAGAAGAGGAAAAAGAAAATGCGGGCCAAGAAAATAAAGAGGCCAAGAAAGAAGAAGGGCTTAAATTTCAATCATTGTTTGTGTGCCTTAAGGTTCATGAGACGTTAAACAAGCGCTTCCTGGGAGGCAACCCAGTGTTTTTATTGTTTTTTGTTGTGTTTATGTGTTTTAGTAAGTGGTAGTGTGATTTTGTGAAGCTTTATTTAACTATGTGCTTTAAGGTTCTTCACAAGTTTTGATAGATACATTGAGTGTGTTCTTAAGCTTTGGAAGCAATGAAAATGATAAATTTTGATTTTGAGGAGGGGACTTGTGAAAATGCATGAGGTTTGAGTGAAATTTGGGTACTGTGAGAATTTTGTGCAAAACCTTAGTTTAAGAGTTGCTACAGGTCCAATTCAATGTTTCTAATGCATAGGGTTTGATGGAAAGTGAGGTTTATATGAATTGAAAATTTTGAGGTATGTGGTTGTGTGGTTTCCAAGTGAAAAACAGGTCCCTCTATAGCATTCTCTACATAAACTGTGAAAACTTGCCTCTAATTTCTTGTGAACTATATCAATTTTTTATTCGTATATCACTTTTCAAGTCTTAGGATAGGTGTTTAGTGAACTCTTTGATGATGTGAAGGATTTTCGAAAATGAAGGTCAAGTTGTGCTTGTCAAGCCCATGGAATGTGTCATGATGCCATGTGCTTCAACTGTGTATCTTAAGGCGCTCAACAAGTTTTAAATGATGTTAATAGATAGTTTTGAGGCCTAGCGTGAAGGAAGTATAAGAAGTTCAAAATATAAAGTATTGAGTTGTGAACTAATGAAATTTGACCCTAATTTTGAACTTGAAATGACTGATGTGCTAAATATGCTTCAATTTCTAATCTTAAGTTATGCACAAGTTTCTTAGGGCATTTGTATGTGTTTGGAGTGATTGGCATGTTCTAGAAATGATCACATCAAAATATGACATTTTGAGTTGTGGAAAGCATGAAAACTTGTCCTTGAAGCCTAGAAGTCTGAATTTTTGATAAATTGGACATGGATGTTGGATCACAAGGTTTGAACATGTTTCAAATGACAAATGAGTGTGAATACATCAATTGGCTTGCTTGAAAATTTTAAAACTCAGAATTTAGTATGTTCACTTGTGATTAAAGAGATTTGAGTTTTGGATACATGTGCCAATTTGAAGCTTAGATTTTGGAGATTTGAATGAAAAAGATGTTTGGAATTCATGGATACAGGTGTTAATGATCACTTAGATGGTTTTGATGAAGAATAAAGGTGATAATTTTGCTTAGAATGAGGTTTGGGGGTAAATGTTGAGAGTTGTTGTTTTTTTTTACTGGTATAGACCGCCCAGCGTCCATCTGAGAGCGCTCAGCGGCCTCAAACACTGATGTAGACCGCTCAACGGTCTTCAAAGGCCGCTCAGCACCACCCTCTTATCAGCAATCCACTCTTTTATTCAAATGAGCATAACTTCTTCATTTCTTATTGGATTTAAGCCAATGACCACTCTCTGGAAATCTCTTGAAGTCTATTTTCATATGGACTAGGATTTGACTTGTTTTAATGCTTTTATATTCTCATTTATCCCTTGTACTCTAACATGTTTTTCAAGTGACTGTAGGTAGATTAACAGGAAAAACATACCGTTTGGCTTGAGGACAATCCAATTCTCATGGAGGGGGAGAGAGATCAAGGACTTTAGTAGATAGCTTTGATTCAAAGAATTAACATCACAAGGGAGTCCACTTCACCTTGTTTTTAGTTTCTTTTTAATAGTATAGTTTTATATATAGCATTTGTGTCCTGGATTTCATATTTCTCTGACTGTTCTCAATACTAGCATGACTTTTGTGAGAATTGCTTGATATGTGCTATAAAAACTAAATGATTCCATGACTGAAATTGTGTTGCACTCATTGACGCCATGACTTGATATAATTGCATGATTCACTTGGAATTCTTGAAGCATAACATGAAAATTACTTGAAAATCAGGGTTATTTGAAACTTTTTAGCCTGTGAGGGAGTGTTCCTATACAGTGTGATTTGAGAGAACATCACTTCTTTGCATGGTTGATTTTGTTTGAGTCTCTGATATCATTGGCTGCATGGAATCGATAGGAAAGGATCAAGGCATATTTTGTTATGTATATATAGCTACTTAGCTAAATAGCCTTCCTATTTCAACTGAAATCCATTTGTTACCCCTTCGAGCCTGAAAGTTGAATGTTTTGTGTTTTGTTCTTCACTATAACCCTAAGCATAAAAGAAAAACAATGACTTTCCTAAGCTCGATAGGCTAAGAGAGCATTCACTAGTGTGAGTTGTATGCAAGTTGGGGGGAGAAGGCTCTTGAGCTAAAGTTTTTGTGCAATTTCAGATTCAATGTATTTGTAAATATTTTCAAATGTGTGTATGCTTGAAAAGAAAAGAAAAAAGCAAAAATAGAAAGAAAGAAAAAAGAGAAAAATGCAAAAAGAACAAAAAGAGAATAAAGAAGAGTTTGATGAGAAAACAAAGGGTTGAGTTGAATTGAAAATGGTGAATGAGAGTTAGTTTAAAGCAAGTTGAGAGGAGTGAATATAATGAAAGTGAAGTGTGATTGCTCTCTTACCTTGTTGAGTTTCTTTGCATATCTTGAAAAAACAAACTCTTTGAAGCATAACCTCATTACAACCCTGTAAAGACCTTAGTGATCCTTGATTGCACATGTAGTTTTGATGATTGTGGAGACAAGTAACAATCTTGACTTTTGTGATTCAGTGATGTATATGAGCGAAACACTGACCTTACCTGATTTACATGCTATATCTTGGCTTGATTAAGTGTTCCCTGATCAAGAGTAATTGATTGTATGCCTATTGAGTTTTAGGTTGAATAAGTAGTTGTATCAATGTTATGCATCCTCTTGTGGGCATCATGTCTCTGTTCTGGATCATTGATTCAATTTTTGTGAGATCTTACAAATTGAGCTTTGAAAATGTTTTAGTCATGCTTGTTTGATTTAAGTCATCGCCTTTTGTTTTAGGACAAACAAAGTGTAAAGTTGGGGGGAGTTGATAAGTGTCAATTTTACCTAGTTTCGATGAGCACTTTAGGCACTTATCTTAAGTGATTTATAAGAAATCCTTATTAGTTCCCCTCATCTTGATTGAAATTTGTTAATTGATTGAGAATTAAGCTCAAATATGTTTTATGATTGATTATATTCTCAAATTATGATGTAGGGTTTAAGTTCTCAAGGAAAAATGCATATTTTTATGAGACTTAGAGAATTTTTGTATCATCAGGATGCCCATCGCTTGTCAGTGGCCGCCCAGCGCCTATGGCGGTTCCAGAAACCCAACCTTGAAGTAACTAGGCGCCAAGCACTCTGCACAGATGCAAAATCATTATAAAAGGATTTTCTTCATCTTCAAAAGGGAGAACTCGAATTAGGAAAGAAACCAAGGAGGAAAAACAGAGAGAGCTGAACCCAAGGAGGAAAAGAAGGAGCTTTGAGGCCGGTTGATCGTCTGTTGAGCTGGAGACACGCCGAGGACGCCGCCGATCATCGTCTTCTTCATCTTTTCTCTTTGTAAGCCCATATAGCATCCATGACTATGGATAACTAAAGCTTTCTTGTTGGGATTGGATGTAGTCTTTTATCTTAGATGTATCCATCTTGATTCTCATGTATAAATTCATGTTTGTATGGGTTGATTTCAATGATCTATCTTGCTATTAATGCTTGTTTTAGAATGATCAACTAAAACTTGTTTTTGGTTTTGATTAAGTTAAGTAGTGGAAACTAGTCACTTGAATCTGAAATAGATTAGATCATCTAGTGATTTTAAGTTCTAGGAATGAAATTAATTTCATTAGTCAAGTAACATCTAAACTTAACACAAATCGTTTTCTTAATTATTCAAGGGATTGATGGTTAGAAAGTGAGTTGAATGATCCTTTTTACGAGGGAACTATGAAAAGGATAAGAAATGATGTGATGAAATTCAACATAGGAAGTAATTTATATGTGAAATCATAAGGATACTGAAGAGTTAATCGGCGATATCCAATTCCAACTATTTTATCAACTTGTTCACAACCTATTTTATTACTGCTTTTCTTTTGTGTCACAACGTATCCCGTGAATGTCGCTCTGGCTGCGTCGTTTCTTGAAATCGCACGCTCCGAGTTAGAGTGCGTCCTGTAGGGTTGAGGTGCGATCTTCTGGATTTCCCCTCAATTGGTTATTTATATGGTTTCCTTATCTTTGATTTTCCTTGCTTCATTGTCCTGTATGTGCACTACAGGCCTGTTCATTATTTTTATGCTTTCGTTTTCTTTATGTTCTTCCTCACCGTGTTTTGCTCTTCGCAGGTATTGTGTCTAAATCGCAGCCCTGCGGCAAGGCAAGGCAGGTTGTTCATTTGGTTCAATTGGTGTTTGCCCATTCGCTATGGAAATACTGAGACAGAGATCTGAAACGTGATAATTTTGTCCCCAAAATTCAGGTTAATTGATAGGTGCTTTCCCTGACTCTTTTTCTTCTTCTTTTTCACCATGTCATAGCTTAATGAGTTGAGTGAATTGTTTGGGTTTAAAGATTGGGACAAATTGTGAAATTTCATGAAATTTAATTATAACCATACAGGTCCTTAGTTGTTACAATGAACTCGACATTGATATTTGATCACTTTCAAAGTTGGAAAATATTTTTCAGTTGCTCAATTTTGAATTTATCATCTTAAATTCACGATTTTGGGAATAGCTCAAGAAAGGGTGGAAGTTTGCAATTGCCAATGGTTTGCATTTGTTTGTGAATTTTTTTTAGTCATTTAGCAGCCTCTATGGCTTGAACTGTTCAATGTCTCTTCCTTCAACTCTCTTTCTGTAACTCTCTTCTTAGTATTAGCTATTTATTGTTCCAGATTTTGCTCTTCCATGTGTTGGCATGTTCACAAATGTTCTTCCAATCTGTTTTTTCTGAGGAAGAGCCATACACAGATTGAGCTTCTCTCAAGTTTTTTCCCTTAATTTTCTTTGGATCTGTTTTTCTTTTCATAATAGTGACTTTCCCTATCTAACTTAAGTTGGTTTAGTCACAAGACTGAAACTCAAAAGCTATCAGTTACACATGTTATTTACAAAAGATGCTATAATTGTAAGGTCACATAATAAAGTATCCTTCATTAGTCTTTCTATAGGGAATTGGTGATTGCTATTTTACCCGTCTGCTAACAAGCTATGGAAGGTGAAAGGAGAATCCTTTCTCCATCAGAGCACTAAATGTGTAGTCCTCTAATTCCTCTATGTTTTCAATTTTTTTTCCACTGTTGTCAATATGCATTTGTTCTGTTGATCTTAGATGGCTCTCTAGGCTCTAGCAATTTGATCTAAGACGTCTTGTGAGGTTAAAATGGATGCCCCTTATGTCACTCCCTTTGTCTTTTCATTTTTTTTCTTATATTCTAACCTGTTTATACTGAATGGAAAGAAGATTAAGCTTACGATTGAGTCCATCATGGTTTTAATAAGGTTCAAGTCCTTTTCCCCCCAATTCAATCATGGTTTTCAAGGTTTGAGTATGATTTTTCATTAGTTGCTAATGCATTGTTCAACGGTTGAGCTTTGGTTGGAACATGTGGGGAAAATGTACCACAAATTTTCAAGATGAAAGACAAGATAAAATAGTCTTTGGAATGAGAAGGGCTAAGATGATATTGATAGGTGAGTCTAACAGATATAGTAACTATATATGATGAAACATTAAAGTGATTAATATACAACGGGTGAGTGATATTAAAAGTTAATAAATTTGTAACATATAAGAGACATTAAAAGTGATTCATTTGTAATAGATGAGAGACATTAAAAGTTATTAGTTTGTAACAGGTGAGAAGTGAATTTAGTTTTATGCAACCATTAGTTAATTAGAAGAGCTGAAGAGGAATAGCTATGAATGAGTCTCATAAATAATATATAGATAATTGATAGAAGGTTAGCGCTATGAAACTCTAATGCTAACCTTCTTCAATCTCAGGCATCCTGTTGTTCCAGTATTTTTATTTTTTATGGAAGTGCATAATTATAACAATAGTCACTTAAAATTGACAAGCTTGGGTTTTCATGTTACTTGACACTTCAACTGTTCAATCCAATAAATTTTCTAGGTTCATTGTAGATGAATTCTCTCTGCTCTCAGCCTTTTGCTCACTACAACACAGCCACTGAACATGCGTGCTTCCTAACAACAGCCTCAGGGTCAGAGCTCTTAAAACCGGAAAATTCACAACAATGCTTGAGGAACTTAAAGAGCTTAATATGTCTTTGATGGGTATATTTTCATTTAGAAATTGGGTTCGTGCCTGTCTTTTGTGCTGAAATATATTTGCAGGAAACGTCCAGAAGATTTCCTTCACAGGGCACATACTAAAGGATTGTTATATATGATACGGGCAGAGACACATACCGTAATTTGAAGCTTGCAGAATTTTATCGGCACGATCAATTTTTAATGAGTTCAATGCAAACCTTATAAATATTTGGATTCTCTAACTGAATCTGATGAAGGTTGGTGCTGCTATGATTTACATAAAAGAGCCTTTTAAAAGTTTTGAGTTTTATGCTTGACTTTGTTTTGGTACATTATTCTATTTTGATTTACATTTTAGAGAGATGGTTGTGGCTTCTTTATTCCAATTTCTACAGACTTAGAGTTCTATCTGCATAAAAATTAACAAAATGTATGATTTTACGGGTACTATAGCATAGATCAATGGATTTATTATTTGGAAGTGCTTCCTTTATTCCTCCTTGCTTTAGACTGCCATGTGAAATTTGAGTTTGTCATATGCAGCTTTTCACTTAATTTCATGGAATAGACGCGTTGTAAAATAAATTTTAAATTCTATTTTATATATTTTTTGTAAAAATATGATATGATAACCTAATAGTGAAAACGTGATATATAGGTTCCATTTTTACAATTATTTATAGATTTTTTTAATATAAAACATGAATTAAGTTTTTTTTTGAATAAAACGAAAACCTTTCATGTAATAAATGAAGGTTTAATTTTATTTGGTATGAATTTTATCCAACTCCACCAAAATTATTTTTAGTCTTTATTAGTTTTTGCTTAATATCATTTAGAGAATTCGATAGGACATAATTAATTTCTTTGAAATTATATAATATATTAATTAATATTAATAAATTTTAAAATTAATATTATTAATTCTTAGAAAATAAATTCAGGGGTTTTGGCATTAAATTTAATTTCAGTGCTAAAAAAACCATTCCACTAACCTAATAAGTGTCATAATTGTCATTTTCTTCATTCCTAATAATAATAAATTATTCTTTATTGGGAGAGTGCATCGGAAATATAAGTTACACCCTACAGATATTGATCATTGGATCTTTCCCTCCTCAACGATACACCGCAATGTCATATGAAGATTTTTTACAAGAACTGTGCAATGATACGCACCCGGTTTTATCCTCAATGAAATTATTCCACTTGCAAAAAAAAAAAAACAATTAGTGACTATTATTAGGACATACATGTTACATTAACTCTATGTAATAAACTATCCAAGTATCCATATAAAAAAAACATCAATCGAGCACTTACGAAAATAATTACAAAAGATAAAAACCAGAATAGTAACTCAAAGAAATACATTGAGTAAAAAGAACGTATAAATTTAAGAATTTTCAGTTCTAGAATAAATTTAGTTTTTTCAATCCATAAAATTTCTTAAAAAAAAATAGATTTTTAAAAAAATACACAAAAAAACAAAAATGAATATCCCGTGCATCGCACGGGTATAAGTACTAGTTTGTTAACATACAAGAAAGATTTGAATTTGAATTAATTAATTATGTTAAGAATAATGTAAATATATGATTGTATGTATTGTAGCACACTCATGTGCGTGTGAGGCTTTTAAGAGTATTTTAGGAGGTTTTTCTACTATAGTGGCTGTGTTTTAGCAGGCGTTGTGCTGACCAGGTACTGTATCAATGTTGAGAGAGGTTGTTTCTCATTATTTCATATATATATATATATATATATTATATTTTACTTAAAAAAATGATTGTATGTATTATATTTCATGGATGAACGTAAATGACTCCTTTTGCTAGGATATTTTATAATTGTCGTTTTACTAATGATTTATTTGTCAAATGGTGAAAATTATGAATAAGATGCAACCTGAATTTTAAAAGACCTCTAAATTTTTCATTCATTTGAATTTAGTCATTGAAGCTGATATGAATGATTAATTTGTAGGTTATCCAAAATTCAATTTGTAAACTATTAAGTAATTTTCATCATTTGATAAAAACCGTATTAATAAAAGTCTTAATATTATGGTATGCATTACAAACATGAATATGAATATGGAACTTAGGGGCTTAATAATGTGACAAAGGGCATAAATAGTTAAGAGTTGAAGTATTTTCCACAATAAAACACTTTCATTCCCAATAAATGAAGTTTTTTCCCCTTTCAATGTAGGCAAGTTATTGACAGCCTACACCATGGTAAATTACTAATGACTATAACCGTAAAAAAAAACCATATAATAGTGATTTAATTTAAGCACGTAAGCACTAAATAGTATTTTTTCCTTATTCTAGATTTTTTTTAAGGACTAAAGTGCATAAAAAAGATTAGACACCTAGCTATTTAAATGTAGCCCTATAGGTGAGGGACTACGAACATATTTAACCATATTATTCTTGTTCTCCTAAATTAAATAGACAACATGTTATTTTTAATAGATTTTTTCTGACATCCTTAGTTGAATAACACATTTTTTTTAATTGCGATCTATCATATTTCAACCATTATTATATAATATTGACCGTATTTTTTTTGTTACTAGAGCAAAATATACTGACCCATTTTAATAATATACTAATCATTTTAATTATTTAAAGAAATATTAAAATAAATATTTTGTCTACAAAATGCCAATTTTTTCACCAAAAAATATTTAATGACATTCATTGAAATAACTATTTAGGATAATTCTTTAAAAAAAAACTATTTAGGATAATTAACATTAATTCTTTCAAAGTGGTTAATCAGTCAATACGTATCAGTAAATAAAAAGTCAAGTTAAATTTAATTAATGTGATAATATAAATCCGGTCAAAATAAATTTAATGTGAGAAATGCATAAATAAATTGGTCAAATATATACTTTATATGAAAATTCATTAAGAGATAATTGTTTTTTGAAAAATGAAATATGGTTAATCAGTCAATATCTATAAACTCAAAGAAAAGTTAAAATTAATATTTTGGCCAAATATATACTTTTTTTTTTGAAATTGGCCAAATATATACTTATGATTTAATATTTTTACTTTATATGAAATTGTTTTAAAAGTTGAGATATGGTAAATCAGTCAATATGTATTTATACATTCAAAATAATGTGATAAATGATAAATAAATTGGTTAAATATATACTTCATAATTTAATATTTTTACTTTCTTAGATAATTTTATTTAAATATTAAATTTTAAATTTTAAATATCAGATAATTCATAAAATAATTTTGCACATAAGGTTGTAAAACGTGACATCCACTGTGGGTCCTATGTGCTTTATTTTTAATCTTTTTTATAATATAATATTATATAATAAAATAATATTGTTTTTTGATTATTTTATAATTGTTTTGAAGTATAAATAGCTGATACTGTCTGTCACCGAACACAACAGAGAATAACCAGAGAGAACCAGAGGAAGAAGATACACTGAGAGTGAGAGAGAGAATCAAAAGGCTCATACCCATTTCAACTTCACTGCTCCTTGTTCTAAATTTGTGAGCTTTTCTTCCAACGCTCTCGTTTTTCTTGCTTTGCTTGATCAATCACTGTTTTTCATTTTCTGTTTCTTTCCAGCATTTTTCTGCATGTCTATCGTTTTTACCTGCTCAATTTCAGGGTTGAAGAAAATGGGGGAGAACGGGTTATTTGGGATTGTAGCCAATGCAAACTAAACGTGTTCTCTTTTTTGAAAATAAAAATTAACAGTTTTTATTATTTTACAGAATTCTGCTGTTTCTGAATTTGTATAAATGCATGTTGTCATTTGGATTGAGCTTTGTGTATCTGATTAATTCTCGTGAATTCCCTTTTTTCACGAGATTCTAGATATCTGATTTTGAAAAAATTCCATTGCATATCTCGATTTTACTTGCTGATTAGTGATTAGTGATTAGTGATTAGTGATTAGTGATTATGGTTGGTAGACTGGTTTCACCGCTTTGATACTTATTGCTGTGTCGGCGATCTCTCTGTGAATGTGCATGATTCTGCATTTATTTTAGTGCTCTCTTGCGTAAGAAATCGTTAATCGGTGAAAATTGTTTGAATGTGTTGTTGTTTGCTGCTATCTAATGGATATGGTGTTTGCATGATTGGATAGGGTGTTCTCTGGACTTAGGGGGGAATATATATCCGATCGCTATGGTATATGTCGATAGTAAGAATTTTTGATATTGATGTAGTGGAGTTTGAATCACTGTTATCTATCTGATTAATGGATGTTTTGTTTCAATTTTTGATGGGTAGGAACCAGGTTCACAATTTTCATCCACCATGTTGGAGAAACAATCCTTTCTCATAGCAAGGGACTTGCCAAACTCATGTGAGCAAGAGAGTGAGTGGGTTTACAATGCTCACCTTTTGACCGATCTCTCAGACGATAAGCACCCGGTAGAAGAGGGAGAAAGGAACAAGCTTTCTGGTGATACTGAGGGAGAGGACACTGAGATGGATGTGGATTGTCTTATACCTTCACAGGACCAAGGGAATGACCAGAATCATGCAGGTGTGATGGTGGATGATTCAACTTTGCTCATTCACCAGCTCGGTCGGGACATGTCGATCAATTGTCTCGTCCGATGCTCAAGGTCTGATTATGGCTCAATTGCCTCGCTGAACCGGAGTTTCTGGTCTCTCATTCGGACCGGAGAGCTGTATAGGCTCAGGCGGCAAATGGGTATTGAAGAACATTGGGTTTACTTCTCTTGTAACATCATTGATTGGGAAGCATTTGATCCTAATCGTGGCCGATGGATGAAGTTTCCCAAAATGAATTGGACTGAATGCTTTATGTGTTCAGATAAGGAGTCCTTGGGCGTCGGTACTGAGCTTCTTGTTTTTGGAAAGGAAATTTTGGCTCCTGTCATTCATAAATATAGTGTTTTGACTAACACTTGGTCAAGAGGTATGGAAATGAATGGTCCCAGATGCTTGTTCGGTTCAGCTAGCCTCGGAGGAATTGCCATAATAGCCGGCGGTTCTGATTTGCGCGGAAACATCTTGAGTACAGCTGAGCTTTATAACTCTGATACTGGAACATGGGAGACTCTTCCAAACATGAACAAAGCAAGGAAATTGTGTTCTGGTGTATTTATGGATGGAAAATTTTATGTCCTTGGCGGGCTTGGACCTGGCCACTCAAATCATCTAACATGCGCTGAGGTGTTTGATCTTAAGACAAGAAAATGGAGTGAAATACCCAACATGTTTCCTGCACGAAATGGAGGAGTAGGGGTGAGTAGTACACCAGTCGGTGCTGGGGCACCTCCTTTGGTTGCCGTTGTAAATAATGTTTTGTATGCTGCAGATTATGAACAGCAGGAATTGAGGAGGTATGTTAAACACAACAACTCCTGGGTTACCCTTGGAAGACTTCCTGATGGTGCAGCCTCTTTGAATGGCTGGGGATTAGCCTTTCGGGCATGTGGAGATCGGCTAATTGTTATTGGTGGGACTGGTGCTTATCATGGAAGGGAGATTGAAGTTAGTGCTTGGGTCCCAGATGAAGGTGCACCACAGTGGAACCTGCTTGGCAGAAGGTATTCAGGGAGCTTTGTGTATAATTGTGCAGTGATGGGATGCTGAGGTGTTTGATTTTAATGAATAGTGGTTTCGGGATGGAATTAACATTCTTCACTTATATCTGCCCTCTCTTTTAGGGGAAATTTTAGGTCTTATTTAAAATCATAGATACAGTTTCAGAAGGTTTACAGATCATTGATGTTCTCTTCTTTTTCCTTTTTCGTTGGTCTGAATCTTATCCTTTAAATGGCCATTAGGGCTTTTCAAATGTTGGCATCATGATGTAGCTAAATGTGAATATTTTTGAGCTCCTGGTATATGTTGGCCCATTTTTCATAAGTTCGATGAAAGCAATACAGAATAGTACTTGGCCTCGTTGTCTCTCAGTTTTATCTTGTTTATTTCACTTTCCACCTTCGAACATAGCCATTTATCAAGGACTAACTCTCCTAAAAGCTTAAGATACTAGGTGAATAAATTTGTTATAAAATGTCTCTAACATGTCCTTCCATCTCACACAAGAGCCCTCTAAGCTTGAAGTGCGAACCTTGACAATGCATAGGCCTATGCTACCATGTGCTGCAATTTTGACTTTTTTATTTACTACTTGGTCATAAAGACTTTGATAAACCAAGAATCAACTCTCTTATATTCTTAGGTTGTTGGGGGTGAAGACTCATGAATGACTTTATTATATCTCAAACAACATATATTCATTTTCTGACCTCCACAAACCCTGTATACACTGCCATTATCTCACTGCTCCCCTGCCCTATCTCTTGAGAAGACATAAGAGAAGAAAGTTCGAATAGAATTTGTAATTGTCTCTCATAGGAATAAAATCTTTCTCATTGTATTCATATTCATAGGAATAGAACCTTTCTCATTCTCTCTTATAGGAATAGAATCTTTCTCATTGTCTCTTATAGGAATAAAATCTTTCTCATTGTCTCTCATTATATTACATCTTTTTTGTGTTGTAGATGTCATTCTGTTTGTCAGTAATCAAGGTTGTAATGCTTCTGTTTCATAAAATGAAGCAAATCAATGAGAATGTTTTCAATCTATTTAACCATAGAAGTCGAAGAAATCATAGGTTATACTGTTAGATATGATTGATGAAAGCAAATAAGTAGAGCCTTAAATGGCACTGGTATTCCACGAACTTGGTATGAGGGGATGCCTTTTTCCTATTCAACAAAATAAATGGTATGGAAATTTGAAGCACAAGTATGTGCTCATGTATTTTGTGTGTATGGATGCCTGCATTTTTTACTTTGTAGGTGCGTGTGGATGCATTATACACATATTTTTATCCATATCTATAGAAGTTTCCTTGAAAGGGAAGATGTTAGCCTAATTAAGAAACTTGGCAGATATGGTTGAAATGGCCAAGTCTGAAGCTAGGGAATTATATTAATTTATCACATGAATGAGTCTTGGCTTAAAGTTCTTACAAATTTGTCTTGCACCCCCAAAAACTCCTTTCACTGTTGGTGGGTTGATGATGAAATATGATTTAGGTTAAATGATAAGCCTTTGGTTCTTTCTTGAATTAATCTTCTTAGTTTCAGCAGAATAACTGTGCTTGATTTCTTTCTAAACCATTTATTTCTTTCTGTCTCTTCATTAGTTAGTGATATAGTGATTATAATTTTCTAAATGTCAAAGCAGCTCTATCTGTTCGCTATTTCTGACTTAAATGGGGGCTGCACCAATGTATATGGTTTTCTTTGTGTAGTATCGATGACTAGATTTCTTAAATTATTCCCCTGATGACATTTTATTAATGTTGATCCTTCCTTGAATCCCTTGGCACCTTGCTTCCTTCATTATTATTGATAATCTTTCATTGGAATTTATTGTGTGATTTTCATTTCTATGGATGAGTTATTGTTTCAATCTAATCATAACCTTTTCTGGTTTGAAGGAATTCCTAGATTGATCTATGTTCATTATTTCCATCAATTACAAAGGCGAGGGTTGATCAGGAGAGAAGCCAGGGATTACAATCTCATAAGATCCTGCGAGAGAACAAGGAAGCTGGTTTCAAATAAAATCAGATTGAAATTGGTTCATGTAAGTCAATAATTTCCATACATTATTATGGTTTTCCTCCATGTTATCCGTCGATCGTGGTTTCTTAGAACTTAAATCAGCAGAGAATGGACTAATTGCTCTAAATTGATGAAGGTTTGAGGTTGAGGAGAAAATAGGATCAGATTCTTAGAAAGATTTACTTTCAGCAAGAAAAGCTAGCAAATATATGGGTTCTTTGAAATATATATTTAGCATTAAGGTATAGAATATAATATAAGATCTGTATTTTGACATTTACAAGTAGATTGATACAATTTATTTGTTACCATACACCAGATACATGACAAATTGCATTGAATCGGTGCATCAACTTGTAATGAGTTTCAGAAATTAGAAGACTTCTGCGAGGTTCGGTACTTCAGTTTCACATAATACAAGGGATATATCTGGTTTTTGTGAGTGATTGTTTTCTCAGTTACTGAAGCAGAGTTTCACACCAATTTCATGTATATTTCTTTATTATGTATATATCCTTGCTAAGGAAGTTCTTGTGCTCAGTGTCACATATGTATGTATGTATGTATGTATGTATGTATGTTAGTGCATGTTTGGATACACTGTGGAAAATCACGGTGAGGCCAAAATAATGGTGGATCCAAACATGCACTTAGTCACTCAGTTGTGCATATTAGAAAGCATTCTTTTAAAGTGCTAATTACCATTGTACCTGCCTGAATAGGTGCTGCGGTTTTTCTTTACAAAACGGGGTCCATGCTGGTATTCACTTGATGCATGAGTTATAAAGTCAAACTGCAGAGTTTCTAATGCATTGCTCTTGCTCATTTCATGGCTTATAATCTGCTGAAGTGGCTAGCCTTTTGCCCTAAGGACCATGAGGAATTCATGACTCAGAACAGAAAATTTCAACAAAGTTTTACTGACCCCTTGAAAAAACAAAAGAAAGTAAAGAAAAGGAAAGAATCTTGGTCGGTTAAGTGGTGCGTTATGTGTTCTTGAACAAGATAATGGTTTAACTTTGTTGGAGGACAACATGGAAAGTACAGGTTGTACCAAAAACACAAGTAAAAGGAAATAGATTGTGATGTGTTGTTGTGGCCCACCTTCATGTGTATCATCGACCTATTAGAAAACTGTTGCTGGGTCACGTGGTTGGTTGATATGATCCACTTCCCTCTATTGGATCTTTGTAGTTTGTACTCTGTACATGAACTTCACTTTTCTAGCCGTTTCTTCTCATTCAGATTCCTCGTATGCACTGTTGTTAGAATCCAGGAAACCGGTTATATACCCTTGCGGTACATTGTATTGTTCATCTTCTGGCCATTGGTTGGAAACTTTACATTTTAGTGCTTGTTAGGTTTGGTGTTAGAGTTAACACCATCGTAATGTAGAAACTAAAATTTTCTTGAGTTTAACCTGAATTGGAGAAATGAGATTTTGACATGTTAACTTCTATGTGGATTCATGTTGAGTTTAATAGAAATTCAAAGACACATTAAGTTTATATGTTATGTTTGGCAGTGAAGAAAAAAAGAATAGTAAGTGAAAAGAATGATAATGATTAAATATGTTGGTCCTTGTAACATAGGGTCACATCTAAATTAGTCGCTAAGGACTTGTTTGACACATCGTATTAGGCATGATAGTATAAGTTTATGTAATACATTATTGATTTTATCCTTTATTTGGTGCTAACATAGTATTGTATAAGCTTAAATATCAATCCCCTCTTATACATTAAAATGATAGATTATTCAATTCGGCATGATAAAAGTGTGATGTATAAGCCACAACCATAATCCTCAACCATCGCCACCACACCAACCGCCGCCACCACCACTGCCACCACCGTCATTGTCGTCATTGCTATCGCCACTATCATTGCTTCCAGCACCATCCACCACTGCCACCACCATCGCCTCCACCACCTCAACCATCATTGTCATTGCTGCTACCACTACATACCGCCATGACTCAGCACCACCACTACCGCCACAACCACCTGCCTCCGCCGCCGCTACCACTGCCACCACCGTCACTACCACTGCCACCGCTGCCACCATCATCACCATCACTTCCAACACCACCACTGCCGCTACCACCACCTAAACCACTACTACCACCACAACCCTCCACCATCGCCACCACCACCGCCACCACGACCATCACTTACAACACCGCTGCCACCACCACAACCACCACCCTCCATCACCGCCACCGCCATTATCGCAACTGTCTTGACCGCTACCGCTATCTTTACCACCTACTAACACCATCTTCATTTTTATAATACATGTCATTATTCAATATTTCACAAATATAAGTTTATATTAATTTAAAATAAATGATAAGATACAAAGTGTCACCAAACGTTGTATAATATTAAAATTTTATCAGGCTTAATACTATCAAGCGTTATACTATCAAGCCTAATACTATCAAGCGTTGTACTATCAAGCCATACATTATACAATATACCAAACTAGCCCAAACATTATTTTCATAGCTTTTTATCCTTGAATATTTTTTTATTTGAAATAAAGACAGGTTACGTTATAGTGCTTACATGACTCTTTTTTTGCTCAGTCAGCAACCAATATGGTGGGGCTCAATCAGCAACCAACATGGTGTGGGTCTAGTCAGCTTAAAGAAGTGGACATGGAATTTTCACCTCAGTTTAATCTCTCTAAAATTTATTTCATCAATTTTAATATGCCTCACCTTTCTTCTTTCTTCCTCCTCCGGCCATTGCTCCTTCTTCCCACCATTATAATCGCTAAAGAAACATGAAAATATATGTCAACAACAGTTATTTCAGCGGTTGACAAAAACCGTTGCTGATTAATCATTCGATATTAGTAATCACAACGTTTCACCAACAGCTGTGAATGTTCATTTTGTGGCGATTTGAACCTCCACCAATTGCTAAAAAAACCATGTTATTTTCCTCGTAGTGTTAAGTATAGATATACTTAGTGATTTATGATTGAATTCTATATTTTCTCATCATAGATTCACATTTATAAAATGTTGTCTTTTCATTAGAATAAGTGTCTTAATTACACCCGTATTTTTTTTCCATTTTGTAGGCTACTTCTATCATCGCTATTTTTTTTTCATAAAAGGAAGTGCATTCATAAAGAAGAAGAAACTGACTCAAATTATCATAATTGTTAGTGATATTAAATGAATTGAACAAGTGATATCAAATAGTTAGCTTTCTGTTAAGTCTTTTACTATTTTGAGTTAATATTTTTCGTAGTGTATAAATAGAAACAGAATCTTCAATTCAGAATAATGAAGAATACGTACTATCACTAATCTATTTGCTCTTCTTTCACAATCTCGGCTCATGTTCTAATATAGTAGTAGAGTTCCTTAATCCAGAGTTCTGTTGCGAACTCATGGCAATGCCATTCTGAAGCTGGATTCTTCAAATATTCATTCATGGTGACATTCTCATCCTACATTCTGTTTTTCGATTGGTGATTTTTTCATCTTTTTTCATTTGTGTTTTCTGCATCATTCTTCATTGAAGTTTTTGTTTATTTAATTTGGTGATATGACGAATCCGATAGTGATCAAATTTTTCTTGATTGAGAATGAAAACCCACGGGTGACAATTATCATTCATGCATGTTCAAGATCTATGTTCATGGTTCTTAAATCAAAGAGCAATAATAAATTTGTTGATGTCACTCTTCCTTAGCGCGAAAGAGAGATGATCCTCAGTTTGTTGTATGTGATAGATGTAACACAGCCACACTAGTTCTTTCTTGGACAGTCTTTACATGCATCGTTCAATTACACAACTCTAGATTGAAACTGTAGAAGAAGTGTGGAAAGAATTAAAAGACATATTAAATTTAGGATTTCTGAATTACAAGAAGAGATCTATATGCTCAAGCAAGGTGATCAAACAATTACTGCATACTTCACTCAGTTGAAGAGACTTGACAAGAAATTTCATTCCGACTATTAAAAGATATATACCATGAAAATGATTACGTGATTAGATTTCTAAAAGGATTAAATGATGGTCAATATGTATCTATGTTATATTCTGTATATTTAATATATTTATCTACATTTTGATCTTCCTATTGATTACTCTTAATTAAATTAACGTTGACAAAGAAAAAGGTTAAAGAGTGTTTGTAAAGTTTGAGTAGAATGTCTTGCTTAAATATTTAGGCGGTGGCCACATTGCTGAAGGTCAAAGAGAGTGGGTCAGAGAAGAGTGTGATGTGTGGTTTAGTTCAAAAATCTTAAGACAATTGGACCTCCAATATCAATACTTATAAACATTGTTCTTCTCTCCAACTCCCTCACGTAGGACTTATTGTATTTCATACTTCCCTCAAGTTCAATTGGACTCGTCTAGTTGGACTTGCTTTATCTGCACTTGTACTTAAGCAGAACCTCAGAAATCGTAATCATGAGCTTGTGTTCCTTCTGTGTGAACATGAGTCTCACAGACCCATGACTCTTTTTCTAGTTGATAGTTTTTTTCTTCTTCTTCTTCTTTTGAGCCTTTTTTAAGTTAGTTATTTTCCTTTTTTTTTCAAGCTCTCTTTTTATGAATCGTGAGCCGTTAGACTTAGTGGACTATCCACTTGTTGACTTTGGTGTGTGTATGAACCAAAACATTAGTGACGGTGAGGGAGAGTGGATCGAAGAAGAGTGTGGTGTGTGATCTGGTCCAAAAATCTTAAGGCAATTGGACTTCCAACACCAACACTTATAAATCATTGTTCTTCTCTCCAACTTTCTCATAAAGCTATTGTTTTTCTAAACACTCTTTTAATGTTGGGTTAGTGTCGGGCTTTAATATGATTTAAACCATGAGAGATCATCACATTGGGCTAAAGAGTAAACCACAAAGTAAGTTGGAAATCACATCTTTCACCCATAATCTTAAGACATTAGGTGTATGAGTACTCTCACTTATAAACTGTTCAAATTTGTCCTTATCTTCTAATGTGAGACTTACTCACGCTTGATTTACAAAAATTACTTGGGCTCAAATACCTGGGGTTAGCTTTGTTGGGTTCAAATACTACCATCCTCAGCCTCTAAACCCCAATCTCCAATTCTACCATCCTCTTCCATATCCATATGCTGTGAGTATCCAGCACAGCCACTAAGTAAAATTACATGATGTTTACACCCACTGCTAAGCAAGGATAGTCGTTTCATGATGGTGTTGTCAACAATCAATTATTTCAAAAGTTTAAGTTGTTAGATAAATGTCATATGAATGAGTTTTTTATTATTTTTAAACACACTCTCTCATGTAAGAACCTACTTGAGCTTGAAGTGTGAATAAAATATAAGTTCTGGTGAAATTCAACTGTTAATTATTAGAATAAACAAGGGGGACACAGATCGAACTCACCAAGTGTTCATAAAGATTCTAATAGCATGTCAATAACCAATATATCCCAAAAACTTAAATTATTGGGTTAATGTCACATGAATAATTTTTTACTATATTCTAACAGTGTTACCTCTTGGAGTTGGAGTCTAGCAGCAAGTTCTTCGCGTGATTCATTTGGTCTTTTTCAAAGTCTTAAGCCCATAGAACCCATTTGGTTACGCACTAAAGAGCATGCATTGAAGTTTTTCTACTAGAAAAAATACTAAATAAGTTCAACAAATGCTCTTTAATCCGCATCCAAACATGCTTATAGTCTTATGTGCTTGTAAGTAGGTGGTGCCTTCTTTTTGCTGGATCATTTTTCTTCTGCAGGAGTCTCTAGGATTTTTATAATCTGTTTTTGTTTAGAGCTCATGTTGCTGGTTTGTTGCTGAATGCTTGGTAAAATTCGAAGTTTCTTGCATTACTAATTACTACAATACTAAAACAACAAAGTCACTGATCGATATACCGGATGAAAAAGTTCTAGCTAGTAATGGATATATATGTGTGTGTATGTGTCATGATATCGATGTTATTTATGTTTTCCAGGTGTATACTTGTCCTACCACCAATTGATATTCAATAGAATGAGTGTGAACAGTCAGAATGTGAAGCAGACTTCTAGACGCCACCTTCACAATATCTAAAGCAAGTTGTGTCACAGCTTCTTCTTGATGTGGTAATTGTCATCAGAATTCAGAACAAGTTGTGTCCCCTTTAAATGCTTTGGATTTCTAAAGTTAAGTATTTATGTTTGGAATGTTAATTTTCTCTTGTGTGCTGAACTCCAAAAGAAATCTTACTGCCAAACCTGGTCATTCAAGAGGGTTTGAGTCTCACCCCCAATGTGGGTTCGAATGATATAGATCATAACACAGAAGTTGCCCATAGGAATGACCACATCCATCTTGTAGGAATAACACAGACAATGACAATGACAATGACAATGACAGTGACAATGAGATCGAGTGGCAACTTCCTTGTTGTTACAAACTTCATAGACTAAGTTAGTTATTAGTTACTGATCAGTTAGTTTGTTAGAGCTAACTTTCATTCAGTTATTGATGATACACATAGATCATCAATTGTATATATACTGCTTCTGTACATAGTTATGAAACTTAACTTCATATTTACCAAATTCTACATAGTGAGATCATCATGCCAGTAGAGTAGAGTGGATCTCTGCTGATCTCAACATGTGTAATAGAAAAAACAATCCTACCCGACGAAGATCTTCAAAATATATATATATATATATATATATATATTATAAGCCAAATAGTATTAAGGAAGTACTAGGCCTATATGAATCTTAAAAACTGATCCAAACACGCCTTGGAATTGCATGTTTCATTGGGCTGTACGGAAGAAATGAACTTAATTTTGGGTCCGAAATAGTTACTCTGCAACCTTCTTGTGGGTCATCGTACTCACCGCCCATTAATTACAAAGGCCTGTAATTAAGATGGCCTATCTACCACAAAAAAGGACTTGGGTAGCGGTTATGTTCAATGTTGAGTAGCGGTTAAGTGGGTGATGCTAAACTCAGCGTTGCTAAAATTGGGTAGCGGTTCTGAACCGCTACTCAATTAAAAAGATGGGTAGCGGTTCCGCGACCGCTTCGCATTAAAAGATAGGTAGTGGTTTTCAACCGCTACGCATATAGGCATAAAACCGCTACCCATCTTCTATTTTTTTGGCAGGAACCGCTGCCTTACTCTATTTTTTTTTATATAAAAAAAGCAGGCAAATGAATCAGAACCCAATTAACCCTTGATACCCAATGTGAAATATAACAGTAAGATCGAAAACTAAATAAAGAACAACTCAATATCCATATAATTGTGCTGAAACCGAGAAATTAAAAATTGTGCACCAAAACAACAAATTCAATCTGATATCCAAATACACTTGTTTTGTTTACAAAAAGAACAAATTCATCCCTAAGTTATACCTAGCTAAAAGATTTTGAATGGAGGAATCACGTTTATTCTTCAAAGACGTGTGACCCTGCAATACAAATTAGAGACAAAATTACAAACAACATTCCTCATGACTGGATATCTGTATAGGCAACATGTGTATCAATTCATTTACCTCTGCTTCTATTTGTAGCTTGCTAATCTCCCAGATGGAATCATCTTCTTAAGGAAAGAACTTTGGGTGTCATTCATCTCTCTTTCCAACTTGCTTATTTTGTAACATTGCAACATTGCAATCCTTTCTTTAAACTTGGTCTTGCAATTCATCAACTCTTCATCAGTGTCTAATCAATACAAGAAGCAGAAAAAAGCATGAGAAACATACAAATATAACTAGCAATTCATAGAAAACTACAAACCCAATACAGATCTAAAACTACAATAAAGCTATATTAATAAGTCACCTGCAACAATACTTAAAACTATAATCCTAATAAACAAAATGACATAGTCAGTAAGACAAGAGTCTGCCACCTAAATGTTTCCTAGCCAACACAACAGAGTCTTCAAATAGCCATAAAATGAAGCCAAATAATGCCAAAAGCAGGAACGAGAATAAGACAGCAACTACAAATTCCCTACATTCCAATGACTAAGCAACCTCCCAAGGAACTCAAAGCTTTTCAATGTAGCACACTAGCACTCCACTGTTGAAACTCACTAGACATGAATCTTTACTCATGAGGCTCAAATCTGCTATAAAATCCAAATAGCAGTCAACTAACATCTCAGCATTAAATTCTCCAAATCCCCAATAAGGGCTTCCCAATTTGGAATCAACATATTAAGACAGTAACAAAATGTAAGAAGAAACCTCACATAGAGACAGCCAAACGAGCCAACCCAGAAAACAGGACCAGCTATGGGGGTATCCACCCAACAGTCATCGTTATATGTTAAAATTACTCAGGGAACTTAATGGGTTTCTTACTCTAGAAAAAGTATATCATTCATATAAAGAGCAATTGAAATCCTTCCCCATAACATGTTCTAATTAGACTTTTGGGACTTGCAAGCACTAGTAAAATAACAGTCACGATAAAGTATCTTTTATAAAATGGGAAACAAAACATAACATGTTAAGAGATATTTGATTAAGTTACATCTATTTCAGGTTAGCCTTAATTATCACATCTTATTTTTCACACATTCATCACAAACTAAGTTCAAAAAGCCTCTTACAATTTTAGTTCACTTCTGCCTCATGTTGTACAATTTTCCAAAAAACACAAAAAAAAAGAACTGAAATAGTAACAAATCTGCCAAACGAAACATCATCTAAGGTGCAAAATATTTGAGATATGAATTCAAATAATCAATACTCTAATAACATTAAAGAGAGAAAAATAAATAAATCAGAGTTCAGTTAACGAAACAAAGCCATGTCCATTTGAGTCCACAATCCAATCCAATATAATTTACACCACAACTGACCTTTTTTTTTCAGCATCAATATAATTAACTCTTCACACCAGGGATCATTCTGTGAATAAAAAAAACAAGAAATCGCAAATGAGATAGATTAATGCAATGACTAATTAGCTTTTGTGAAGAAAACACTGAGTTGAGTGAATTTTTTTGACTAATCAAGCATAACCAAACTGGAACCCGAGCTCAATTAGTCATGGAATCAATTGCAAACAAAGCCAAATTATATCAGAATTTTGACCTTCAACAGATATATTCTTCTTGTTTTCATTAGCACAATCAGAAGAAATCCTTAAAAATCAATATAGTCAGGACCCAAGTCAATGAATTGGAAACAAATAAGTAGGTGATCTAGGCACATAAACAAATCATAAGAACAGAATTTATAGCAGCAAGAGCTAGCATGTCAGTACAAGAAATACAATCAAATTTTCGATTTCGATTTATCATGATGCTGAAATTGAGCTTCACCGAATTCAATTCAATAGCCCAATCAACAAAATGAAAATGATACCTGTAATCGGTGAAGCTGATTTGGCTATGGGGAATCATGGTGCAGAAGAGAATTGAAGTGTTGTGAGCCGGTGACGAAGCAGCAGAACGGAACCAAGGCTCGACGAAGAGAGAGAGACAACGTAGAACTAGGGCTCCCTGAGATGCGGCGCGGAACTACGACTCTCTAGATGTAGAGACGGTGATGGCAACGAGGAAGGGTTGAGATCAGGATCGTGAAAGTAGGAAGATTGGTGAGTAACAGAAGCAGCGTCGAGCCCCAGTAAAAAAAAGAAGGTAAGATGAAAGAAAAGGGAGATGTCACCTGCAGAACTTGCGCCCATGTCGAGCGCACTGCCAGAAGGGGAGCAGTAGTCAGTCAAGGCTTGTGGTTCAGATGCGGAGACGGTTACAGCAGGGAGCAAGGGTTATTGCGTTCACGACAGAGGGAAAGGGAAAAGGATTTCCCAGGTAGGGTTTTGATAAATTAGGGAAAAAAAGGTTCAATTTGGGTAGCGGTTAATGTAAGCGCTACCTAGCACCGAGAAATTTTACTTGGGTAGCGGTTTCACTATAAGATTGATTTTTTCTTTTCTTTTTTAATGTTACAATAGTTGCTTTCCATATTTTTTTTTTCTATAAAAAGCTTGGGTAGCGGTAAACAGTGAACCGCTACCCCATAGCCGCTGCCCAATGCCCTTTTTGTGGTAGTGTATATACACCTTGACAAAAAAAAGGTATACACATCATTGTATGTATGTATTAACTATTAAGTTCTAGCATAGATACTTTTTACCGTTGGTGTTGGGAGATGTGATCTCACAAAGACAAACAACTTTCATAAGGAGGACAAGTAACTTTAATTTGTTTAAGTTGATTTTGAGAAGACTTATGATGTAGTTAGCTGTGTTTTTTGAATTATATAATAGCTAGGATGAGGTTTTGTGATAAATGGAGGTATAGCTAGGATATACAGTGCTTAAAAGACACATCTATTTCTATTCATGTTAATGGGAGCCATTGGCATAAATTAATCCTGGTAGAGATTTAAGAAGTGGATCTTTTATCACCTTTTATGTTCATCATTATAGTTGAAGGCTTAAGTAAAATGATATAGAAGGTAGTGGAAAAGAATATGTAATCTGGTGTTCTTGTGGGAAAGATAAAGTTAAAGTTTCTCATTTGTAATTTTCAGATATGATACTCTTCTTTAAGGGAAGGCCTCTCTAAGGAATATTTAGGCAATGAAATCTATTCTAAATTTAATTTGTTCAAATTAATTTTGGATTAAATGTGAATTTTTTAACTATACCATCTAAATATTGAGCAAGGTTGGGTTACTGAAGCAACATCAGCTTTAAACTGCAAGGTGAGAGTTGTTTCTTTCAGTTATTTGAGCATTCCTTCAGGACAGGATCCCAGAAAGCTAGCAACGTCAAAACTGTTAATGCAAAAGGTTTAAAATAAGCTCTCATGTTGGTCTAGCAAGCATTTGTCCATTGGAGGTCGTGTTGTACTGTTAAAAGTTGTTTTGTCATCTATGCCGAAATAGAGACATTTAGATGATAATTATAGGTGTAGTAATAAAAGAACATAAGAGAAGAAATGATATAGAAAGAAGTAGAGGTGTGGTAATAGAGATATTCATATGATAATTATAGGTTATTGACAAGTTTTTTTTAAGTAAATTCGCCAGTAACCTATAAGTATTTCAAAGAAGAAGTTGTCAGTAATTTGAACGAAGTCAATAATCCAACTGTTGACAGATTTTCTGACGACATTTTCCATCAAAGAACGGACAATTTCAGATGGGGTTCGTCCGTGATAGTATCAACGGTTTGAAGTCATCAGTAAGGTTACTAGCTAATTTTTCCCAATAACAAATGTGAATTTCCGACGGTGTAGGTCATCGGTAATGTAACCCCCAAGATTTCCCATAAAAAAACACGAGCAATTGGCAGATTCGGTCTTCAGTAATACTTTCTTGGGAAAAACAAAGTGGTCCCAACCTTTGTCGTCGGTAATTCTTAAATTTACCGACAATTTTCAGACTATTAGTGCATATCCGTTGGTAATTAAGCGTTTTATTGTAGTGGAAGAAGATATTGCAGCTAGAGAAATCTTTATGTGCAGCTTGTGTACAGCATATGAAAGACTCTTCTCACTTATTTTCTACTTGTCCTCATATGGTGGCTGAAGTTTTCCCCTTGTTTTACTTTTCCACTAGTTACACTTTATTTTTGAAGTGTATCATATACCTCAAGAACATTTTACTCAATTCTTTGCTTTATATTCATGTCCTTTTGAAATAAAAGAGATATGGGTGATAATTTGGCACACAACAATTACTACAAGAATTCAATCAAATACCAACAATAGTTATCGACAAATAGAGACTGTAAAATCTCACTTTAATCCGACGATCATATCATTTGTAACAAAATTTTTTAATCAGTTAATAGAAAATATGTTGGTGACGGCCTTGACCATCCGTAGCTTAGTAGCAAGTTAATATATATTTTAATGCTAGTAGGTAATTAATATATTTTTTTCGCACATAACTTAATTTTTTATGCATTTGTACGTGGACCGTTACATATTCTGAATAAATGTATTAGTCTTTTTTAAAATTAATCAATAAGTTCATAACTTTTTATGGTTTCTTAAGGTAAACCTACAATCGGCAGCCATGAGCATAAATTCATAACTTATTGATAAATATAACTAATTAACTTGATTAGTATAGTTAAGGGATCAAAGAATTTGACCCCGATCGAGCTGCCCAGACAGATGGACCCCTCTCTGGGAAATATCTCAGTTGATGGACTATGCAAAAGTACGATTTTATGTATCTGTGCAGAATTGAACTGCTAGATAGTAACATGGTAACATCATTGTGTGAAAACGCATAGGGCCGAAAGGTTCATTCGTGTATAATGAAAGGTCAAAGTCATTAATAAAACAAAAGGGTCCCTTTTTTCTAACCCTCTTGCAACCAAAATTGTATGAGCAAGGTACTATTCATAGGGTCCATGGAGAATCATTATGGTTATCGTCATTTACTGGAAGGTCAAGTGAGCGTAATATAGGCCACTAATATTTCTCCCCCGTGAATATATACATGTACATATGAGATTGGTTGCCAAATGTTATGGTGATAAGGGAACGAAGACTTTAAAGTAGAAGGACCCTCCACTCCACCTAATATATATACAATTCAGTTAATACTCAATAACACTGTGATATAAGTGCTTGACAGGACAAAGCCAACCTTTATTATACACGTCCTTGTTGTACCACATGATTTACTTAATCCAATGCCTAGTTGAATGGCGAGGGGCGTCTTAGATCCACATGTTGTACTGTCCTGTTACTTGGCCAATGCCACAATCACACAGCAGCAAAGTAAACTTAAATAAGTTCTAATCTTGCATTAAAGACTAGGTTGTGCTATATTGGTAATTCCAAAAGATTAATTTGCGTTTGAGTAAGATTCTATTCATGTTCGGTAATCCCTTAATTATCAGAACATTGATGTTGTATGTGGAGTTCAATAAATTGTATTTTCAAGGTAAAAATAAAATCGCCGCACTCCCTTCCGAGAAGGGTAACCCATCACTATCGATCGAAAACACATGTCCAGGAAAACGACGATCACGTGATGAGGTGGGTCAACCGCTTCCTCAACAGTTGCCTCATAGTTGCCCCTGAAGAACGACGTCATATGTAACGTCATTATAACTCTCAGTGAGGAACTCACCGCAGCGTTAGAAGCGCAACTGTAATGCAACAGGGAGCTTAACCGGACGCTGATGGTGTCTCAACCAGCCAATAATGTCCTTGTGCAACCTGCATTGCCCCAAAACGTCTATGCTGAGTGTAGGCGCTGATAGCCCCTTTGCAAGTGTACAAAGTTATTCGTAGTAATAAATTATCGATCCCTCGAGGATTGTGATTCAATACTAATTCTAGTAACTTCTAGTATTTAGATTATGAAAATAAAAACTAATTTTAAGGATTTTGAAGATTGTAGCCGTCACTAATAAAAAGTAAAAGCGAAAATCAAATAGTTTAAGAAATCAGATGAGAAAAATAACACTTAGGTCTCGTTTCACCTAATCGGCTTATGCTTTCATTCTAACAATGTTCATATGAATCAAATAAACTTCTCTACGACAATTTAGCCTATGTTCTAAGATGTTGATAACTCACACGCCCTAGACTTTCAATTCAATTACTAAGTCTGTTTTACGAGCACCTAGACTAGGAAATTGAAGATTAAGTTATGTTTAAACTATCCAACACAATTAGGTTCTACTCTTGAATCAAGCAGTAGGGAACGCCTAATCTAATTGTTTCCTTATTTCTCTAATTCCTAAGGGTGGAAATAGGCCAGCCGGCTCGTCAGGGGCCTATGGCTCGGCTCGTCTGAGGCTCGGCCCGGCCTGGCTCGTTTATTAAAAAGGTCAGGCTTAGGCTTTTTAAAAGGCCTATTTAACTAAAAAGGTCAGGCCCAAACAATTTAAAAAGCCTATTTAGCCTGATAGGCCGGCCTACTTATATATTATTTTTATTAATAATATAAATAAATATAATTTAATTATATATAATTTAATTTTTTTTAAACTGATGTATACTTTAGTATAAAAGAAAACCCTAAGTCCCTACCCTAACCTAGATTAGAAACGTTCCAAACATATTCAGCATAGCACATCCTCAGCCACACAGGACGCAGGCTGCAGCCAGCCGCCACTACCGATCTACCGCTGCCAAGTCCACCTCTCCTCCAATGATATAGGTTTTGTTATTGAAATGCAATGATACAGGTTTTTTTATTTGAAAAGAAAGTGCAATGATATATAAAAGGCTTATTAGCAAGCAAGCCTAATGACCTTCTTTTGATAAAATTGTCTGTTAAATAGGCTTTTAAGAAGGCTTGTAGGCCAGGCCAGGCCCTAGAAAAGGCCAGGCCAAGCCATAAAATTTGGCCTATTGATAGGCCACAGGTCAGGCTTGGGCCACGAAAAAAAAATGCAGGCCAGGCCTAGGCCACGCAAAGCTTGGCTCGGCTCGGCCTATTTCCACCCCTATGATTCCTAATCAACTTCCGTTCTCATAAGAATTAGTAAATTACTAGCATGCATTCAAGTATAATCAAGATAAATTGAAACAACTACGTAGATTAATGAACAAAATTGATATGGAGCAAAGGTTCGAATCGAAACATAATCCTAAAACGGATCCACATCTTAAATACTAAAAGAGGTTTAGCCAAGCATTGACATAAAAATTACAAAGGAGTAAAAAAAACCTATGAAAGATTCAATGTCTTTTTCCTCTCCCTCGTTTTCGCCATTTCTGCACCTCCTCTCTGCAATATACGTACTGGTCCCTCTCTATATATTGCAAAACCTAATATTTGGGAGAACCTAATATGCACTAATTTTAGGTGGTATAATTTTACACCATCTACTTTAACTGGGTATAGCAGGTTAACACATTATATTTTTTAAGAAAAAGCATCATTAAAAAATTTGTCATATATTAAATATCTTTAAAAAAAAATGTTATCGTAGGTTAAAAAAAGTGGTCTAAAATTAGACCACTTTAAAAGTGGTTCACATTAGGGGTCACAAATATTTAAATATTGATCTTCCATTCCCACGTGCAGTTCACTTTTTTTTGGCAATTCAACCATCCTGCCACGTGTCAGCTCTGTATTGGGCTTTGGTTAAGGTGGAAAATTAAGTGGTACGCAACCCACGGCCTTATAGTGGTCCTTGGTCACGATTGTGCCACGTGGCTGGGTATAAAACGGCAGCCGCATGATCTGTGCGTGTGCATGATAGCTGCGTGGATCTCAGCGCAGGATCTGCTCCCTTTTCCTGATTTTCTCTTTTCTTTTTATTCCGAAAATCCTAAATAAAATAACAAGATAAATCAAAATCAAATACTAAAAAGATAATAACCAAAAAATAAACAACTTAAATCATAACTAAATATATAATTTAAAAAGTACTAATTAATGATAGATAAAAACTACTAAAATCTAATAAATCAAAATAAAAACTCATAAAATCCTAAATTAATTAAAAATCCGAAAAATACTTAAAAATACCATAAAAACTAATTAAAACTCAGAAAATAAATTAAAAATAAAATAAAAGACCCACAAAAATACTCTTATATCCCCAGGTCAACAGGCGCTCTGTCTGCCGCTTAGTCTCAATCTTTGTTTGCCAATGAAGCACAACCTTTGCTCGTATACAAGAGGTAGCACATTTTTTTTTGATAAACCAATGAATTAATGGAGTACAAGAGGTAGCACTTGTGGCTATAACCTAGAATCAAGGGAGCCACTAAAATGCCGTTGCAATCGACCACGACATGAGTCTCCCACAATTGTTCACATATGTGACATGATGTTCTACTTAGAAATATATCACAAATATCAACCCCAAGCTGTGAGATATTTGTATTTCTTTTAATTTATTCTCCTCCTTAGCATATAAGTTGAGGAGCCAATGCATGTATTAAACATTCAATATTTGAAGCAAATTTTTATTATAGAATTCAGAGTTTTTTCTATGTTTTTCTTTAGGCTTCTAAGTCATTAATTAACATTAGATCAAGGTTTCCAAGCTTCCTATGCTATCGGATTAGCCAAAACCTGCCCACCCGTGTTTCAACCGCCCGTTAGAAAACACCATTTTTATTCATTTTTTCTTTTAAAAAATAACGTTATACACAAGTTCGGAAAGGAAAAGAAAACTTGAAAAGTCCAAATTTTGTGTCGAACAAAGGTCTTTAGAGTAAGAAATGACCTCGTCGAAAAAGTTGATGGTAAATTTTCTAGTCACCAGAGTTCAAGGTTGAAGACGATTACATCAGCCTCACATCATCGCCACATCGCCATCACGACATCAATTAACGTGGCCGAAGTTGACGTGATCAGTAACTTTGAAAAAATAAATTGTAACCCCTTTTTATTTTCAATAATACCATTTTGTGCACCAAACAATTCCATAATTACCATTCCATCTATACTTTATAAAATTACAACATGACCCCTAAACTTTTTCAATTTCCATTTTTTGCATATTTCTTTATGAAAGTACACCTTTAACCTTACATTCTAAGATTCCTTTTAACGCCAAGTCTTTGCAAATCTTCAGCATTTCTAAACCTTACATATCATTCAGCATTCTCCTAAAAAAATATCATGCCACCATGAAGTCAAAATCAAATAAATATTCGTAACATTGAAATGGAAGAATTAAAACAACAAATCTGAAGGTTAGAAGAAGTTGTTGAAACTCACAAACTCGACAAACGGAGACTGTGGATTCAAAAATAGATGGAAGTGGCACTTCACCCATTAATAGTTATCAAACATGAAGATGATTTATCATGTCAAATTCAGCATTTTCAAGGTAGAAATTCCTTAATTCCTTAATTTGAAGGTCGACTACAACCTGATGAAAATGTGAATTGGGAGAAAACTATGGAAAGAGTATTCGAGCGAAATGAGGTTCTAGATGAATAAAAGGTCAAGATTGTTAGAGTTTAACTAAATAAACATGCATCAATATCGTGGAAATATCTTAAGAAGAGACACAAACAAAAGGATGTAGTAAGATTAATTAGAACCTGGAAGAGAACACGTCGAAAGATCACAAGTAATTTCTTACCTGATCCTTACTACGAAGATATTTCATTGAAGTGCATAATTTTTATCAAGGATCAATGATTGTGGAGAAGTATTCAAGATAATTCAAGCAGTTGTTGATGAAGTGTGATATTCAAGAAATGGAGGAACAAACCATTGCACGATACTTGAGTGGTTTGAATTCAAAATTTTCCCAACTAGTACAACTTCAACAATAATGGAGCTTAGACAATGTTATTAAACTAGCCATTAGAAAAGAAAAGAAAAAACCTCTTCAAATGACAAAACTTCCAACCTTCCTCTTGAAGAAATCCCATTAATAACGGTAAGTTCCAAACCCCTCAATCATCTATTCTAGATAAAACAAACACCAAAGCCGCCAAAGAAACTAAACCCAAGCATTCAACCAATCAAACCTGCCCCGATGTTTCTAATTCCAAGGATATGAATATATTGCTTCAAATTATCCAAATCAGTAAGTTGTCATCATCATTGAAGGAGAACCTTAAGAAGTATTCGAGAACAAACTTGAACTTGATCAGAATGAGTTTGGTGAACAGTTGATTCTAGCATGTTTGGTTCTCTAGCATGTTTGGTGAACAGTTGATTCTAACTCATTATGGAGAAACCTTAGTAATCATATGTAGTCTGCACACAAATGTTACAAAGTTAGATTCATGGTTGCTACACAATATCTTCCACACCATACGTATATGTAATGTTATCAACAATGTAAGTTTTGAAAATATAGTGTCCAGTTACGCGGTGGACATTATCTAATAGCATTCTTAATTGATTTTTTTTTTCTGTAAGACTTAAATTCCATTGATAAATAAATTTGAAGCCTTGAGCGTAATTCACCCAAGAAGGCAATACATACAATCTAATTGTGCACAAAATGTCAAGATAAAGTATTGTGCTCAACAAGGTAGTACAATCAATCTAATTGTGTACAAATTATCAAGATACGACCAATCTAATTGTGTACAAATTATCAAGATACGATCAATCTTATTGGAGAAAATATGGACGCATGCCATATTGTTTTAAGACTCTCCATACAGTATCATCGGAATATTGTCTAGAATGAATTTAAATCACCTACTCCTTTGTGAAAGATGGAGCGAGAATCAAATTGCCTCCATTGTTCCAAGATGAACTCAACCAAGTAAAAAGCCAAGCTCATTCACCAGTGACTTCAGTTTCCAAAGCATCAATGAAATCATCATCGGGAAAAACCCAATTGATGAGCATATTACTAATGGTTAAACAAAACAATATTGGACCAACCATTACATAAAATATTAAAGAAATTCTCGTTGAGTAACTTTTTTTATAAGCAATGATTGTATTAAATACTAGCACAAAGGGTGCTAGAACCCAATACAAATAGCAGGGGAAAGATGAAGAAAAAAAAACAGAAAATGAAACAGAAAGTAGAAAGGTACATAATAAACGACAGGGGAGGCAACTGGATTGCCACAAACCCAAGAGAATTCAGCGATGAATACAAAATTGAAAGAAAACAATTATATGGCCATATTAATCCCCTGGCCCCAACGAAACCATTCCACCTCCCATGCCATTCTACACTTGGGCAATGCATGGACACGAATTCATGATACACTCAGGCATCGAGCAACAAAAATCCCTCACCTCTGATGAAATCCACAACCAAGATTTCTATTGAACCAAGCCCATCAAGTTATCTCAATCTGGAACTTCGTTAGAGAACACCAATTTATTACGAAGGCTCCAAATCGACCAAACAATTGCTCCCCAAACAGACCACCAAACACCAACTTGCTTCCTTGTCCAACTACCATGGACAAACTGCAGAAAATTCATCTTACTGTCACAAGGGAACGTTGTATTGAACCCCAGCCAAATAAAACAAGAGTACCAAACAGCCGAGACTTTCCTACAGAAAAAAAAGAGGTGCTCTACTTATTCTACAACTTCATCACAAAAGGGGAAATTTAAATCAAGGGTGATCAGTTGGATTCCCCTCCTAACCAGGTTCTGATTAGTTTGAACTCGCCCTCAGTGAAGTCTCCAAATGAAAGCCTTTACATTTGAAGCCACGAAGGCCACCAACACATGTGCAAATGCAGGAATGAGAGGACAACTTGAAATCCCCCTAATCAGAGAATAAGCCGATTTGATTGAGAATACCTCACACGCATTGTCCTTCCAAATCCATTTATCTGCAACATATTCCCTCAACGAGATCGAGTCAATGACGCTCAACAGTTCAACTAACCAGACCAGTTCATAATCTCTTAAGGCCTGCCTCCAAGTAAATTCCCATCTTCATACATCGTTATGCCAAGAACCCATATTCGCCAGAACACTTTGTTGTTGAGAGGATAGCTGGAATAATCTAGCAAACTTAACAACCAATGGGTCACTCCCGACCCAGGTATCCAGCCAAAAGCTAACCAAGGTCCCATCCCAATCCTTCTAGTTATTGCATTACAAAACCCGTCGCCATTTGATTGTTCAGAACACAGACCCACAATATCTTTCCACCACGTCGTTTCATTCACATACTACGTTTCTTCAAATGAGTCATTTCTCACTTTATACTTAGAATTGATTAATCGAGCCCATAGACCACAATCCCCATAACACAACCTAGCTCCATCTACATTTGCCAAGCAAGGCTTTGTTGAAATCTCACCAATCTTTAACCCCTAAACCACCCGACCCCTTGAGTTTACACACAATGTCCCAACTGATCAAGGCGATCTTCTACTGATCCTCCTCCAAGCCACCCCACAAAGAGTTCCATAAGAGGTTATTCAAAGATTACCATCTATGAGGGACATTTAGCATGCCATTGACCTTATTCCAGGAGCTGTCTTTCCAAATAACCTTACTCATATAGGATGAGTCCACAAGAACATCCAGAGATATAGTGCCAATTTGAGGAGTTTCTTACAAACTGAATGATTCAAGAAAGTGTCAGTTCGTGTTGGAGAATGTGTGTCGATAGTCACACTATTAGAATTAGGGAGACCTAACTCAACTCAAAGCTAGCTCAAGAGTTGAGGGTTGCTCTACCCACACACCCCAAGACTGGACATCTAGAGAGCGTGGAATGAACAACAACGGGTGGCCCAAATATGGGTATGGAGCGTGGAATGAACAACAACATGTACGTGGTCCAAATATGAGAGGTCTCCACAACAAACAAATAGATCTATGATAGACTGTGATACCATATTAGAATTAAGGAGGCCTAACTCAACTCAAAAGCTAGCTCAAGAGTTGAGGGTTTCTCTACCCACACACCCCCAAGGCTGGACATCTGGAGAGCGTGGAATGAACAACAACGGGTGGTCCAAATATGAGTCTGGAGCATGGAATGAAAAAAAACGGGTGGTCCAAATATGAAAGGTCTTCACAACAAACAAATGGATCTGTGATAGACTATGATACGATATTAGAATTAGGGAAGCTTAACTCAAACCAAAAGCTAGCTTAAGAGTTGAGGGTTGCTCTACCATTTATAAACACTTGTTTTGTCATATCTCTTGCCAATGTGAGACTTCTAACCCACACTGAATAAAATCACTAACAAGTATATTTGTTTTGGATACCCCAACTTGATGATATGTTTGACCACCTACTCAGTTATTTTCTCAAAAATCAATATTCTCTCCAATGGTTATGATTAGATTCGATTACGACTTAATGATAAATGAAAAGACTGCTAGACACTAATACCCCTTGGATTGTCTAATGCTCCTAACACTTTCATGCACCTAATGAATCAAGTGCTTCCCTCTCTTATTGGTAATTTTAGAACGAATAATATTTTATTCACACCTCAAAGATGAGGTTGTTGACGTGGAAAGAGATGGAGGACGAAAGAGATTTGAAGAAAAGAGAGAAAAAGTAAAGATGTGATAGATGATTTGATTGATAGAGAAAAGAGAAATAGATAGAAAATAAAAGTGAAAAAGAGGTGGGAGGTGTGAATGAATCATAACTCATTTTAGAATTCAAAGTGTTTTCTCTGTTTTGTTTTAGGCTTCAGAGTCAAAGACCTTGACTTTTATCAAGTTCAAACTAAGCAATGCATCTAACATTCTTACTTGTAAAAATAAATCCATTATACAGTAGCCACAAAGAACAGATAGCTAAATGCCATGACGAATACATCATGGTTTTATGTTTAATGCCATCATTTGCAGCAAATGCCATCTTGACCTAATATTGTACTTTTTCTTTACCCAAAATACCTTTTATACCCAGATTCTAATTCCATTTTTTAACACCATTTGGAAGGAGAGGTCAAATAAACAATTGGTTATTGATCCTATCGAATACAATCCACAAAATTCTCTCACAAACTTTCGTAGATCATCAGTTCTAATTATAGTCTTAAACAATGTGTTTGTGGACATGATTTTCGACAACGATGTTGTGCGTTAGCACGTGTGGTTATTGCAGCAAGTTAACTTGATGCGCGGGGTACACACATTCACAATGTTAGGGCATTTGATGATGTAAGATATTCATAACTCAGTCTCAAGTCTAAAAATGTTTCACCTCTAGCACAAGTAAAACAAGATTCTTGCGGTCCTTAATAACGCAAGGAATATGAGAGCTCTCCTTTGATGGGCACCTCCAAACCTCAAACAACTGCAATTAGTTTTAAAACAAATGGACTGAATGCATAAATTAGAAGCAAAAGAAGGCCTAATAGAAAGCAAGAGCTTTCACAATCAATGAAGGCATAACATCCGACAGCTGGAATTAATGCAGATTTTGAATTTAATTACTTTATGTTTTGTTTTAAAGAGCTTATTAATTTGAAAACGTTTATACAAATGTTTGAGATGACTTATGTAAATAGTTTATAATCCATACATTATTCTGAATAATTTATGAATAAGTTTATGCTTATATATAACATAATTTCCATTTATATCGTACTCCCTACGTTTCAAAATAAATGTCAATTTAGAGAGTAAATATTTGTTTCATAATAACTGTCCACTTAGAATTCCAATGAAGCATTAATTGATGTTTTTCCATATAATGTCCTTATAAGAAGAATAAATGAAGAGAGATAATAAAACACTTTAAAATGTAAAATATGAAAACAAATATTATGTTTTAAAAGTTAATAAAATTAGTTGCATTCATTAATATATGTGCACCATTTTTTAAATAGACACTTATATTGAAACGGAGAGAGTATAATGTTAACTTGTTCTTTTGGTGTGATTAATGCATGTAATTAAGCACCCCTCTAATAACCTCCCCGGCAGCTGGTTCATCTTAGAAGTGGAGAACCTTGGTAATCACGCCATTGCCCTTGTCTTGAAGAGGAGTAAGGAATGAAAGGTTAATTTGTCGACTCGATCGTTTTTTTATATGCTTGTTAGTAATGTTATACGTAAATTAGTCATCATCAGGGTTCGAACCCTAAACCCTTCACCCTTCATCTCACTCAACATTTATGTCGATCTCTAGATCTTACCACTTGATATATCCTTCAAAGACATTTGTCAACTCGATCGTGACACTGATATATGAGAAAATACTAGCAATACACCAAACTTTTACACAATAATTGTGATTGTTTTATTTTTGAAAAGTCAATAATTTTTTAAGAAGCGAGAAAAATGTGTTGACATTTTAAAAATTAAACCATTCACAATGAATTACTTAGAGTGCATTTTAAAAGAGTATGCTTCTAATTCCATACCGGTGTTGTGTTGGATTATTGGTTGAGGTTGATTTTAGGAGAGTTGAAAGGTTTGATAGCTAGGCCTCCTCCATTAATTAATGGTGCTACAGAGCACTACTGTTTTCAGTTAGGGAAAGTCGGTTTTGTGGTACGAAATACAATTAGTTAAGAGTCGTGGCAGGAGGAAGAGCCCTCTGGTTGCAAAGGGGAGGGACGAGGGAGTAAGATAAAGACACTTTGGTTTGGATTAGTGAGATTCGTGGCTAGTATGATTTGATTCAGCTTTATTTCCCAACACATCATTTAATACTACCATTAACGACACGATTGAAGTTTGATACATTTTACATGTACCTGGATCCTTTCTAGCTGCACTGTCGAGCCAAATGTTAATAATCATAATTATACTCCAAATATTAATAAAACATCAATTAATGTTTTATTGGTCAGTTATTATACTCCAAATGGACAGTTACATAAACCAATTTTAATTTTGTAAATGTAAATCAACGGTTAGGGTTTTATTGCAACGTGAGATGATGTACGTAGAGAATTGTATAGGGGCCAAATGGTGTGCCGGTCCAGCCGATTTAGAGTGTGCATGAGGTCCTTCGGGTGTGGCTCGCGAGCTCCCGGAGTTTTGGACTTGTCATTGCTATCACACTCGGAAGTATGGTTTAGTTATGTTGTTTTCATCTTTGGTCGATGTCATGTGCTGATTCGCGTTCCCTCCAATGCTGAGACGAGCTTTGTTTTTGTTGGGTTTACGAGGCTTTCTCCTCGCCACTTCTAAGTCCCTGACAGACACGTTTTTCTTGTTATTCATTTAATGCTTGATCAAGGGTTCGGCCATTGTGATTGTGGCTCTGGGTTTTACTTGCTAGAAGGATGTTTATGTCGCTTTCCTTGTATTGCTTTATGAGGCGACTTTACTCACATTGTTATGTGTTGACTGTAATATCGATGATTTTCCATCTAATAAAAGCTTCTATTTTCAAAAAAAAACAAGTATATAATTACTGTCACTTGAAAAATATTTCTATGGGAGTTTAGTAATTTTTTTATGAAGGAGGCGGACTTCACAGCCTAGAAAACAAAACAAAGAAGAAGAAAAACCAAAAAACTACATGCCCCTATAGTAGACAATGGACGCACTATCCAACATAAAAACAATTGAACATAAATTAGGAAGAGACTAAAAAGTTCTAAGATCAATGCTCAATATCAACCAATGCTTAACTAATGCATCTGCAACTGAATTAGCCTCGTGAAACATGTGACCCCAAACAACATGAGTGAAGTCACGCATGTATCAACATATCTAGGGATGGCAACGGGGCGGGTATCCGAACCCGTACCTGAACCCGCAACACTACCCGCGGGTAGTCGACCCGTATCCGTACCCGTTAAGCGTCAAACGGGTACCCGTTTACGGGCCTTAAACGGGTTTGGATACCCGCGGGTACCCGTTAAGCGCCAAACGGGTACCCGTTTACAATTTTTTATTTTCCTAAATTACTGCAAATTAACTTTTTTTTTGGAAAATTTAAATTGATTTCAGATCTTAAATAACACCCATATAATTGAACATTAATTGAGCGGATGAAGCAAATAAATATGAATTAATTTCAATTAGTTTGAAATATCAAGTTCATCAAAACAATCCAAGATTATAAATATTCTTCTCAAATCGAAACTTAATTACCACCATTATACACCAAACTTTGCTTATATTTTACTAAAAAATAATTATAGAATATTGACTTTGAATGATAAATTGAAAAAGAAAACATGCCAGGCTAATTGCATGCCAGGCTAATTATCAAAAGAAACTAAGCAATCACAATTCAAAACATTGAGATCAAAGAGACCAAAACAGATAAAAGATCCAACATTGATTTTTAAGTGGTCAAGCAACACAGATGCATAGATACCACAAAGAGAACACTTGCAAAAGCTAGAGCTGACATTTTTAAGAGGCACTGGTGAAATGATTTTTGGACCCAGAATAGTTAAACCATCCAATTGACATATTTGCAGACTCTACTAGTATCAGAGATCCTAGCTTGTACCCTGAAACCTCAAATCCTAGTGTTCAATTTAGCAAATCAAAACTAAGAGTGGATAGAAAGGATTGTCGGGTTTTCACCTTAAATATCAGACCAGGTTAACAAACCGATTTTGCAGCAAACCCAGATGATCTCTAAACCCCCATCTGGGTTTTCCTTCATTTCCCCAGAGAATCAAAATTAGATTTTTCTTGTTCTCCACACACACCCAAACAGTGATTACACAAGCTCTTCCTAACATCATATCGGATAAAAAGAAAAGGATCAACAAACTTACATGGGCTGACGGTGGCGGAGTACCAGTCGCCGGAGATGGGCTGACGGTGGCGGGAGGAGATGGTGGTGTGCGGCGCTGACGGTGGCTGAAGGAGAGGGAAAGAGTGAATGGAGAAGAATGAAACCCTAAAATTTTAATTTGGGCTTAAGTAAATAGTAAGGGCATTTATGTAATTTTACTCTAACGGGTACCCACGGGTAGGGTACGTGGATATCCGCCCCGCCCCGTTTTCGGACGGATATTTAAAATATCCGTTTTTCAAACCCGTGGGTACCCGAACCCGCGGGTTATTATACCCGTGACGGATTTTTATCCGCGGGTACCCGCGGGTTCGGGTTTTTTTTTGCCCCATTGCCATCCCTAAACATATCTGACTAACAAGCTCGACACAAGGATAACAAGCTTCACACCCAATATTATGAAATTTAATACTCCCTCCTTTCCTTTTTATAAGACTCCTTCTCCGGGAGACATCTTTAGTGTTCCTTAATATAAGACCCCCTATTAAATTTCAGAAAAAAAAAAATATTATGCTTCTTAATCCGTCGGAGCCTTCTCCATGCCCAATAGAGAAAACTTGGTGTGAATCGGAGTACATACGCTCCTGCTCGTCTAACTAATGTACTAATGTAATTCTACACAAATATGGTTGCCCGGAGAATCCATAGCTGCTAAGGAAGAGGGTCGACTCGAAGGGGCTGAGGTTCGGTGCAGAGCATTTTGGTTGTAAATTTATAGCAGCACTGAGCAAGATCCAACAGCTCTAGTCCTTCTAGCAGGTTTGAACTTTTCCATATTTATCCCTTGTATTAATTAATTTTGATTATCAATCACCATTAATTCCCTCTCTCTCATGCTATCCAATCAAGTCATTTATAGTGGGAAACAATTTGACTAAAACCAATGTAATGATAAAAGGAAAATATGGAAAATTGTAAATATTTTTTTAAAACCAATGTTAGACTCATTACATTTTTTTATTAAGTGCAATTGTGCGAAAGGAGTCTTGAAAAATGAATGGAGTTCCCTCAATTTCAAAATAGTTGTTCTTTAAGCTTTTGGCCTATTTTCCAAAATGATTATTTTTTAGAAATTCATGACTATATCTCTTAACTATCACATCATATTCTCATCAATTAATTAACGAATAAATTTCATTCTCTTTCTTTAATATACATTAATTTTAAATAAAAGTATTTTAGTCAAATTATATATCAATATTTAATGAGCTCTTATACTGTTTGCATAACCTTATATAAAACCATTTAAGAACAGTGAAGTAACTTATTTTAATTAATCATTACCTTTACATTTTATCATTAAAAGTGCATCCTTTATTTGGATAAATTTATGTAGTTCAGAAAATTAATGGTAAATACAATTTAAATTTGATATGTTTACATAAAAATACGTTTTATATTTTTTTAAAAATTATAAAAAAGGATAATCGTTACCAAACAAATTATTTATTCTTCTTTTATCAGTATAAAAAATATATCAGGATAAAACTATCATGAAGATAAAACTTATCTAACTATCCTTATTAGAGTTAAGTACTTGAACTTGAGGGTAATACAATTAATGCCCTCAGTCTTGATTAATAAACTTATATAGTATTGATTTTTTTTATAAGCACTTATATAGTACGCTAAATGCGCTAAAATCACATCAGTATATAAGCCATAAGTTAAACGTTTGTTGGTAACCCTAGATGAATTGTCATTTCATGGTATAAATTAGAAACATTACATTAATCTCTGGTGTGGCTTTTGTGTCACTTCACAATGTTGGTTCTTTGAAAGGGTATGGTGTTTCCTTTTCTTTTAATTAGGGAGGGATTGGTAATCAGTATATGATCTCCAACTTTTGATTCCTGCTCTTTCTTTCTTAGGTCATATTGTATTTAGGTTCTACCACTCCTTATGTTAGCTTTGAATACAGTTTTGCTAATAATTAAATAAAAATTAAATGGCGAAACAACACGTACATTGAACTCTTAAACATTGGTACATAACATAATTAAGGATAAAGACGTACTTGTAATGTACAATTCTAATTAAGCTAATTAAGTTACATTTGCAAGAGCTCGTCCATATTTCTAAAAGGCCTTAATTTCCGCTGTTTGGATGCACATTACAACCTACTGGAATCACTTTAAAAAGAAAAGTTACAGTGCATGCTTAGAATCTCTTCTACAATTGATCCTGAAGCTGAGATCGATTAATGAAAGAAACTTTGAGTAGCTTGTAAGCTTCAGAATTGATTGTGATGAAAGAGAAGTAGATCTAAACATACTAAATACTAATATTACATAGCTTTAGCATTGAAGGTGATTCCGACTCTGAATTCAAACACACGCTAAAACAAACCTGTGGAACTTTCTTCCAGTGACATGTTTATGAGATCTTCATGGCATTGAGCAGCTCCTTCATCACAGAGCCACTTCTCCAGCAGCGTGAGAGGGACTTGTGTCTCGAAACCTGTCTTCAGATCTTGGAAGATACCCTCCTTCTTGTTGTTCTCTTCAACTGACCTAGATCGAGATCCGCCATCACATAATTTGAAGGTCAACAAGTAATCAAAAGCATGATCTTGCGCGCACGTCGTGGTGGATTGCCCTCCTTCACTAGAACTAGATCCAGTGGTGACCACGTTGCTGATTGAATAACCTGATGAGGAGTTTGTCTCAACTGAACTTGGAGTTGTTTTCACCCAGTTTTCCATCAATCGAGCAATGTTTTCATAGCTTGATGCGTATGTGGTGGATGCATGAGAAGGTGAGGGCTTGGTTTCAGGTGAAACATTATTAAGGGACAAAGCATCAGATAAGGCTTGTTTGGCCATGTGGATATCTGTTTGGAGCCTTCTCTCCCACTGACCCTTTATCTGTTGGGAAGAAGAAGAGGAAGGAGAATGTCCTTCATGGTCATGACCCTCTTCACTCCCACTTTGGTCTTTGTTTAGCTTCTTCTTCAAATGGGTGTTCCAGAAATTCTTTATGTCATTGTCTGTCCTCTGAGGAAGGTATGAAGCTATAGCAGCCCATCTGCATGTTCATACATACAGAAACCTTGTTAATTTTTTATTTTTTTTACGAATCGAAACGACAATAGTTGAATCTTAGTGGATCATGCCAAGACCACATCTGCTCCTTACAATATCATTTTGTGTATTTAGCAACAACTTCATCATTAATTTCAGCAAGTATTTCCAAACCAAACAACTAGATCCAATATACTTACTTCCTTTTATTTCATGAGTACCATATATTGTTTGGATCTGAAAATGTTAGTATTAGGTAAAATATGTGTGTGTTTTGTGTATGTGTGTTTTGTGACCTAACTTTCTTTTCTTTAACTACTTCTTCAAGATCTAGTACTGTTATATTGAAAATAGCAAATTAGAGCAAACATGTGAGTAATTAGTACCTGTTTCCCAAAAGGGCTTGGAGGTGGATGATCATCTTCTCCTCTTGATCCGTGAAGTTACCTCGTTTGATACCGGGACGAAGATAGTTAGTCCATCTAAGTCTACAGCTTTTACTGCATCTCATCAAACCTAGAAAAGAAAAAAGAACACACAAAATTAATGAAAAGACTATACTAATCAATCAGAAAAATGGAAAAAGTGATTAAATTAAGAGGAAATAGTTAAGTGTAGTTGTATACCGGTATTGGTAGGAACTGATCTCCAGTTCCCTGGTCCGTGTTCTTGAATGTAAGAGACCAAGATGATGTCCTCCTCTGGGGTCCAAGGTCCTTTCTTAATGCCAATTTTGTCACAGCAAGGTGGTCTGCCCATGTTTATGTCAAGAGAAAATGAACTCTAGCTAGCTATATTTGCCTATCTTTTATCTTTCTTCTTCTCTTAGTTCTAAGAGTTTTGCTCTCAGATCCAAACCTTGCTTGATCTGATATAAGGGTTGATGATGGCGTTGTAGCGCTACAGGAATTGGCTTGATGCGAGTATATATAGAGAGACAAGACAACCAGCTAGCTCTATTTAATAGCTAGGAAAATTCTAAAGACCTATCGAGAAATTAATATTTTAAATGTGTAATTCTTTTTAAGTTAACAACTGGGCAAAAGAAATAAAAAAAATATCATGTTCAATGCATGAGTAATTTTGTGTGATGTAAGAAATCAAACTCTTTTCAAAAAAAAAAAATCAAACTAAGAACATAAAAGTAGAAAGTAGTTAAACTTTAATTAATACGGATAGAGAATTATAAATCTACCTAAGAATTTTTTTTAACGTATGGAAAGAAAAAGAACAAAAAAAAAAAAAAGAGTTTAATTTCTATGCGGTGGGGTGGGATCCTCTCAAGCGAGAAAAACTTGAGGAAATAATATGAGTAGATCTCAACCCTTAATTTCTTTTAAAATAAATCAAAGAATGAAATTAAGAGAAGATTAAATAGTATCTTTTATGTGTGATGTACCCAATCATTTTTTTGGTAGTAAGAGATGATAAGAAGTGGAATTGAGATAATTAAGGATATATTAGAAAATATTTATTGGTTCCAGAAAAAATTATTCTGAATACATAAATTTTGAAATGGTAAATAAATACTTGTTGGTTCCAGAAAAGAAATAAAAGTATCAAGAAAAGAAAAGAGTGAATTATGGAAAACCTTAACACTGTGCTTTGAGGATTTTTTTTGTAGTATGGGAGATGCTGATCTGATCTGCATTCTACACGAAAATGAAATTTACTGTGTTAATGTTATGGTATGAGAATTGGGTAGAGAAATGAAATGATTGAGTACATCACACATAAAATACATTATTTAATCTTTTCTTTTCAGCTTTTGATATGTTTTAAAAGAAATGGTGGGTTGAGACCTGCTCACATTATTTCCTCAAGTTTTTTCCCACAGGAGAGAATCCCCACCCCTGGCGGTGTAAAGTTTTTTCACACCATCAACCAATCAGATTTCAAGGATGTGAGAAAATCTCTCTTTTTATTTAATTTCATTAATTGACGTAACACATCTTTGAAATCTGATTGGTTGGCAAGGGCATATCTAGGGAGGGGTTGGCAGGGGTCATCGCCCCCCAAGAATTTTGAAATTTTCATCGATTATTTTTATATAGAAAATATGATAACATTTTGTGATGCTCATCAAGTTGAAGTTCCTGACATGAAAGCTCATTATTTTATGAGTAATGATCGTCATTAGAAACAAGATGGAGATATGGAACATCCTTATAGAATATATGTATTTTATTCTGAAGTTGATTTGCAACTATCTGAATTAAATAGAAGATTTAATGCAGAGGCAGTGAAACTTCTTATACTTAGTTCAGCTTTAGATTCTTTGGAAAATTTTAAATTATTTTATAATGAGAAAATCTATAAGCTTGTTGAGAAATGTTATGCTGATAATTTTTCCGAACTAGAAAAAAATAATTTGTCTTTCCAATTGAGACATTATCATTTAGATGTTTCCCGAGATCCTAATTTAGGAAAAAATTTCAGTTTATCAGAGTTTTACGAAAAGTTAGTTGAAACTGGAAAAACAACAATATCTACAGATCGATCTACATAGTGATCTTTTTCTGCAGTGAAAGTTTTTAAGACTTCGGCTTTGCAACAAAATTGAAGATGATCTTCTCAGAAATTTATTAGTTGTATATATCGAGCGAGAAATTGCTGAAAAAATCTCTGTTAATACAATAATAGATAAATTTAGTATTATGAAAGAACGAAAAGTTAAATTTAAATAATTTAAAGTTTATATAATATTCAATAAATATTTTTTTAGTCTTATATTCCGGCCCCCCCAATAAGAAAATCTTAGATACGCCCCTGTTGGTTGACGATGTAAAATTACACCGTCGGGGCATCATCCTTTTTTCTCAAAAGAAAAAGACTACTCTAATTTATGCTGATACAAAAGAGCGATTGCATCATAAGTCGGTAATCTCTATATATAAATTAAGAAATTTAATTATTTTATTATTTAATTATTAATAAAATATATAACTAAATTAATTCTATTTTTATAACTAACATTTAAAGAGGTTAAGAACTATTAAAAATATGATTAATTACTATGGATAACGTTGTTTGATTAAACAAATTCATGTATTGATTAAAATAAATAAAGTAATTGTTTTTTGGCGCAACAGTAATAAATAATAATACGCTTTAACTGAATATAAGTATATAAAAAGTAATAACTATTTTGAAATGTATTTGATATATTTTTATTATCAATACAGCCGGCAATTATGACACTAATTCTTTTAGGAATGGAAGTCTCGACTAAATGCTTAAGTAATTCAACTATCAGACCAAACATAAGTGTACTTATTGGTAAATGAGAGTATGAGACTCAAATTTGATGTATCGTCTAACCCACATAACCTGATAAAATGTACGATTGAACTTAGAGATAAATATTTTATATATGTCAAATATTAATTTGCAAATCTCTAACATAAGAATTTCTTAATTGACTACAAAAGTAAACTGCAGTCTGCAGGAAGTATAAAAGCGCTTTCTCTGCCTTGACAATTACCTAGAAAATTTTGCTGCAAATCATTGTTAGATACATATCAAACATTCCTTAAACATACAGTTTAATATGTACGTAATGATTTTTAACTGCCGCTAATATTTGACACGTCTAAAAATCTTCATAAATATGTATGTCGGTTGAACATTGTCTCATATAAACTGTTTGTTCTACGTCTACACAAACTATATACAGAAGTATAGTACTCATATAGCAAGGGAAAAAACTTTTTTTTCCCACCATGCATCTAATTTACTAGTACTGTATTTTCGGTGGTTGCTATTATTCCCGCTATTAAGTTATTTTACAGGTCACGCTTGCAAGTGTTAGCTCAAATGTTACAATCGAAATGTGTGGATATGCAGAAAAGACAGTTCAATTATTAATAATTCTTTATTGATAGAATTTACATATATATATTTGCGCTTGATGGACGTAAAACAAACAAATTTTTTAATTTTTTTTGTTCTTGTATTTATTTTTCACCTTTTTATTTATCTCTTATTAATTTCTTTACGACCATATTCTCAATTTTTTTCTATTTCTCTTCTCCTACATTTCTTTTTCATTGAAAATCAAGTGTAAATTTTTTTCCCATAAAACTAATGATATACATTATCTTAGCCTTTAAAAAATGTTTTCTGTAAAAATAAATTTAACATTTATTTGATGATTCTCATCTTGTAATAACCGATCATGTATTAAATTTAATAGTAATATTGATATTTTACTTAATGAAGTATTCTTAATTTTCTCAATTCCTCAAAAAAAAAAATCAATGTATTTTCATTCACTAACTCATTTTTTTTTCTATCACGTCATTTATTTTACATCTCACATGCATTTCTCTCTTCTATTTATTTCTCTCACTATCTCACACAAGATAGAGGTGAAATTTTGTGGTGAATGATTTATTTTTCTCCCATTAATAGATAATTAAATTACAACAAAGTTTTATTCACACTTGCACTAGAAATATAAGAAGAATAATTAGAGATATAATAAATTATGTGATAGAAATAAAAAAAATAAAAAAAATAAAAAAATTGAAAATAAGATGAAGAGAAAATTATTTATGAATGAATCGGAACCAATTAAATTAACATCAACAGCTAAACAGCACAAGTGGCTTAGAACTTTTCGTCACTTTTTCTTTTTTCTTTCCTGAAATAGAATAGTCTAATTTAGCTTCTAATTGTTGGCTTATATGCATTGAAACAGTTGTTTTCGAAGTAAATAAACATCTGACCTCGTGATGTAGACCATGATGTGGTCCAAAAGACATCTCAGACCGTCAGTCACTCAAGTGTCAAAATTTGATGACTAAAGCCACAAAAATGATTAACAAACCACTGTACGGTAAAAATACTTGGAACACCAATGTTTGTAACGGCTTTAAACCGTAAAAAGAAAATGCATTTAAATTTTTTTTTTTTAAGTTTCTCATTTTGTGGTGGTCTTGAATTAAACTGTTATAAAGTGTGTGTCATAATACATTCTAGTGGTTTACTTATTACCATTGTTAAAGCTTTGGGCAATTTAAGTGGTCGGTAAATCCAGACGACCGACGAAACTAATTATATCCACAATTTTTAGTTGCTGATGGGTCGTTAGTAATTAAGCATTACCGATAGCCACTAATAAACATAGTTTTTTTATAGTGTCAGCGTCAGCATCCAGGAACACATTAAATTGTATGAAGCTAACTTAAAGTTTCAGTCACGAAGCCGACATTACAATTTAGTGTGAGTTTGCCGTCTCTGAGTTGACACAACTCACTTGGATCTTTGACCAACGTAAGTTCATAAACATTAGCATCATACGCATAAACTGACTCTAGTTAGAGTTGATTTGGTTGTCTCTACAGACGATTTGGAAAATCAAAAAACTTGCACCAATCATGCCGACGCTAATATTAGTTGACAATACAAAAATGATGATGAGGTACACAATTATGCTCGTAGTATACGGACCCCTAAACTAGTCGTTCTCGGCCGGGTCAAAGAGTGCCCCTAATTTGGAGCTTTTATGCTTAGGTTCTCCAAATTATAGGTACTGGTTAATCAGCACGAGATCACCAACTTAGGGACCCCAACAATGTTAGCAAATGATGTAAGTTATCACCAAATTTTCATTGACACATTAAATAGATAGCACCTAAATTAGTTATATAAGTTCTACGACTCTAGCTAAATGATTAACAAGAAAATGAATTAAATAGCAAAAATAATTCGTCATCTTTACTACAAGCCATTCTTCATTAAAAGCATGCTTGGAGGGTTGCCACTCATTTTTAAGCAAAAATGAAAGATGCAAAAGAATGCATGGTCTTGAAAAAAATAGCAATTTCACAATAAAAATAAAGGTTGAATCATGGATAGAGATTGATCATACCCATATTGCTTTGATTCTTGGAATGAGCTTCACTGTAAATTTTTTATTGACAGCCATAGCTTAGCAAAATATAATAGATAAAAGGAATTAACATTCCAGGAGTTGTTAATTAAGTAAAATAAAACACATACGTTGTGCTAAGTCGCCCTTGTAAGAAGGAGACGGGAGGAAGGAACGACAACTATGGAGCACAACGATTTTAGCTTAGCTCATGGTGGTGCGGGGCACGACAAAATATGGAGTACGAAGGCTGTGAAGCGCAACAGAAGTTGGTAGTTGGCCTGCTTTCCGATCTTATGACCTTGAGAGAGAAGCCAAGTAATGAAGGTTTAGGGGTTTGAGGTGGACAGGTGGAGAAGAGATGAGGGTTTGTGGGTGTGAAGAGGAGACGAAAGGGTGGGGGAGAGGTTGAGCCAAGTGCGATGACGTGGGAGGTTGGGGCGAGCGACTAAGATGTGAGGGAAAGGGTTTGTGAGGTGAGGGTTTAAGGGGGCAGATGTGGAGTATTGAATACGACGAATTTGTGAGTGTGAGGATTTCAGAGTGTGAGGGTTAAGGGTTTGAGGAGGAGGGGAAAAGGGGGCTTATATAAGGACAATGGGGTAGACAAACCATTGAAGTTTAGCGTCGGTCAGGGCTGGACCTAGTTCACATTAGCGTCGATCACGACCGACGTTAAGTTGGCAAGTGAAATTAGCATAGGCCATGAATGACAGCTAAATGACGTTAGGCATATGCTAGGCTATTGGATTTAGCGATCGTCGTGGCCTGCTCTAATAGTAGGTAAGATGATGCTAAGTAGCGTCGATCTACCGACACTATCATTTAGTGGAATTTATTTTTTATTTTGACGCTTTGAGTTGGCCTTGTCTTGTCTTAGCCGACGCTAAAGAGGAAAAAACTAGCATTGAAGTCGATGCTAATCTTTTACTTTAAAACAAGTGTTTCTTGTAGTGTAAACTGAAGCCCTAAGTAATATTCCATTTTTTAATTCTTTATAATATCTATAAATAAAAATAAAATTTTAATATCTCACCCAGCAGGTTGGCTCGATCAATCTATTTTGACCTATCAATTTAATGGGTTGAAAAATTGAGCTAAGTGTTGGAAATACTCATCCCGTTGCACTAAAAAATGTGGGTCAAATGGGCTGGCCTAATGGGTCAAGCCCATTTTGGTACCCTTGTTGTACACATTAACGCAAAAATTATGCATTTATAATCTATAAAATGTAAAAATTTCCATTAAATATTAAAGGCTTAAAAGCACTTTTAGTCCCCCACGAATGCGATATGTGCAACCATGGTCCCTTAATTATAAAACTAGCATTCCTAGTCCCCGACATTACCCTCCATTAACAGTTTTGGTCCCTTTTCCTTTTTCCGTTAAAATATTAACGTTTTCTGGAAAACCCAGAAAAGATTCACCATCTTGAAGTATTCTTCCATCATCTTCATCATTATTTCCAAACAACCCAGAAAAAAAAAATCATAATCTTTCATCCTAATCTTCATCTATATTCTTTCACTCATTACAAACAAACCCAAAACAAATAAGATAAAAAACACAAATTTTTAACAATTCCATCACGGTGACAACAAATCACGGGAGTTGGGTTTGGCACCCCACCTATGGGGCTTGGCACCCCACTTTATCAAATACGGAATTTAAAGTTCTGTATTCTCCCTATTGAATACGGAACTTAAAATTCTGTACTGTATTTAAGCATGCGTGTCACATTTTCAACCACTCATTATATACTAAAACAGATACGGAATTTTATTTTCCGTATTGATACGGAAATTTAAATTCCGTATCTGTTTTAGTGGGGTGCAAAGCCTAAGGGGTGGGGCTCCAAACCCAACTCCCACAAATCACCTTCCACCCCAAAGAGATCCAGTACCACTCATCTCCCATAAAACCATTACCACACTCCTTGCTTTGTAGCCTTTCATTCTCCCAGATTTGTATAACTTCCCCTAGATCTGAACACTTGCCCAATATCTGAATACTTCGTCCTCCTCCAATCCCTCAACTCCGAACATCCACACCACCGTAGCAACGATGACCCATCACCGTCTCTGTCAAAATTACCCGTTCCATAAAGGTGGTTTTGGTTACCCATCAACCAAATCTGAGTCTCTGCTTGAAGATTTGTTCTGGTGGCTGGAGGTTTCGGTTTGGTGGTTGAAAAGAATGAAGAGGGGGAGAAGAAAAGGCGACTGGGCTGCTGGGTTGGTGGGTGGTGGTTAGGGTTTTCTTGGGGAAGATGGGGATAAAGCTTTCATTTTTATAAACTTCTCTTGATTTCTTGTTTCTGAATTGAACTTTTTCTGGCCTTTGGGATCCCCATTTCAGTTTTTGGCGTGAATTGAGGTGTTGTGATGAAAGTGTGAATCATTTATTATTCTATTGATTTCAGGAAGACCAAGTTTATACTAACCAGAGAAAGCCAAAACAGATCTTTTGTGCTGCATAGACATGGGAGGTATCGATAAACTTCATCATCATTTGCAATTTATATTTCACTCCTCACAATTTGTTAAGGATGAAGATGTTGAAGGAATTAAAAAAAAATAAAGGATGAAGATGTTGTAGAACTTAATAAAAATAGCAATTTTAGTACCAGACAAATGTGTGCCACGTCATTTAAAATGTGCCATGTGGGAGTAAAAACGTTAAAAATTAACAGAAGGACCAAAACTGTTAACGGAGGGTAACGTTGGGGACTAAAAATGCTATTTTTATAGTTTAGGGACCATGTTTGCACATATCGCCTTCGTGGGGGACCAAAAGCGCTTTTAAGCCAATATTAAATAAGTAATATCATATTTTCAAATTTTTTAACATATATAAGCCTTTTTTATATTAGTCATACCAGTTTGATGACTCGTGGGTTGTATGATATTTTAGTTTGTTTTTGGTTAGTATTGAATAACGTAATTTACATACATATTTTTTTTGTTAAATTAGTGTTACAGAATAAAATGATAGGTTCATGTATTTTGACATAGTGTCAACAATGTCTCGCGAACATGAGAATAAGGTCTCTACGTCAATGTAATAGCCTATCTTATAGGCTTAATTGCACTTTTGATCCCTGATGTTTGACCTTTGTGTAATTTTAATCCCCTTTGTTTCAATTTGTGAAAAGCAGGTCTGCCGTTAGCTTCCGTTCAATTTTAAACGGAATATTCTTATTTAGATTCCTCATCAAATAAATAAAAAAATGAAAAAAAAAATAAAACAAATTAAATAAAAAAAATTCAGTAATTAAAACACCCGTTTTAAGTGTAATTTTCATCCATTAAACAATTCATCATATTTATCAATTCATCATCATCTCCCAACATCTTGATTAATTCATCATCTTGAACAATTCATCATCTTGAACAATTCATCATCATCTCCCAACATCTTGATCCATAAAACACCCGGTGTTCTCACCCATTAAACAATTCATCATCTTGATCAATTCATCATCATCTCCCAACATCATCATCATCATCTACATCAATTCATGTCTTCATCCATCATCATCAACAACCCCTACAAACCCAGACCTGGAACCTTGAATTCAAACACCCGTTTTAAGTGTAATTTTCCGTCAAATTTGACTCATGAACTACCCTGCAACAGAAGAAATCAAAGGCCAGAAACTCATCATTTGACTCATGAACTACCCTACAACAGACATGATCAAATTCAAGAAAAGTAAACACATTTCAAACAAAAACCCAAACTTTTTGTGAGTTTGATCTTTATGAGAGTGAGCATAATAAAGAGAGGAAAAAAGAAACCAGGGACAGATGCATGATGAATCAAATCGAGACCTGCCTTGGTGCTGGGAAAGAGAATGGCGGTGGTGCTCGGAAGTCAGAGGAACGAGATAGTGGTGGCGGCGCAGCCGCAAAGCAGTGCGGTGGCGATGAACAGATCGGGAATGGGAGATGGTCGCAGGGGCGGTGGGCGATAGATCTGAGGGGAAACTCCTTTGGACGGCTCCCCGTCGTGGTCAGCTAAGGCTGTAGGCACTTACTCCGTCAGATCAGAAGCAGAACTGGGCGTTTGGGTCATGGCCAGTTCCATCTGGTGGCTGCGCGCGAGCAGAGGAGGAGGTGGCGGTCGCGGGCGAGCACGGGAGGAGGTGGTGCCCGCGCGAGGATAAAGAGGATGAGGTAACAGCAACGAGCAGAGAGAGGGGGAGGTGGCGGCTTGAGTGGAGAGAAGAGGAGCGTGGTGGGTGGAATGTGGCGGTTGCGTTGAGAAGAAGAGAGAAGGAAGTAGTGACTGCTAAGGTTGAGGAGAGGGTGAAGAGAAGAGCACAGTGTCGGGACATGTGGTGGTGTGGGAGTCGGAGGCTGAAGATAGTGGTGAGATCTGGAGGTTGAAGATGATGAGTATTAGGTTTGGGGATTTTATTTTAATCTGTATTTGTGATTATCATGTATTAGGTTAAATAAAATTTATAAATTATTTATTTGTTTTTTTAATATAGGGTAGGTGGTGCAGATAGAAAATAAAGGGTGTAAATAGAAACCATCGTTAGTAATTATATGGAAGACTAACGACGGGACCCAATTGTCACTAACTTAGAACAAAGGGGACTAAAATTGCGCAATTAGAACAAAGGGGATTAAAATTGCACAAAGGTCAAACATCAGGGACCAAAAGTGCAATTAAGCCTATCTTATAATTCCTTATAGGATCTATTATATCTTGATATATCCTTATAAGTCATGGAAGATTCAGGTTTAGTGTACCCTATATATGCATAAAAACAATAGGGGACACATTCTAAGTACACACTTCCTCCTAACCTAACCTTTATTTCTCGCTTAGCTTTGCTAACTTGAGTGTCAAAGTACCATGCAGGTACCTACCTCTGGTATCCATCTGGATGCTAGAATACGAGAATTCTTAAAGAGCGGTCTAACGAAGCATCCCTTCATTACGTCATTCATCCTTAATCCAGTCGCGTAATACTAGAATAATTACTTACTAAATTAATTGAAGTAAAATGATAGAAACTTTGTAAGAGTGGTGCAAATTTGAAATTTATTTATAAATAAAAGTAAAATAATTTATAATCTGGCAAAGAAAATTGTACAAATATTTTATTAAAATTTTTATTTTTTTTAAAATTGTCATAAATATGATATTTAATTAAATAATTTCCTACTTTTCTAAAAATGATATTATGTCTTTTTTTTACATCGGAAAGATAGATTGCACCCGTCAGGGATTGATCCCTAGACCTCCCCCACCCAACCCATATGTCCCCTAGGTCTTACCACTTGAGCTATATATTATTCGGGGATAAAATGATATTATGTTTAGAAACTTTTATTCCAAGTTGTAGTTTTTATTTTCTCTTCCAACATATTTTACTATGGTTTGGAGCACCTTTACGGCTTTACTTAAATGTGAATCAACTTAACTATAGTAGCTATATATATATTTAATGAGGACAGTCTGGTGAAAGATTTTTTACCACTCTACGTTTGAATCAATAGCTAACAAACACAAATAATGGTTTACAAAGAGATTGATTGTTTGTTTAAGAACATAAAAACATAAATCAAGAAGATAAAAAGAGTTGGATTCACCAAGGTAGATAGTTTTGCTGGGATTAGAGTTTCGTTGTTCGACCTCTATGTATTCTATTGATTCACATACAAATATCGTTCTATGCAATTGATTCCTCCCACCATTTCTTATCTTACTACCCAGTTCCCCGGTGTAGAAGATTATCAACTCCCTATATTAACCTTCACTCCCTTGACGATTAACAATAGTGAGTAGCATTAAACATTGATGTTTGAATAGACTAATGATCTAACCCTATTCCTAGACCTTAGAATCATTAGATGATTTGACCTAATTCAGATTTAAATAGTTAGTTCCCACCGCCCTATTAAATCTAAATTCATGTTTTAGGTGATCAATCCAAAACAAGCATGAAGCACAAGGTAAAAATCATTGAATCATGGAAAAGAAACATATGATTAACTCTAGTTCAGACTCAAGAACGTGCGAGTTCCCTACACAAGTTTGAATCAATCAAAATACCCAAGGGGATCAAACCTCAGATATAGCATGAAGCAAAAGAGAAAACCATTGATTCTTTAGCATAGAAACATGAAATTTGCATGAAAGGAAATCAAATAGATTACATGAGCATCAAAGCAACTAGTTCTAATCCCAACAAATGAGAAATTAGCTATTCATTTCCATGGATAGCTTTACAATCATAAAAGCGAAGAAGAACGATGAAAAACCGAATACGTGATGGTTCCCCGGCGATGAAATCGGCTCCAAAGCCTTCTCTCTAGTCTCCTATATCTCCCTTGATGCTCTCCTTCGAGTTCTATCTTTCCCTAAGTGATGGGTTTCAGTTTTGGTCCAAAATTCTCTCTCAGATTTCTAAAGAGGGGGCTTAAATAGGAAATTCGTCAGACAGAGTGCCCGGCAGCCTCTGAGGAGCGCCCGACACTCTGCATTCTTCATAGGGAAGTTTCCTTGACCACCAGGAGCACCCGGCAGCCTCTGAGGAGCGCCCGGCACTCTGCATTCTTCAAGGTAAAGTTTCCTTGACCTCCAGGAGCGCCCGGCAACCTCTGAGGAGTGTCCGGCACACAGGAACTTCAAATTTGTTATTCCTAACCAAAGCTTGCATTTTCTTCAATCTTCAATCCTCAATCCTACAACATTTTTTGAGATTATAATCAATACTTGTGCACATTCTAATTAAATTTCACATATCAGGAAATTCTAATAAAAAGAGGGTGAAGTTGTTAAATATAACTCATTAATCTCAAAGATAAGGGCCTAAATTGCACATCAAAACTAGGTAAAAATGACACTTATCACCTGGTGATGGTGTTATTTCTACATTCTTTCTTCATCATGGAGTTAATTGGATTTTTCTTGTAGCTTCTTATTTTAGACTGGTTTATCATCATAAGCTACAACTGATGCCACATTCAAAGCTGATTAGTGATTACAGTACCTAGAGCTTGCATGCATACTGCTATATTTAGGCTTGTCTGTTTCATTCTTATAATCAAGTGGATCAAGAAAGTGGGGTATTCTGTTATTGGATGTTGCTGTAACTTGCTATTGCTATTGCTGCCTTCTCTCCATGTCAAGATTTTCTGCATGTGGCTACTAGTTTGAATGCGATAACTGATTCTGTTGCAATCTCAGTTTCATTTTAGATGCTATCTTCCAGCTCTGTTCTGGTGATGTTAGTGGTTATACTCTTAATCCCTTTCATGGCTCATGTTCCTTGTAATGTACTTTGTGCTATTCTACCAAATTCTTATGGTGCTATGTTCTGTTGGTGTTAATGCAGTTTGTTATGTTGGTGTTATGTCCAGCTGGCAGCATGTGTTTTGTTGTTTTTCATGGCTTTGGTGTTCTGCTGAGTTTGATTGCTTGCTGGATTTGGTATAACAGTATAAAGTCGGATGTACATGGTTTTGTAGGGTACTATTTCTGTTGCATTGGCATTGTATAATCATTTCATGCCTTTTGTTCAACCAAGTCACATGGACAAATGAGCTAGACTACACAGTAACACTAGTCATGGATAATGTTCTTATTACATGGGTTGCTAAACTTCACTAACCACCTGTAATATAATACTTTTACAATTACTAATAGAAAATAAAATAAAGACACATTTTTTTCTTCAAATCAAACTGTTTCATTAGGAAAACATTTTCAAATATGTTTCGGAAATCATTTGATGTTTGTATAACTCATTCTCATTGTAAAAGAGGTTTCTATAGTAATCAAATAAAGCACATTACATAAAGATGTATACTGTCCTTGGACACACTTCTTCCTTTCCATCAACTACTTGCGCCTCTGAAGACAGAACCAACATAGCTGCAGAACACCAGTAACATTGATATTCCCCGCTTCATAAAAGGAAGTGTCAATTTAAGCTGCAGAGCCAAAATATTCTTGCAAGAATTGATAAAGCTCTTCTGCCACCACAGAAGGATACTCCTCTTGTGGAAGAAGAGCGCCTGGCACTTCCACAAACTTGCTCACTCCTTTAGCTCCCTTGAGAGCTTCCATCTCAGCCTTAGACCTCTTAGGAGATCCTTTGGTTGATACAACAAGCACCGGTATCTTCCCCTCGAAATCCACAAATAGTTCAAGGAACTCCTCGCGAGATTTCACGGGGTCTAGTAGCCCGGTCAGGAATGCAGCAGGCAAGTATCGCGCTCCTTTTCGTTTTGTCAATGCATATCTGCTTTCCACAAATTCTGGACTAACGTTATCAGGGTTGGCATATACATGGGATTTGTACTGCGATTGGATCGCGTTCTCATTGCTCACAAGCATGTTATACATCATCCAGCCAACTGCAGGGGCCTTTAAGGTCCCTCTTAGAAGACCGTACCTGTCAAGTTTATTATATTGCGAAACAACTATATCAATGAGAATTCTAAGGAAATTCAAACAACATTTTGTAGAGCAGGTGAAAATGGAAAGATCGTTTAAGGGGCACAGACACAGCATAACACTGTTACCCGGAACAAGAAGTTATAGACGTGGATATAAATAATAAAACTAGTATTGCATCCCTGTACTGCCTCAACAACTTCAAAGAAACTCACCCTGAAGTTAAGAAATATTTATGCTCATAGGGTTAAATTTATTTTTCCTTCCAGTAGAGATTAGAAAGCAATATCATAATGATCAGTAACGAAAAAGTACATCCACTGAAAAAGGGTTTCAAAGTACCGTGTTTCCATGGAGGAATCTCGACCAAATACAATAGGAAGGGGACCAGCCCAAGTTGGTGCAACAGCAGCTATAGCTTTGGGCTTCACCAGACCCTTTTTTGCAGCATGGAGTACTATCGATGCAGCGTGCCCACCTCCAAAAATTACCAAATCGCTTTCTAGTTTAACAAAAAAACAATGTTAGTCATAAATACTAATTAATACAAACCCATGATCAATTCAACTACCCACGGAAACAAATATGCACCCTGGAAAAATCACTCAAAGAGAAGAGACAATCAGTGGCAAACACAAAACATACATTACCCCCACAATTTACAGGAAGCATCCTGCTTGATGTAAATACTTGATAAGACAACAGAAGAAAGACAGTACAATAAAAAATATCTACTTGATTTAAGAGACAGAAAACAAATGACCATATATAGGGCATGATATTAACCAATTAGCTAAACCAAAGCTCAAGTGTATAAAGACCTCCTCAATTTCCTAGCCCCAGAAAAAATGAAACATATACTCTAGCCTATATTCCTCATAACCACCAATGAAGAGGGAAATAGCCTTAGAAGCCCTAGTAAGCTGGTTAGGAATTATATCTTTCAACAGCAACCTAAAAGATTTAGCAATTTCTCAAGCACATGATTCAATCTGAAAGTTAATAGATTTTAGTCCCTATACTTCTTAACTAAAAAACACAATCATAAAAAACATGAATAATAACTGCAAGTTGCAACCTAACTGTAAAAAAATTATCTAAAACAAATATAGATCAAAACCATCAACCTTAATCTAATGTTAACTGTAGCGAAAAGTATTACAAACATATAATGTCCTCCACCACTACCTGATTGTTTTATTGGACCATTGGGGGAATTGATGAAATCTACTAGAAACTTTTCCAAGACATCAGCATTATAATCAATCTTCGGCCGATCAGAATAACCCAAACCAGGCCAATCAACAATAGTTGCCCGCCAATTGCGACTGCCATTACGTTGAGCAATGTCTCCAGCAACTGATCTCCACTCCTCAACAGTGCTAACATCAGAAATGGTTGGCATCATCAAGATATTTTGGTAAGGCTCCGTACTCTCCTTTACATGCTCCTCATAATAAATGTTCACAGAATTATCCTTGAATTTCCATTGCCAATTACCAGTCTAATGGGAAATGGAAAAGGGCATTACACATGAGCAAGAATTGGTTCCAAATTGACACAAGCAGTATCAAAATTATAGAGCTATCCAAATTGAAATTGTGAATAATCAAATAAGAAACCGTTGCTTCCACAAATCAAAGTAGATAAATAAACAAAAAAAATTGTTTATTACATAAACTCAGCTATATATAAGTAGTTGAAAAACACTAAAACCTATATGAAATTTTTGGGAAATGAAACAATTAGAAGTTTCTCACCTTCAATGGGGAGGGTTTGTCGTTGACAGAGACGTTGGAGTAATCCAGAGTAGTTGAAGCCCGGATCTTCAGTGGGGTAATGAGATTGACGGAGTGAGAGAGAAAGGGTCTACGAATTTTGGTGCAAAGGTTCGAGCTTGGAGAAGAAGGAAGCATAAATGTTGCAGAGAGCGCCATTAGAAGATGCAGAACTTGAAGAATGGAAACTGGGGATAGTGAAGGGTTAGTGAAAACTGAAAAATATGAAAAATTCAACAAGGTTTTTTTTTGTGTGGTAGTAATATCACCAACACTAGTTAAGCATTTTCTTTCAAAGTATCTCATTGTCATTTATCTCGCATGTTATTTTCCAAAGGATAAAACTTAGATCAAGTTCCTTCCCTCTATTCTATCAAGTTTATGTGTGATTTTTTAAATTTTGACAATAAATTCTTAATAAATGACATTTATATTTAGAAATAGTTGCACATGTGGCATCACATGATTGGTAAACTTGATGAAATGGATTTAAGGAACTTGATCTAAGTTTCTCCATTTTCAAAATATCACTTGCCTCTTAGAAGGTGAAATTTATAGTGTCACTCTAAAAAGGGGTTGCACTGATGCTCTCTCATGCCAAAACTTTGATAAAATGGGGCTCATAGGTATATACAGTTTTACTTTCATTGGATATATTAGTTTTTTAAATGAGTGGTTTAGATGCTCTATTGATAACCAGTTGTTTAAATTTTTGGGAAATTTGTGAAAATTACAATGAAGTCCTCCAACTCCTTCTCCTTCACGATTTTAGGCCCCTTAAGTACCCCCTTTGCACCTCAGTACCTCCTATGTCTCCTCCATCGCAACCCCAACCTCACTCTGTCCAACCAACTCCTCGTCGCACCTTGACAATGATTCCCATTCCGACGAGACCTGCACATGATGAACAATGACTGAAGAGGGTGACGAAGAACAGATCTTGGGAGGGAGATAGCGGCGGCGAATAAAAGATTATCTGTTGAATATACGACAAATAACAATAGGTAATAGAAGATGGAAAATTGGTCATCCAAATTTCAAGTCTTAAAATCATCTTAAGACTTAATGTAACATTAAGATGGTTTACATTAGTGTTACTTATAGTCTTTTAACCTTTGATGACTCGACTAAGTATGGTTAAAGGACCTATTAATGTCTCTAATGATAGCTCAAGTGGTAGGAGTTAGATCACATGTGAGTTGGGTGAGGGAGGTACAAGGATCAATCCTTGGAGGGTGCAATTTATCTTTCCGATGTAACAAAAAAAAAGACCATTAATAATATGTCATTAACATGAACCATCTTAAAATCCACCAAACTTAGTCAATAACTGGAGTTCTAAGCCAAATGTTTGGCAACCACATTCAGTCTTTAATGTTGATAACAACAACAAAAAACCTCTGAAAAAGATTCACAAAATGTTCGTTCTCAAACATATGAAAATAAAAATCAAAAGATCATTGAGACCTATTGGCCTTGGTTTCCGCAAACTTCAATGTGGTTTTGGGCATTGACTAGCTGCATACTCTCCTATTCTCCGCTGCATATTTAAAGTGACCTTGTAACACAAGGGTTCCCTCTCTCCATGAAAGCTTCTATTATCCCAAATTTTCGCTTCAATGCTCCACATTTCCATGGAATTAAATTGCTAGTCTCTATTAGGTGCAATTCTGTAAACAAAATCAGAAAAAATAGATAAGGGGACAAAAATTAAACACATATTTAGCAAAACCAACAATAGCTAATAGGAGTAAATATACTATTTGAATATCATTCTATTAAGGAAATTTTTCTCTTGAGGGCAATTGCTCCACTTTTATTCTATCTTGGCCCGTCCCTACCTGTAGACTGTAGTGGTTGATGCAGTCACTTGGCCAGTTGGCCTTGGGTGGAAGCACATGCAGAGGCATTGATGCAAGGGGGGTTGCTTGAGTTGATACTTACAGTATCCATTGCAGTTGATTTGGTTGCACTGGATGTATCTTCAGCTGGCAATTCTGTTTGTTGAGACTTTAATTGTTTCATTTTGAATACCTCAATAAGTTTTGCTCCTCTTTAGCTTTTTGGCTTTGACTCATCCTTTTCACTTTTGTTTATTTTAGGTCAGGCAATAAGAGTCTTGTACTTTGGAGGAATAGTGGTTAAGAGTTAAGACCACTAGACAAAGCAAATAAATGCTTTTTTACTAACTACTTGCTCATACCATCACTCATCATATATGTCAGAACAATGATATCGTCAGCATTGAGCTATCTAGCTCAGCCAATTCAGTGAAGATCAAGCCATAATCAACTTGTTTAATTTCTTTACAAACAAGGGTAGTCAGGATAAACTAATTCATCAATCACCCCTGTCACCAGTAATCTCTGCAAGAACACAATCCATCTTTGAACAAGTGGAAGCGGCTTCTATCTCTCACAATGATTTCTACTTGATAAAATTTAGAAATTAGCTTCATCACAGTATGGCAGTCCCCACACACCCTCAGGTTCTTCACTATTCTTAATTGTTTTCCCTTAGGAAGTTTCGCTATTCCAAAAGCTGCAGCAAGCTTCTCACTGTGCTTAGACACTGAATCTTCTTTTTCTTCCTCTTCAATATCATGCAAGACGCCCCTTACCTGCGGGGCATAACCTGCTTCTGCCCTGAGTCTCAACATTATTTCCCTCAGTTTATCATGAGCCTCTTCTGTAACCTCGTTAGGCTTTTCACCCGCCACAAAACCATACATGACCTTGTTAATTTCAATCATGCTCCAACCAGGAGTTTTTACCATGCTCTGTTCAGTCATTGTTCTTCTTATGCTGACAACATCCTTCCATTTCCCTGCAACAGCATAAACATTCGAGAGTAGTACATGGTCACCAGAATTGTTTGGATCCATTTCAGCAAGCCTTGCTTTCACAAGCTCTGCTAATTCAATATTACCATGAATGCTACAAGCCCCAAGCAGAGTCCTCCAAATGACTGCATTCGGTGAAATTGGCATTTGACATATAAATTCATAGGCCTTATGCAACCTAGCAGCTCGACCATACAGATCAACCATACAGCCATAATGCTCAATGGTAGGTTCAATACCATACAAATTCTTCATTTTAGAAAAAATCTCACACCCTTGCTCAACTAAGCCACTATGGCTACAAGCATATAGGAGAGATATGAAAGTAATACCATCCGGCCGAACTCCTGATTCTTCCATCTCATGAAAAAGTTGAAGTGCCTCTTCTCCGTGACCATGCATCGCAAGGCCTGCTATGATCGATGTCCAAGACACAATGCTCCTTCCCACCGACATATTTCGGAAGACCAACTGTGCCATAGCTACATTCCCACACTTGGAGTAGGTATCTATGAGAGCATTATTCACAGAAGAAATATAAAGAAACCCAGATTTCTCCATAAACCCATGTAAAATCTTCCCAAACTCAGATGCCCCAGCTTGTGCACAAGCAGACAACACCCCAGTGAGGCTTACCTCATTCGGCCTGATTCCCTCGCGCAGCAACTCCCTGAAAAACCCAAAAGCTTGGTCAAAAGAACCATTGTGAGCAAGCCCAACAATCATAGTGCTCCAAGAAACATCATCTTTCAAAGGCATTTCAGAAAAAACTCTCCTTGCCAACCCAAGCTCACCTGCTTTAGTGTAACCAGCAAGCATCACATTCCACGATGTCAAATTCCTAACGGGCATCCGTCCAAACACGCCCCGCGCGCCCGCCACATCCCCACACCTAAAACACGCAGTCACAGCAGCGTTCCACGTGACAACATTCGGTTCAGGCATTTCATCAAACACCCGTCGAGCAGACTCAGAATCCCCACATTCACCGTACATGCTGATCAAGGTTGTCCCAACGAAGACATGGGTATCAAAGCCATGCCGAAAGGCCTGACAATGCAGCTGAGTGCCGGGTTTCAAACTGCCGCCATTGGCAACACCTTTAAGAGCGAAGGCGAAAGAGAAGCTGTCAGGGAAGACGGTAGGGTGGCGACGCATTTGAATGAAGGGCTGAAGGGAGGAGAGAGGGGTTGAAGAGAGAGCGAGTGCACGAATGAGAGTGTTGTACATGAAGGTGTCGGGGTTGGGGAAGTGTTGGAAGAGACGGAGAGCGTAGTGGAGAGCATCGGAGATGGTGACGGCGCAGTGGAGAAGAAGCTTCCCGAAGAACAAGGGGTGGGTGTGAAGGCCGGTTACGTAGAGGTGGGTGTGGATTTGCTTCGTGGGTTTGAGGCTGCTGCACTTGCTCAACAATGAAACCCATCGTGGTTCCAAAGTGTTGCTCATCGCTTCTTCAGTACCTGAAACCAGAGCTAGTGTTCTTTTATGAAATGTGAATATTAATAGTACAACAAACTGTTAACTATTTATGAAGAAGCAGAAATACCTGAACTTGGGGTCGGGATAAAGTAAGACATTAAGGGCATGTTTGGATTACAAAATGAATTGATTCTGGAAGAAGCTAACTTATATTGTCATCTAATCAGCAGATGATGACCTGGCCCCTCTACGAAGAGAATTCATATTTGGGAGTTTTTTCTTATGAACCTTTTTATCTCTAACACCATCATATAGTAGTTCATAGGCATGATAAGTTATATGGCCCTTCTTCAACAAATTTTCTACAACAATCTTAGGTGCTGCTACCACCTTTTTATCTGCTTCAAAAATTGTATTTACAATCTCTGGGACGATGCCCTTTTGTACCATAAGGTGGATGATACCGACTGCTTCACGAACCTTGTGCTTCACGCAGAGGCAATTTAAAACCCGACCGAATGTTGTTAGTGATGGAAAAAACCCCTTTTCGATATTTTCCAACAGAAAATTGTATCCATGAGTAACGTTTCCAGTTTTGCAAAAGCCGTCAATCATGACCCGGTAAGTATAGGTGTCCGGGTCACAACCGTTTTTCTTCATCTCGGAAAAGAGCCTTACTGCCATGTTCATATTGAGATGTTCAGAAAATGCACTAACTATGATGTTATATGTTGCGGTTGTATGGCAAATATCATATTGTCTTTCCATCCTTCTAAATAACCGGTAAGCACCATCAAGATCCCCAATCTTACAGAACCCAGTGATCAATGTGCCAAAACTTACAACATCAAGTGTCAAGCCCTTGCTTTTCATTTCCCCCAACAAATCAACAGCTTCATTTACTTTCTTAGCTTTGCAAAGGCTTTCTAGGATAATGTTGTATGTAATTATGTTGGGAGCACATCCCTTCTCCACCATTGCCTTGAAAATCTCCATTACTTCTTCAGATTTTGCAGCCTTGCAGAGCCCATTCAACAAAGTGTTATATGTGATAACATCAGGAGTCACACCTAGGCTCCACATTCTGTTTACTATCTCAGTCGCACTGTCTAACTTCAACTGTTTACAGTAGCCATCAATCAAAGTGTTATAGGTAAATATGTCTGGGAGGCACCCTTTGGCAATAGCTTCATCGATAAGATGACTAGCATCAGATACACAACCCATCTTGCACAAGCCATTTATAACTGTATTATAAGTCCATATATTAGGTTGAACACCATTTTCTGCCATCTCATTCATCAATTGCAAAGCTGGCAAAATAAGACCCTGTTGCGATAACCCTTTAATCAAGGTATTATAAACAACAATGCTCGGCTTCAAACCTTTTTCTACTCCATCCTTAAAGACAGCCATGGCTTGATCAGGATCACCATCTCCGCACAACCCATTAATCAAGGAACAATAAGTAAACTCATCTGGCTTAAAACCCTTAAAAACAGCATCTTTCAAAATCCTATTCGCATCCTGTACCATCCCCTTCTTGCAGTACCCATCAATAATAGTATTATATGTGAACTCATCAGGCTGGAGTCCATCGTTAACCATTTTATGCAAACATTCCTCAGATTCTACAACCCGAGATTTCCTACACAGCCCACAAATCACAGTATTATAAGTTACAACATCAGGACTCATGCCTTCCCTTGAGACACTACCCAAAAACACAACAGCCCTGTCAAGAGCACCCTCCCTGCAAAGCCCTTGTATGAAGATATTATAAGTAAACAAATTAGGAGAAACCCCTCTCTTCAAAACCTTATTGAGAAGCTTCTCACTCTCAGGAACAAAACCCTTCTTGCAAAGCCCATGCACCAGCTTATTAAAAGTGGCAACATCAGGACACAAAGACCTCTCAAGCATTTCATCAAACAGCTCACGTGCCAAGTCTCTATCCCCAAACTCATAAAACCCAGCAACCACAGTGCAATAGGCCACAGCATTGAAACTGCAACCAAACACAGACATGTTACGAAGCAGCCTCAGTGCAGCATGAGGCCTACCAGTTCTACAAAAAGACTTGATCCTTATAGTGTACGTATACACATCAGAACCCACCCCTTTATCCTTCATCCTCATGTAAACCTTGTGTGCTTGATTGAAGTAACCAAACTCAACCAGAATGTTCATGATTGCATTGTACGAATGAACAGAAGGCTCGCAGTTATACAAGTCCATGCGTTCGAACACGTCCACTGCTTCCTGAACCTTCCCGAACCTTCCATAGCTTCTCATTGCTTCCACGTAAGCTCCTTCCAACAAATTGTTCTCCAATGTGGCCCTCATCTCTGAGAGAAGATTCTCCATCTGGTTGAACTCGCGGTGGTGGCCGAGCTTCTGGAGCATGCACTTGTAGGTGAAGAGTGTGTGGTTGAAGCCATCTTCGTTCTTCGCTGAATTGAAAATCTCCAACGCTTTCAGAGGATCCTTCTGGGCTTTCACCACAGCTGCAACGTGCTTTGGAAGCAATGCACGATTCATTCAATCCAGCATTCATTCACAGAACACCAACAAGGTTCGAGTTGAAGCAAGGAACACACACTGTTCTCTGTTCTACTTCTGGTAGAAGGTGAAATGAAAACGAGGACGAAGACGAAGAAAACGCAGCGTTTTATATCAGCGTTTCCACGTCAGCGAGAAAAGGAGTCCACGTGGCGAGATCTGAATTGCGCGTGCATAAACTGTTCGCGTTCCGCGGAGAGCTAGATTTGCCACCCCAACCATTAGATTTCACACCCCTAATTTTCGGATTTTCAAGTTCCGAATTATTTCGGAATCTTAGATTCCGAAATTAATTCGTGATTTTTAGTTCAAAATACATCTAACACCACACTTTTGAGTAAAAAACCACACTTTTGAGTAAAAAAGTGCTTCGGAAACCTTATTTCCGAAATATTTCGGAAACTGAGTTTCCGTAAGTGGGGTGACATTTCTAATGGTTGGGGTGCCAAATCTAATGATCCGTTACGCGCTAGGATCGTGATTGGTGAGTTTTGTTCTGGTTTTGAGGAGAGAGAGTAGAGAAGAAGAAGAAGAAGAAGAAGAAGATGGAATCGGCGGGGGAGTGGTTGGAGAAGGCGCTGGTGGAGTTATGCTCGAAGATTGAGACTGGTTTGGGATTAGGGTTGGATGAAGAGATCATCAAAGGGCTTGTTTCGTATTGCAACCTTGCTGAACCGCGAGATGCTAAAGAGTATCTTGATGTAACCCTCGATTCCTTTCATTCTCTCTTTTTGATTGTTTTTCTTTCAATTTCTGTGGATTTAGGATAGTAAAGATTTGTTTTTGTTGAAATTAGGATCCAATTGCTATGGATTTAGGGTTTAGGGTTTCTATGTATCCTTACAATGCATTCATGTTTTATATTTGTGAATAATGCTTACTGAATTGTTGTATTGGTGAATGGAAAATCTTATAATTTCTCTGTTTGATGGAAGATTTAACACTAGATAGTTTTATCTTTGTTTTGCATTGCAGAATATAATTGGTCAGGAAGCGGGGAAAGCTGTGATTGAAGAATATCTACAAAAGAGAGGTTACTCGGAATCCAGCGCCAGTTCAAATGTTCCGACTACCAAATTAAGTGCCTATGTGAAACCTTCTTCGGCTGACATATCTGCGATTGGAAGTAAGAAATCGAATAGAGCACCGAAAGCTGTGGCGGTTCGAGGTCAAGATGCAGTACCCAATAAGAATGAAGTGAATCAGACTCCAGCTTCTGGCAGTGAATCAAGAGCGTCACAAAATGGGAATCAAGTGAGTTCCAAAAAGAAGAAAGCTGGGAAAGTTGTGTCGCTTGCTGAGGCGGCGAAAGGGTCGATTGTGTTCCAGCAGGGGAGGCCGTGCTCTTGTCAAGCACGCCGTCACAGGCTGATCAGTAATTGCTTGTCTTGTGGCAAAATAGTTTGTGAGCAAGAAGGGGAGGGACCTTGCAATTTTTGTGGTGCGCTTGTGTTGAAAGAGGGGAGCTCTTATGCTGGCCTGGAAGAAAGTTTGTTACCCTTGTCAGAAAAGGAGGCTGCTGCTGAAGCTTATGCGAAGAGGCTTGTTGATTACGACCGGAACTCTGCGGCTCGTACAACTGTTATTGATGACCAAAGTGACTACTATGAGATTGATGGGAATAGTTGGTTGTCAAAGGAGGTATTCTATTTTGTTTGCCTCTTGTAATCACATTCACATCTGATACTCTTTGAGCATGTTTAATTAGGCGTCTTTAAGATTTAGAATTGCGTGTGGGTACTAAAAACTATCGTGGGTAGCTTATTATTTAGTGATTCTTGAGTTTGCGTGATTTTACACACACCTTTTAAACATGCAATTTTTATCACATTCGGCAATTTAGTGTTTACAACTCTCTTCTTTCTTTAGGAAAAAGAACTGCTGAAGAAGAAACAAGAGGAGATGGAAGAAGCTGAGCGAGCCAAGCGGAATAGAGTTGTTGTGACTTTTGATCTAGTTGGTCGCAAGGTATGTATATTCTAACCATACGGTCTTACCTGAGGTTACTAGTTGCAGTGGCTGCAGCATGAATTCTCCAGTTGGATTGGAAACAAATGTGTTTTTTTTGTGTCAGTCTGTCCTGATATCTGCATGTGTATCTCAAGTTAATTTGTTTGTGCAATTGTTATTAATGGTTTTACATATTATTTTAATGAGTTATGATTTTTAATGAATCTAATTTGAATGTGACATGAAATAGTTCTTTTAGGATCATGTGCTATTAATTATTGTGGTTCTATACGTGGTTTTAAAGCAGAAACCTAAACTAGAAGTTCTAAGAACATTCTTGGTCTTCTTCACATTTTCCCATTGTCCTGCTTATATTGTTTTCTTCGTAGGCTTGTTTTCTGGAAACCTTATTCTGGAAATATAATCATTCATATGTCGTTTACCCAACACTCCACAGCTTAAGCTTTTCGGATAATTGGTTCATGATACCTAATGCTATGCAATGTGTTTTTTATAATTTATTTTGGATTCTAATCTATATCTTGCAGGTCCTTGTGAATGAAGATGAAGTTTCAGAATTGCAGCCTGACAATAGAATATTACGTCCTCCAGATGAAAGGGAAGTGAACCGTATTAAACCAAACCCTACTCTCAAGATTCAGCCGGTATTCGTGGACCAGGGATTCAGTAAGAAGTCTGCTAAAGATAGGCAACCAAACAAAGGCCTCAGCAAGGGCATGTGCTTGGAGATTTCTGGGAGGGTGCAGCATGATAGCAATGACCTGAAGTATTTAATGAGGGAAAACCAACTGGTAACAGCTTCAGATTAAAAAAATTTGGCTGTGCCTTCAGGAAATGCCGAAATAGAAGACTGCATGTTGTAGATGATAGTGAATGTTTGCTTAACAATGATAATGAGTAGTGAGTTGTATAGCTTTTACTGATTATGGTTGCCCCTTTTCATTTGCTTACTCCCATTTTGCATATTGACTTTTGTGTCAAAGCCTTGAAATTAATGTTCCTAATTCTGTCTTGAAAGAAAGGAAGAAATATTAGAATTTTAATGAGTCCCCCCCCCCCCCCTTCAATGCTTGTGCAGATATCAATATCAATAATGTTACTGTAGATTTTACAGTGATTGGTTTTTGTTCAAGACTTCAAGTAATTTTACCTTTCCCCTCGTATGAAATTGGAATCATATACTGATCACTAGAGCCCTGAAAAAAGGAGGATAGAAACAAGTGAACAGAATAGAAAATGAGTAAATTTCTTAAGTTGTTGGATTCCAAGAAAAATGTAAGAAGTGGAACAGAATGCAAATTTGAGTTTTATCTGGAAAAGTGAATAAAAGGAGATCAAGTTTTATACATAATCACTTTGTTAACCTTTTCTGAATCTCATTCTTATAGTTATAGGTTGTTACTTTTAATGATTTAATTCCTTTCTCATATTGCCTGCAGCCCTTTAAAATATCTCCAAGGACCAATTAGACATAACGTGAACATTCACAAAAAATATGTATTTGTAATATTTTTGGTCAATTAATATTTATAATTCACAAACAAAAAATAGACAAACTTGAACGGTGATTGGGCCCAATTGTGGATGGCTCCTGATATCCTGGGCCAAGAATAGAAGGACCATTTACGCATTTTGAACTCAAATGAGGGCACAATTCACAAATATATCTTGTGATGTTGATGAAGTGCGTGCTATTTCTTCATCACTTTCAGTGGAGTCTACCTGCCACACAAAGATTTTTTGTGACCATTTAGGTTGTGGGTGCTTTAGGAGTATTTTGCGTTTGACTAGGGATATTTTTTGGGTCATGGCTGTGGATTCAATATGCCAAAAGGAACAAGTTAGTATATTTATTCTTGGGTCACTTTATGTTAACCAGCAAGGTTTGCCTCAAGTAAAAAATGGTTTGGCTGCTTAGATTGTAGACATCATCCTTGAGACACGTATGAAGCAACAACGAGAGAGACATAATTTTTTGTTGGCAAGATATCTCAAAACCTCGGAGATTACATTAAATTGTCAAATCTATCATAATAAATCACTCTTTATATACACTACTCAGGAATTAAACTATCGAGTAAATGATTAAGTCCATATTTGATTTTTAATTAGGAAGTCCGTTTAAAGCATTGAAATTCGAGATCACGATTTCCAATACACATTCAACTAACGGAATGCAGTTATTAAATTGAGTGAACATATTTTCACATTCACCCAACTGAAAACTAAACATGCACTAAAAAACTTACCAATCTACCAGTTATGTTGAGCTCCATGGTACATGAGAGGGAGATAATTGTAAGAAAGATAAGAACACGGAAGACCCACGTGTTACATACCGGGCTAATATGGACCACAACCTTGTATTGCAGACATCAAATCAATTCGTGGGTAGTTTTCTTGGTTTCATTTCGAATTGACCATGACAAGTTGACGTCAACATCAGTGTTCCCAACTTGGCCATAAGCTGCTACTGATTATTTTCATTTGTTTTTGCTGATTTGTTTCCTAATTGAGTCATCTCTGTACTATGATCTACCAATCCAATCTATTCCATTTTAATAACTAGAATTTTGTTTTTCTTTCTAAATAACGTATATAATGAGTCTGATTAGTGATTTGTAATATTAAAAATTCAAATGATATATACCTGGTTACTGATGTGTAATTTTGACGTTTACTAATATATATTCTTATGCTAATTACTAAAAGAATGATGCGATGACAAATAATGTGTTATTGCATATTAATTTGACAACACAATTATTCAAAATTTTAACCAATTTTAATTTGAACTCAAAGATTTTTTTATGCTTAGGAAATAATTTAAATTCAAAGATGATTGTAACATCATCACATCTTAAATTATTTATATATATTTTTGAGAATGTCACATCATTTGACAAATTACTTGTATTAATATAGTGTGTTTATGTCTGAAATAAATAAACGTATTTAAATATCAATCTGAGAATTTAGATAAAGGTTATTTTAGTCTCTTTAATTTAGCAGTTTGAAGATAAAAAAAACTCTTATGCATATATTCAAAATAAACTATCTTGTCCTTATGTTCGAGATGGATTCATGGTTTAAGATACGTTAGAGAGTCGGATACGTTACAATCTTCTGAACGGTGTGTCGTGACCCAAGTCATAGATTTAAGATAACTAAATAGTGGTCTCTGACGCTTAAGACTCTTGGGCTAATTGCCAAGCTCTGCATTTAGAATTAATCTTGTAGTTGTACTGATATTCAAACCACACAAACTACACCATTTTTTGCTTTTAGCAGCAAGGGTATATGCAACAAGCAAAGAGTGTTGCCTAAAGTGTCTCAGGAATTAGTTTACGCATGTTGTCATAATGGTTTGTTTTAGGCTAACGCATTTTACAACAACACTAAATAAGTGTACACTATGTAATAATAGAGAACAATTATTACGTCATATTTGTTGCATTTTCTGCATAATAGATTACATTTTCTCACAGTGTTACTAGAGAGCACAAAAAACCGTCCTCAAAAGAAAAGGGTAACCCCATAAGATAACACAGTCAAAAACTGTTGCGTGAAGTTGTGAAAAAACAAAAATTGTTACCTTTTATATCTATCATCTATGGCTACACTTTTCTATTGTTGTGATAACAAAAAATATTGTAGTGCAGTAAGCTTCTTTTAGGATAAACAATGAGACCTTTGCTCACCTTAGCTATTTTTAAAATTTAGTATAAACATTATTGCATGGATTTAACGTGGAGATCGTTAGATATTCATCTAATATGTAGGCCTAAATATATATATAACAAATCATGTATTAAAGTTATCTTAAGGATTTTACCCTCTATAAGAGTGATATACTCTTGAATAATTTTAGGGTTTATAACATCTTACTTGGTATGGCTTTATAATGTGTAGATACTATATGTGTTATTTCTATTTTGATGACGCGTTAAATAACAAAACATTAGGACATGACTCTGGGTGAAAGGTGTATATATATATATATATATATATATATATATATATATATATAAGGGGTAATGGTTTCTAAGACATATGCATAGTTTACTTTTCTAACATGAGAGAGACATTCATTAGGTTTATGAGGAATTGTGCATATTGTCTTGGAAGATCAATCTCCAAAGTTTCACATTAAGGTTACCATGGATTTATTTCTGCTCCCGCATCAAGTCACTCATGAATTATGTTTCACATCAACTTCATCAATATTTGGGTACGCTTCCGCTTTCTTATCGTTTATTTGCATCTTCTTGATGATTTGACAAAGAAGCACTTTATTCCTCAATCATCTCCTTTAAATTCTAACAAATAATACAATTCACATTTACTCTTCTAGATTTTTTTTCTTTTGCACTAAAGAAATATCTATTTCGGAGCTGGAAAATTGCAGGTGTCAAACATGATTAAAAATTGTCGGAGAACATACAGCTGAAAATGTGAGTGATTCTCTACCGATATGAATTCATGAAAAATGCAACTACATACAACTGTAATGTAATGTATTGACCATCATGAGTCCATGATATTAAACATTTTAAAAATACAATACATACTTTGACAACTGTATAGAACCAAAAACAGACAATCTAAAATAAAATCTAAAGCTAAGACAAGAAAAGCCAGTTCAGCAAGGAAAACGAGTTGTGTGGCTAATATTAATTTTCACCCACTCGTTTGTTTCAATCTTTTCAAGGTTTTTGATATCTACAAGACCAAGAAACAGAGCTTCTAGCACATGTTGGAGTTCAACCCCAAAATTGAAACGCATATACTCTCCCATGATCCCTCTCTAAACCGTGATTGTTGTCCAAATGAGAGAAATTTTAAGGTCATTTTTTTAGGTAATATTTATTTACCTCATAATGGATGCTCGCACTTAGCAGTAAATGATTACTTATAAAAATTTTATAATTCTCACAAACAAAAATCAAACATTTCACTTCATGATTAAAAAAAGTTGCGATCAATCACCACGCCACGTCTCATGATTGCATTAGTTAAATTTTGGGCATGAAGATTATGGAAACTGAGGCAGCTTTTCAGAGGGCACAAACAAAATTGAAACAGAGAGGAGCAGGGCACGGATGTGTCATTTAATTTGGGTGGCAGAGTGTTGCACACGAGAGAGCATGGCACGTACGTGTACTGCACAGACACCTGATTACTGAAATAAAAATGATTTTTATTTTTTTGAGCTGAAAAAAGAACACTGTGCTTTGTTTTGTGAGCAGAAAATTATTCTGAAACATGAACAGGTAAAGGTCAATTCATATTTCGTCTTTTGAAGAATAAAGTGATGATAAGCCGTGGAAATAAAATTCTATCTTTGAGCACTCAAATATTGGCACGTAGAAAGCACAGAATCTTGTTTCTCTAATCGGAATAGATATTATACTACGATTTCTTTTTTGTTTATTATGAAGCTCTAGTCCAGATATTAAAAATCAATAAAAGACTCCCGTTAATTCAAGTTTAATTACAAATCATACTTTAATTAGTTTGTCCCCGAAGCCCAAACAACCTCCGTCCCATAGAGGCACATGCTGCATTATAGTGCTTCCTCCCGTAAGCACAATGTTCTAAGGAATAGGGATCAATTGAGCAAGACCAAAGCTCCTTAGAGCATTGGTCTTCCTATCCAAACGGACCCCTATATTGCAAAGGTGCACGATTAATAAAGGTAAGTGTTTCATTTTGAACCATAAGTTTAACAATCCCAATTAAGTTCTTGGAAACATGATATATAATATCGTTAATTCTCATGTTTATCAGTTGCCGAATGAATGTTGTAGTTGCTACCATGGAGAGTTTTCCTTGATCTCCGGTCACATAAGCTTGGGAACGACTATTCACAGACATAGTTGTGATGTTTGTCATGGTGACGACTTTGCTTGTCTTATCAACAAAAATTGATGACCCTGAAGTTATTGACTAGTGGTGGTGGTAAATCCAAAAGTATGCTCACAGTTGTTGTTGGCTCTATGGTTATTTAATGATTTCATATTGCTTCCAGACATTAGATGCATACGCTAATTCTGGTCTTGATCAGGAGATGGAACTTCTCAATAGTAGTGTAGTGCGGGTCTCATTGAACAATTTTCCAATTCAAATAAATTAGATTAGATATAACTGTATGAGTCAACTGAGAAACCAATGCAATAATTCTCTAATCAAAACAATTGTCTCTTCAAATATTCGTCTTGTGTTGTCTGCAAAGCTAGTCTTTATTAGGTTGTAGTTATCATCGGCTGCTTATTAAAACCCGTTATCTGCAAATAATCCTTATTGAACCTAAGATCGGTAGAAGCGGCTTCTTGCTTCTGGAACTTGTCCAATTTTTTGGTGCTAAAAGTATCCGACCAAACGCAACATGTTCTCATCTCTTAATAATTTAATAATTAAGTTGCTGACATCACATGGGACAATAATTCAAGCTTAGTTTAGCAGGAAGCACACATTAAGCTTAAATTGATAGAAATTTGTAAATATGATTATATACCCGGATAAGAAAGAATATGTGTCATTGTATTTGGTTTGACAGAAAGAGACATTGTTTTACTGTAACACTGATCATCAATTATATATCTAAGTAAATGGTTATAGATATTAGATATTATTGAAAAGTAAAGGTTGTTTTGCTCTGCTCAGCTCCATGAACACCGAAATTCCAACTGTCTAAACTAGTGAGGCACTTTAGCAAATCCTAGCACACAGGCTTCCAAGTTGCTGTCAAACGTCATTGCCAACTAAGATATATATACACATACTCTACATCATATCGTTGTGTCTGCATATCAGTAGCACTATCTTGGTACTGCACAGTGCATATTAATAATTGGATATCCTAGATATAGCTTGTACCTGATTTTATTAAATAATTATTGGCGCCCATTTCATGTTTATAAAATTAGCCAAATATCTAATGTATTCAATTATTTCATTTTTTTACTCCTGATATAATTATAACTAGTTTTTTTTTCTCTTCTGTTCCACTAATTAATCCTTGTTAGTTTACTAATTAATGAGAGAATGCACTACAGACTCCAATATTTTCATATGTACACCAAATTAAAAAAAAAAATATTGATTGCCTTCATGAAAACTATGAATTAACAACAAATGTTTTGGAATGGAAGGAGTATAGAGGAGAGGAGATATTATAATATTTGTGAATTATGGTGACAAGAAAGAACTATATAGTGGAATCCGAGTCCCCTTGAAGTGTGAATGACAGCAACCACCAAACACAAAATACCTATTGATTTCTCTAGCTAATGTCACCATCCTGTATCCCTCCCCATGAATCCATATTAATCTCATCCTCTTTTTTCATAGAAAAGTTATATGTTGATTGGATTGAACTTTGGTTAGTTAAATTCTTTTCAAATAGATATGTGAAGTTGTTGCTGTGCTCTGTAACTTGAATTAGAGTGGGACCAAAACCCGGGCGGCTGAGATTAATATTGTTGGGATGATTGCTACTTCCAAGTTCCAATTTATCAGGAAATTGTTCAGTTCAGTGGCAATAGGAAATTGTTGGTTTCTTCAATTTGTTTCGTTAAGTACGCCTACGCTTGGATAGTCGATTTTAAGCCCGAATAAAGGAGAAAGGTTGTGCTAGGTTTTGACAGCCATTGTAAATCCGTCAATATCTTTAATATGGCTCAAACGCTACAGATTAGCGCTAATGTTAGGTCGTTGCTCGGAAGCAACACGTTGTATAGCTTAAGGGAAATGCAATAATATAACACAAGAAATTGAGTGTTTGAATTATGTCTTGTAAAACTTGAGTTTTCAAACAATTATAAGTTTTCACAATCGTTTGGTGCAGCAAACAAATGCATAAAATAGTAAACGATAAAAACACAAGCAATATATCATGGTTCACCTACAAACGATGGGGCTATGTCCAGTCCTAGGCTTCACCAACATTTCACTAAACAGGTATCAAAGACTTCTCCTACACCAAGTATTATAGAGGACTCATCCAATCAAGTATTCTGCAGGACTTCTCCTAACCAAGTATTAGACAGAAATTCTCTCAACCAAGTATTCTAAAGAACTCCTCCTTTACAAAGTATTATTCAAGACTTCTCCTAAGTTATTTTTCAAGATCGTTTACCTTTACAAGGTTCTCTTCTCACAAGAGGGATAGTAGAAAATTCTAAGCACATGAACTACAAAGTATTTGATGACATTTGACTATGTGGTGTACTTTGAATTCTAGATTTAGAGAGAGTTGGGTGTAAACATTTGACTCTTATGTATTTCTCTCAGACGATGTGAGAACTTTTCTTTCTTGCTTGCTTGAAGAAGATTTATAATTCAGATTAAAGTTGATTGTCATTGAAACTCTACTTCTTGCTTCTGAACATCTTCAAGTCTTTCTTTTATACTTCAAGTGCTTTAGGGTATGTTGATAGCAATTGAAGCGTTGTAGAGCACTTTGAGTTCTAGCTGTTAGATCAAACGGTCTTCTCATCAGGTGCATTAAATGTGTTGTGTCCTTTGACTGAGACTTGTTGCTAAAAAATGTATCTTATCAGTTATTGGTAGAATATTGACTATTGAGGATCATTCCAATCATTTTGTGAGAAAAAAAGGAAACTTGATTTTGACAATGATGTACTTGTTTCCTTGATTAATGTGTTTCGTAAAGTATCACGTGATTATTTGTACTTGACTTTCTTCTCAAGAATGTCAGAGAGATTTCTTCAATTTGAATATGACGCTCTTTCTCTAGACATTGTCTTCATTGGTCAGCTATGAGATAGACGAGAAATTTCTTCACTTAGTGTAGTCTTCTCTTCTGACAGACGATCTAGAAAATTTGACTTTTCTTTTCTACTGCAGACTGTCTAGTAGCTTTGACCGTTCTTCTCTTGTACGAACTGTCTTCTTGCATCGTCTTGCACTTTAAACATCAGACGATGATGGATGTAAGTCATAAGTGTTGTTTCCTGAAATATAATTCACATGAAATTTTTAACCATTGCACTTATACTCTTGAAAATTGTTATCATTCAAAATATGATAAACGATGTATCAATCGTTTGAACTTAACATTAAGTACAATGTTAAATGATCAAGAGTCGTTGCATCAGCGCCCGGATGCAATATTAAATGGGCAAGAGTCCCCATATTTTCCTAGAATGTTGGGTAAAGAAGATAACCTATGATTGCTTGATTAGGTTTGATTCTTGGAGTACTCGTACTTTAATAGGTAAATCTATGGAGGTGGTGGACGTTGTGATTCAGAGAATAATTAACATATTGCATCTTCAAGAAACTAAATGGGTTGGGGAAAAAGCTAATGATTTGGGCACCACTGGACTTAAGCTTTGGTACACTTGGAAGGTTAGAGCAAGCAAACGACATGGGTAGTGGACAAGAACTAGAAAAATAATGTTGTGGGTGTTGAAAGTGTTGTTACTTTTGGTTGTCTGCATTTTGTCAAAAATAACCTAATGTCGAAGCAGATGTTGTGACATCGTGCCTGTGACATTTGTCCCTGCGGGGCTGCTGTGTGTTGCATTCTGTTCTAGAAGTTTTGAATTCTCTTACGTGATCAACAAGTTAGGGTTGTTGAAGAAGCTTCTATGTGTTATCTGGAATATATTATAGTGTAATCAAATCCGTTGAAGAAGATTTGATTTGGTTTAAATTGTAGAAGATTATATATTTTTATTTTTAAATCTTATTTGATAAGATTTGGTACTGGTTTAAAAAGATTTGTTCCAGATCTGTTTTGTGGACTCTATTTTCATGCAAGCCCATTGAAGATCAAGACTTGAAGAACGGGTATTTAAGGATGCTTAACCCTAGTTGCTAAGTGTGCGTTGGGCACCCAAGGATTGGGTTTTAGAGTTGTGTTTTGTGAGTCCTTGTTATGTTATTTGTACAGCACTCTACTGCCTCCATTGATCATCATATGACATAGAGTTGGTTTGTTTTAGTTGAATTGTAATCTCTTCAAACATGTGTTGATTGTTGTTACCAATCACAGTGGCAGTGATTGAGAGAAAGTGAGAGGGACTCTCATACTTAGATCGATATACTAAGCAGAAAAACACCGGGTAGATTAGAAAAAGAACTATGAGCTGAGGTGTTCATGAGTGTCTGTAGTTCCTAAATCTTGAGATAGTGGATTTCATTTCTTTGGGCGAAGCCCTCCAAACGTAGGTGAACTTTCACCGAACTGGGTTAACAATTCTTGTGTCTTGTTTACTTATGCTTTTAAAGTTTATGTTGTTACTGTTAGTCAGTTGTCGAACCGACTATCCCAGCATCGCGTAGAACATCTGTCATGTGCGAGAACCAGAATTTCAGAAAGGATTGGGGGTCGAGCGAATTGCATCTTTGAAGTTTTTGATATCTCAAGAGACTACCAATATTAGCATTGTTTCCCCTCAAGTTGGATCAGAGGTTTCTTAGAAAAAAATTGAGAGGATTTGGAGAGTCTCAATCAAGGCATCCCACAAGAAGATAATTTGTTCATAGGCGGTGACCTAAATAGACACATATGTCAGAATGCAGAGAACTTTGCTAGAGTTCGTAGAGGTTTCAGCTTTGGAGAGCTTAATGAAGAAGGACAATCTATATTATATTTTTCTATAGCACATGAACTCAAGATATGGACACTTGTTTTGAAAAGCAGGAGGAACAACTTATTACCTATAAGAGTGGGAAATCGAAATTACAAATTGATTTCTTTTTTGTTAGAAGCGTAGATAAGAGAGTCTGCATGGATTACAAGGTAGTACCGGAACATATCTTACTGCATAACATAGGGTTTTGATCTTTAGGGCCCGTTTGGTGGCCAGGACAGGATATGATAGGACAGGATAATAATCATATCCTGTTGTTATATGTTGTTTGTTGCACCAGCAGGATAGGATCGGATAACGCTATCCTGTCTCCTATCTTATCCTGTCCATTATGTGTAAAAGTTATCCTGAGGGGGGAGCTAGGATATAACAGGATAGGATATCAGTTATATATTTTCTTTCAGTATCCTATCTCCAAATTAAATTATTTTAATATTATATAATTTAAAATAATATTCATTAATACATATAAAAATATTAATTTAAACAAAATAAAAAATAAAATTATTATTCATAAATAGTCAAATAGACTACAAATATTGATGTATTAATAGTAATAAACTAATTTAATATTTTTCATCTCCTATTATTTAAAAATTAATAATAATATAAATATAAAGTATTTTTTAAATAATAATATTTTTTATTTAGTTAATTTTTATTATTTATCACGTGTCACAACTAAGTGAAAACCAATTGATTATAAATATTATTTTTTAATAGTAATGGACTAATTTTCTATTTTCATCTCCTATTATTTAAAACTATTTATCTACTTATATAATAATTTATAATTTAAATATAAAGTACTTTTTAAATAATAATATTCTTAATTTAGTTAACTTTTATTGTTAATTATCACATGTCACAACTAAGTGAAAACCAATTGGTTAGTAGCATAATTTTATTTAAAATATAGGCTATCTTCAAAACAATAAAATAGACTAATTAATAAAATTTAAATTAATTTTAGTTATTTTAAAATATAGACTCATACATGAAAATGTAAAAAAATTAAATTTAGTAAAATGATCAATTTTTAAATGTATTTTTGTATTCAAATATAACATTTTTCCTTATCATATCCTGTCCTTATTATGTGCACCTCAAACACAGGATACGATAAGAGTCTATCATGCTCTTATCATATCTTGTTGCTATCCTGCTCACATATCATATCCTATCCTGACCAACAAACGGGCCCTAATATGTTTGCTTTAAGGGTCAACAAAAAAGTCAACACGTAACAAATTCAAGAATATAATTAAGTGGTGACAACCCAAGGGAAGGAAACACAAGGTAATGCTAATTTCATTTGGGATGATATATTTGAGAAGGTTATAGGAGGGCGGCCAAAGATGTCTCTAAAGGTTTTGACTTAGAGATAAAGTATCCTAGTGGTGGAATGAAAGTGTCCAAGAAAATGTAAAATTTAAAAGGAAATGTTTTAAGACTTTACACGGATGCAACAAGACTAGAAATTAGGATCATTACCGAAAGAATAATATCTCAATACATATCACTATAAGACACTACACATTTATGGTGGTTTTTAACCGATGTCAGACAATACAATTTGTGCTGGTAAAAAACCGGCCTAAACAGCACAATTTTTAACTTCATCAATCTTTCTCGATTTCTTTTACCAAAACTAAAACACGTTATAAGTTTGATTTTGAGTACCAAAATTTACAATTGAGTTATTATCAAGTATTGAAGGGAGTGTTTAAAATTTTGTCAACTTGTCGTTAGACTCGTTACGTTAGTCTTTGCCTTTCTTGGCATGATTGAATGGGTTATATTAAATTCAAATAAAATAGGATATGTTAATTTTTTTATAGGCATAAAATAGGATATGTTAAAATTGATCGCTCTGTTGTGAATAAAGCGTAGCAAGTAAGAGAGAAAGGAGAAGAGAAATATGAGAAATAGTCTGATGGGGATGCTCTGCTAGGTGCAGACTCCCTTGTATTTATATTATTAGGTTTAGAGTGTTGAACAAGTATACATGTGGGTCTGACCCATGGACTCTTAACTATGATGGGCATCCAAATATTCATAACACTCCCCCTTGGATGACCATCCCTTAAGAATGTGCCTCATTAAAACCTTACTAGGAAAAACCCAGTGTGGGATAAAAACCTAGTGAAGGAAAAAGAGTACATCATTCTATAGTTCGTCTTTGTACATTGCCTCATTAAAAACCCTATCATGTAAAACCCAATGGGAAAAAAACACGGTTAAGGAAAAAAGAGTGCAATGCATTTTAATTGAGATCTTTGAGCCGACGAACTCTCATATTCCGCACAAGCTTTTCAAATGTTGTAGTTGGAAGAGCCTTCGTAAATAAGTTTTCCAAATTATCTTTTGAACGAAATTGTTGGATGTCTATGTCACCATTCTTTTGTAGATCATGAGTGAAGAAGAGCCTCGGTGATATTTGCTTTGTCCATCTCCCATGATGTATCCTTCTTTTGATTGAGTAGTGCATGTAGTATTATCTTCATATATAGTTGTTGGCGACATCTTTCAAGAGGACAAAACACCAATATCAAGTACGCATTGAATCACGAATCTCAGCCAAACGTATTCTCGTCTTGCCTCATGTAATGCTAATATTCCTGCAAGGTTAGCTGAGGTGGCTATCATAGTTTCTTTCACAGATCTCCATGAAATGGTTGTTCCTCCACATGTAAACAAGTAACCTGTTTGAGATATTTAGACAAATATCCAGCATCTGCATAACCAATTAGATTAAGCTTGGACATAAAGGGAAAAAATAAACTCATATCTAATGTGCCTTTAAGATAACGAAACACTTGTTTTCCATTCCAATGTCTTTGTGTAGGTGAAGAACTATATCTTGCTAATAAGTTAATAGCAAATGATATATCAAGTCGAGTATGACTAGCAAGATACAATAATGCTTTGATAGCACTAAGATATGGTACTTCAGGATCAAGTAATTATTCATTCTTTTCTCAAGGTCTAAAATGATCTTTATTTATATTTAATGACCTTAAAATCAATAGAGTACACAGTGGACATGATTTGTCCATATAGAATCCTTTTAGTACCTTTACAATATAAGTCCTTTGGTATATAAATACACCATCCTTTAGATACTTAATTGATAAGGCTAGACAAAAGTTTCATTCTCAACTCTTTTATCTCAAATTCTTTCTTTAGCAAATCTACAGCTTTTGTGAGCTCTTCTAGAGTCTCAATAAATCATTGTCATAAACATTAATTATGACATAAACAATCTCATATCTCATCATAAATATGCATGAGTTTGTTGGGTCATTTTGTGACCGTGCTTAAGAAAATAATCATCTAGATTGCCTCAATCTAGTAATTTGTTCATTGTTGAGAACATGAATTGTGTGCTTTAGGCATCTTACAATCTTCAAGGAGTTTTATAGAGATATCAATCTCAAGTGAGCCATACCAATAAGTTGTAACTCCAAGTATCCACCACGATTGTCACTTGTTTGTCTTAAATATGACAACATTATTTCACTTTACTACAAAGACTTTTTAAGCCTTATCGTCTTTATACCTTTAGAGTATAGATATGAGGTCCAAAGACCCTTAAATTCAGCAAATGAATAGCTTCTTTCTATTTATGGCCAATCACACCCATTCATTTTCGGGTTCAAGATTCTCGCACATATTTCTAATATTGAGCGCTACTTCATCATGTCGACAATTCTTCATGTTCTTGGTTCCTTGTGTTAACTTGTAGAGACATAATCATATGAGATCTCTTAAATAAATAATTACAGGTACCTGAACCTCTTCAGGAGGAATAAACATTTTTGTAGTCTCTACACTTTTCAAGATAGTTTGCCTACTCAACAAGACCATCATCCTTCTCTAGGATATATATTTTTGAACCAAGTTTTAGGCATGCCTTAACCTAATAATAATGAAAAAAATTTCCAACTGGCATATCAAGTTAGAGAAGGGTATTTGCAGTATATAAGGAATTTAATAATTCCTTTTAGGTCAGAGAATGCATCTTTTGAACTTCTGGTTCATAGTGCGAGTATACATATGCATTCTTTACAAATTTTCAGAGCTGCTTAATTTCCTCTCCCCCCCAATGCTGAGAAACAACAAGTAAGATATAAAATATATATCGGTACTGGCTCAAATTGATTACATAATCTCAGATTTTCTTGTGGTCCCACCTTAGTGCGTTGTGGTGGAGCGATTCAAAATATATAACGCACATTGAAAATTCTTAGATGAGAGATATTAGGTTCCTGACCATGAACCGATTGCAATGGGGAGAATTCTAATGAATTGTTGGCTTGATGCGTGTCAATGCTGCTAATTGCAATATCACATGTCCATAAATAAGGATATTTGTTCTCATATGTAATTGTTTAGCTATAAATATGAGGCATTTAATTAAACAAATCAGCTAGATAATTTGAATACGCACATGTGCAACTAGATATTCAAAATCATGTCATTTACCAACTTGATCAAGGTTGGAATTTTCACTCTATCAATATTGAGAGTTGATGACATATATTTGGTCATTTAGTCGATGCATCGATAAATTTATGAAATACTTAAATGACCCATAAAAAAGAGTGAATACGTGCACATGTATCGCATCTAATATACTCAAGAGTATGCGGGATTCAAACCCATATATTTTACCAATTATTAATTGGTAATGAGAACAAGATATAAGAATTCATTATATTGAAGAATCTTTAGGTTCTTCGATGGGTACTCATATGAATTCATATACTTTCGCATCATAAGACTCGGGATGGTCTAACCGGTCATGCATGCCAATCACATTCAATTTGTTCCATATATAGAACTTTATCATTCAAAATAATACTTCAATGTTTGAAGTAAAATTTTCTGGCATTTTAAATCCTTCAAGGATTTTGATATTTTCAACCCATAGTTTATCGTTACATCAATTACATGTAAATAAAGTCCTTCAAGACTTTCAAATTAATAAGGAATATGTGTACATGACAATTGTGTCACAAGATGAGTATTACATCTCATAATTTCCTTTAACTCATATCCATCGCATGGAAAACGCAAGAGGTTTGACATATTTACATGTCTGGATTACTACCGATCCAAGCAATATCTAACAACAGTTTTTATATTGCTCCTTATCTTTCTATACTTTGATACCAATTTAGGGGAAGATAAAGGGAGCAGAAAGCATGAGATCATGCGCCAATGTGAGACTCTAACTCACACTTCAATTCTCAACATTCTCCCCCTAAGTGTGAGTCACAACCCTATTATTATGCTCCCCCTCAACAAACTATTAGCAATTGCACTGCAATTCGCTTCATCACCGTGTCAATAGGACATGTTGTCTGACCACCACATTGTGTCAAGAAGACTTTCGATATGAGGAGTCATTATCATGGTCACATCAACCATTAATTCAAATACCATTTTTAGGATTGCAACCGCATCTGGGGTTGTTTCTTCAAAAGAAAATATAAGATTATTGATCAATAGATTTTTTCAAGAGTGTCAATGATCCATTTCAAGATATTGCTTTGAAATTTCATAGGCTTCTTCTAGAGAGCCACCACAAAAGTTTCATTTCATGAAACAATACCATATATGCCATTTGATGTCCTTCAGGGACATTTGACCATGCGTTGATCTAAATGATCACAACTTTTGTCATGTTTGTTGAAATATTCACTTCAGTAAATATCTCAATCCTTCCTTAATATACCTACTTCTGTAGCTTACATGATAGACACATGTCTTTCAATCAACTTGATCATTTATAATGATAACGATATAGTTCTTCAGGAACTACAATATAAATATTGACAAAAGACTATAGAGTCTTCTTCTTTTGTTTATTTCAAAAGGCTAAGTTTGTTTAACTATTCATTTATGATACAAGAAGGAAGTCCAAATATATGTAAATAAATTTGTTTATAAATAACTAAAATAATTTTATCACAAACCCATAGATTTATTCCTAAAATACTCTGTTCATGATCTCATAAATATTTACACATATTAAAAAACCTTTAAATTCTAATTTTATTAAGAGTCCCAAAATCAATTGATATTAGATTAACTCTTCCCATATTATCTAGCCATAAATCAGGTTTTGCAATGTTCTGCATTTTTACTAAAGAAATTAATCAGTTATTATAATGAAAAGACATGTAAATTTTTATTTATTTATTTAGGAACCGTATCCAATTTATTGAAGATAAAAATAAACTCATCATGATCATATCTCTTTTAAATATATATATATATAATTTGAATTGAATTTAAATTGATTATAACATAAATTAAATGTATGATTATATAAGCATAAAATTTTCATGGAGATAGAAAAAACTGATATTGACACCAATAAAAATACAACCGTGATCTAAATTTTTTTTAATTAGAAGATAGTATTTCACAAATCAATTATCATAAGAGAATTTATGTAACAAATCATATGAAAAGTAGTAAATTCAATAAAGAGATCAATTTAATAATATAATATATTTTATGAATCTTTTCTTGATCTCTTCCCATTATGATATATCTCATGACCTTTCTTTATCTCTGCCACTTCAGGTGGCAAGATTCAATAATATTTCATTCACATCAAGGAAGGAATGAAGAATGATCAAGTCAACTAAATCATAGAGTAATTTCTCTCAAACGTATCCAATAAATCGATTGAATCTTTTTGAGATTTAATATTTATATAAATTTCTATTTCTCCAAGAACTGTTCTTTGTGTATTCATGCTATGGTACTTCTGGACTCATAGCTCAAAGAGAATATATCTCAATACAATTCTTATGGATTCGTAGGATACAAATCTTCATGATTCATATTTTAAAAATTCTACTACGGTACTTCCAGACTCGTAGGTTACAAATCTTCAGGATTTGTATTGTAAAAATCAACTACGGTACTTCTGGACTCGTAGGCTATGAATCTTCATGATTCATTCAAAATAATTAAACTATAATGCTTCTGGATTGTAGGCTATGAATCTTCATGATTCTTTCAAAATAATTCAACTACAGTGCTTCCGGACTATAAGGCTATGAATCTTCCTGATTCATGCATAATAATTCAATTACAGTGCTTCTGGACTGTAAGGTTATGAATCTTCCTGATTCATGCAAAATAATTCAATTACAGTACTTCTGGACTGTAAGGCTATGAATCTTCCTGATTCATGCAAAATAATTCAATTACAGTGCTTCTGGACTGTAAGGCTATGAATCTTCCTGATTCATGCAAAATAATTCAATTACAGTTCTTCTGGACTGTAAGGCTATGAATCTTCCTGATTCATGCATAATAATTCAATTATAGTGTGTAAGGCTATGAATCTTCCTGATTCATGCAAAATAATTTAATTACAGTACTTCTGGATTGTAAGGATATGAATCTTCAGGATTCATGCTTAGTACTATGGTACTTCTGGACTCATAGATAAATGATTCGAAGAAGAATGAGAAGAAAGAAGAAGGAATTTTTTTTTTTTGTTAAATTATAACCTTCCACATGGATGTGGTACTTACTCTAGAAGTGATACTGACTCTTTCACTTAGGAATTATGAATTATGAAGAGACTATCGTGCTGATAACGTGTTGTGAATAAAGCGTAGCAAGTAAGAGAGAAAGGAGAAGAGAAATATGAGAAATAGTCTGATGGGGATGCTCTGCTAGGTGCAGACTCTCTTGTATTTATATTATTAGGTTTAGAGTGTTGAACAAGTATACATGTGGGCCTGACCCATGGACTCTTAACTATGATGGGCATCCAAATATTCATAACACGCTCTAAATTTTTTATATATTTTACTATGTAGGGTCTGATCCTTAAACATTCCGAGCTAGAGTAAACACATTTTGGGGGGGTTAGGTTGGATTAGTTCGAATTGTTTTTACTGCATTCGATCACAATTAACTCGAATATCGAGTTTGTGGATTGAATATTTATGAGTTATGAACTAACTTAGTGCTAAATGATATATAATGAAATTATTTTCGTAGGTATATATGGTGACTCATAGTCTATGAAATAAATTGTCCTTCAGTAAAGATTTTTTGGGTTATACCCAGTGGCGGATCCATGACTCGGGGTTAGGGGGTTCAAATTTTTCAAAGGAACACATCGGTAAAAATATAATTAAAAGTAACTTTAATATGTTTATACATCAGAAATTATACGAGTCATAGTTGTCCTCTATGTGATTTCATATTCTGAAATCGTTGAACAATAAGCTCAGAGTCAATGTTATTGAATATATCACTCTCAATGTAAGTAAATAAACAATCGTTCATCCATGTATTTCCAATTCGGTTACGTACCCTATTCTTGACAATAACCATAGCAGAGAAAGCTCTTTCTACAGTTATTGTTGCAACAAACAAAATCAGTGTCAATTTCAAAAGAAGATAAACTTGTGAAACAAAATGTCTTCCTTTTTCAACCAACTTCTCCGAAAGTTGTTAAGTTGTTGGACTCCTTTCAAAGAGGCAAATTCATCATTCATACGCATATTGACGATGTAACAATCTAGTGCATCACCAAGCATCACTAAATTAAATGGAGTGAACTCATTTGGATAAAAACTTGCAAATTTCAACACATTTGCCTTATCAAAAGCAGAGAACAAATTAGATGGATCCAAAGAAGTCAAACAAAGGGGCAATTGAGTATTAATGAGAACTCCAACGAGTATCAGCAGGGTGTTTAAGATTAGTTTCTTGATTAAGACCATGCCCACTAGAATTTTCTCCTATGTTTAATGCATCTCAAATATGTTCTAATTGTTTTTCACGAAGCATGTCAACTCGCTTGCAAGATCCCCCAACAACATTCATTGCCTTAGAGACCAAATTAAAAAATAGGAAAACTTCACCATGTTCTTGATCATGTTCTTTGGTGCAAATAGGTGCAAAACTTTGTCTACTAGTATAATTTAAAATTTTCAGGGGTTTAGAAAAAATTATATAGGCCGGGGGGTAAATGCAAGTTTTTAAGGGGGTTCATCTGAACCCCAACATACATCCGCCATTGGTTATACCAACGATTTTTAACCCTTTACTGACGGTTTTTCACTTTTGGTATATGACAAATTTCTTGTAGTGAGCTTGGGCTCATTACATTTACTCATTTAGGTTTTACAATTATACTGGAACACATTTACCTTAACCATGCGCAGTTATTATTGTTGACCTAAGTTTTTTTTTACAGGGTTGTTCACCTAAGTTACTTATGAGTTTAACGTTAATTCCACTACTTGTTTATGTTTGTTTTGGAGATATAGGTTTTAATTTATTTATGTTGGATTATACATTATGTTTTAGATGTTGGATATATAATATGAGTTTCTATATTTTAATATTTTTCATGTTTTTAAAAATAAATTTCATGCAAATTTTGAAATAATATCATTTTACTCCAAACCGACCACCCGAATTTAACAAATCCAATCAAGATTGAGTTGGTTTGGTTTGGGGCCATAAGTAAACTCAGGACATTTGAACCATCACAAATTGAATATGTTTTATTGAAATTTAATTAGCTCAAGTGGAAAGAGCTATGGGACATAAGGGTTGGGAGGGGAAGGTCCAGCGTTCAAATCCTCAAATGGAAATTTGAAGGGATTTTCTAACTTACTAGCAACTAACCACTAACATTTTCCTATACAAAAACACCTTAAATGAAAATCAACTATGTAAGATCCGGGATTTTAGAATTAAAATAAATAATTAATTTCCAACTCACGCATAGAATTCTGTGTAAGCGTGAGAGGAACTTGACTTGTGTTTGATGTTTAGATTAGTATTATGAAGAAGAAAGTTCAGGAAATGACTAAGAATAGTACTATAGTCGCTATATGTTATAGCACGAGTTTTATTCACTTCCGCCCTAGGGCAAAAGCGTTAGTAAATGGCTAATCCGCTCTTAAAGCACTGTAGAAACGAAACTCGAAAATCTTCGAAGGAATATGAGAATTTCTCGTATTCCTTTCCATGACAAGTGTTTCGACACGAAATCCTGGACTGTACGAACTATCGATTTCAATTATCGGAAGTTTGTCGAAACCGAGTTCCTGGTAACTCAAGAACCTTAAAACAAACTGTAGATGAAGACTTTTTATATTCGGAGCTTCAAACGAAGATTCCACACGCGTACACCCATTTATTGCGATGTTTCCAACTTTCTTCAGAAGGAAGTTTTCTCATCCGACATCAACTGCAAAAAATAACTTTTCGGGTTAAATCGATTAACACTGTTAGTGAATCGTTTTTTAAATTCCAAGAAACCTGTTTCGAGTTCTGGAATTCTCTCGCCGAATTTTCTCTTAGAATTCACAGAGGAATGTGCAGGAAAAATCGGAATCGCGAAATATTCATTTTCCCGCGTTTTCCCTTTCCTATAAATAGCTTCAAAAATCAAAAACTCACCACCATTCCCACCTTGAACCGGCGGCTTAGAGAGGAGAAGGAGGAGGAGAGTTTTTCACCGTTTCTTGCCTGATCATCGCTCTGTTCGTTGTTACGCGAAGACCTCGAGGTACTGATGTTATTCCTTACCTCTGATCGTAAATTTTGTCATTTTTCTCTATGTCTTTCTGTGCTCAAAGTTTTGAGCTTTTTGTAAAACTGACCAAATAACTTGATTTCTCTGTCAAAACCTCTTCTCTACTAACCCAAGAGCATGAATATCTGGTTGTTATTCGCCGATTCTCGCCGGATCGTCGTAGGAATTCAAAAACTGCTCAAATACCCATTTTGTGCTAAGGTTCCGTTTTTTTTTTATCAAAAACTCTCAGCTGAGCTTAGCGTCAGTAGGATTAGTTTTCATAAACTCCGTTGGTATCAACCTCATCCAATTTATTTTTCGAAATTCCGACTTTGAGTTTCCGAGCTAAAAATCTTGACCAAAATACCCCTAGTCGTATTTCGAATTCTTAAATTTTTCTGAGAGTTTCCCTGGCTAGATATCGCCTAAGAATACCTAGGGATTAAATTAGATCGAAGAAAAAGTTCGGGAAATCCTATTTTTGAAAGTAGCCGAAATTAGTGTTATGGTACCTTGTCCAAAAATAATTTTTGGGTCTGTATGGGCTGAGCTATAGCATAGCTCTTTCGATAGTTGAAATTTTGGCGTTGGTTTCGTGTCATTCCGAGTTCTGTAGCTCTAGTTATGCGCGTTTTAGAAAACGAAGTTATGTTGTCTATTCGTCCCTAAATAGGAACTCCGAAGCTTTAAAAGCTTTCTTTTCGGTTTCGATTGGTGTTATTAGATTGTTTGTTTCTTGTGAAGTTTGTGTTGATGAGACTGTGTTCCTGTGTTTTAGGTTCGTAATGTCCATGCACAACTTCTACTCACGAAGGTAAGGGTAACTCAGTTTTAGAGCGTCTTTGAGTATTGCATGTTTATTTGCATTGCATGCGTTTGAGATGAAGATGTTTAAATTTGATTGGCATTTGATTATGACTGCTGTGTTGAACTGGGAAAATGTTTTCTGGAGGCTTCGGCCGAGTGAACTTATTGAGACGTGTGTCTTCGTTTTCTGAGAGACTTTGACTGTTTACTGGTTTCTGTTATTACTGCTTTCTAGTGGATAGGTCATGGTTATTGTTGATACTTGACTTGATTATTGGATTTGGGAGTTGTTGATTGATTTTGGCATATAGGGCTGAAAAGTGGCAGTGGAGTGGATATTTTCACATGACTGTCTCGTCTTTCGTGGCGTTATCAAGTGGTAGTGGAGCAGATCTTTTCACATGACTATCTTGTCTTTCGAGGTGTTACTTAGTGGCAGTGGAGTGAATATTTTCACATGACTGTCCCGTATTTCGAGGCGTTATCTAGTGGTCGTGTAGTGGATCTTTTCACATGACTATCCTGTCTTTCGAGGCGTTACTTAGTGGCAGTGGAGTGAATATTTTCACATGACTGTCCCATCTTTCGAGGCGTTATCAAGTGGTAGTGGAGTGGATCTTTTCGCATGACTATCCCGTCTTGCGAGACATTGTTGATCGATCCATTTTTGTGGCAGCATATAGTTGCATTATAGAGCAATAATATTTGCTTCTGTTGATTTGATGTGATATTGTTGGGGTTGTTGATATCTGATTTGATGTTATATTGTTAAGGTTGTTGATATCTGAGTTAATATATGTTGTTAAGTGGTTGATATCTGAGTTAATCTGTGTTGTTAAGTTGTTGATATCTGAGTGTTTACGGTGATTTTTGGTAAACAAATATCCTCTTAGTTCGACTAAAGGAAGTTTAGATTCAGGGTCCTTTTGGGAAAACGTCTTGCCAAAGTGTTGTGTGTGAGTTGATGGTTTTCGACAACAAATGATCGATTCAAAAGAAACTGGATTTCACTGAATAAGGATCAATTACACGAAGGTCAAAGTGTAACAAAGTAAAAAGGGAAATGCAAGGAATATAAATTTCGACAGGAACTTAAACAACAGAACTGGTGAATCCCAGGAAATTAACAAATAACACGACAAGTTCAAACGTAGTAAAGATAAATGCTTGGTTCTGCAACATACTCCTTCATCATCACGTCTTGCTCCTCGAGTCTCATTGATGCGGACATTAGAGCTTTTAGTGAATTTTGCAGAGTTGAGTTGGGAACCCCTTTTCTGACTTGAATTCTCCCATTTATAGGGCATATCCTTGGCGGTTTTCTTCTTCTTCTTGAATGGGTTAGTGGGTCTAACCCCCTCTTCCCACGATCTGGAGTTGTTTCTGGAAATTCCTTGTGCGGTGGTGGAGATCGTGTGCCTCAACTGCTTCAACCGCTTCTTGGCCACGTATTCAACCAACGTGGTGAGAGTCCGACTTGGTCAATGCTGCACGTGTTAAATGTGCCCCTGTTTGTAGCAATAGCTCTTATTGTCGAATTCGACTGCCCCTTTAACTTGGTGCATTTTTCCTTTCCCTTCTTTAGTCTAAATTCGACCTCCTTGTGTGCTTTGGGCATAATGTGTTTTTTCTTTCTTGGGCCAAAATATTGGGCCAACACTGAGTTAATCTTTGTTGTTAAGTTGTTGATATCTGGGTTGATCTATATTGTTGAGGTTATTGTCATATGATTTGATTCCATATTGTTGAGGTTGTTTATATCTGGTCTAATTCAATGTTGCTGCTTCTATTGATATCTATCTTGGATTATATTGTTAGCTTATTTATTTGTGGTATCTATGCTGTTAAGTTGTTGATATATGTTTTAAATCCCTATTGTCGATTTTGTTGATATGTAATTCGATTTCATATTGTTGGATGAATTGTCATCTAACTTAAATTAATTTGCTAGTTTATTTATCATGATATGCAATTAAATTTGAATAGCATGATTTTCTCTTTTATATGTGGTAGTTGTATGGAGTTAACCATTTCTGTTTGTTATTTGTTGTTTGGGCGCTTAACGTTATTAGCGGTGAAGAGCCTTCCGACGATGCTTAGTTATGCATGAGATGGAGAAGGGATAGTAAGCCGCAGAGTAAAGATGGAAGAAGTTGTTTAGTTTCCTCTTAGTAGTTTATGCTTCGAGTCTTCTTCGTCATCTGAAAACTCTGTTACTAAAATCCTGCTTTCGTCACTGTTTAAGTGTGCGTACTTATTTTGGAACCTTGCTTATGTTATTGTAAGTCACTATTATTAATGTCGGGAACGGGTTGTTTAATTAAGGCTATGTCATGTCTTCAAATATGATTAGTTGTTTGAAAAAAATATATCATGTTTTCCTTAGGATTGTATATTAGTCCTCAGACTTTGTTAGGTTTCTAATGTGATTCCTCGGTTGAGAAATCGGGGCGTTACAAACTCAGTCCAATTACACCCTTGTATTTCAATTCTCAACATTAATAAAATAAGTGACTTTAGTCTAAGCTCTTCATTTTGTGATGGCGTTGTGTATCAGTTGCGATTTTTAACTGTTAAAACTTATATTTTTTTAGCATTATATAGTAGCAGTTGAAACCGTTGTAAAATGAACAACATTAACTAATAGTAGAGACTAAAATATAAAAATAGTGATTTTTTAAAGGGATTAAAAAATCAATTTACTATTAAAAACATATTTAACCCTATTTGAATTTTGAGTATCTAAAAGTAAAAATGGGAAAGTAGGTGTGAGGTCGACTTTCATTAATTTGGAAGTGGCCAATATTAAGCATGTTTATTATATTTATGTATAACAAATTAGCAAAGCTACTCTGATTGGATCACGGTCATCCTGACACATTACTCTCCCCCAAGTTATGAACAAAAAGTTTTACTATTTCAATTAGTTTAAGAAATAAATATCATAATAGTAATAGTAAAGTTCGACACTATTTATTTTCCCAATCCCGCTACAATTAGCTTTTCATATATTAATAGGTAGGATGCTTCAATTCTTACATAGTTATTGCTTTAATATATTGTAATCTCTAATTGCTCTTGAGTCAAATAAAGTGGATAGTATAGTGACAAATTACAGTCATGAAAAGTATAATAAATTAATAATCACCCCTGGTTAATTGGATTTAGCGTTGAATTTGCCATACATGTTTACTTTTACAGCTATATCACTATATATTATTTGATGATTAATCCAAAAAACAACATTGACCTTTTCTTTTGCAAAGGAAGAAGGTGTACTTTGTCGTTACACACGAGGTACCACTGCATGTGATAATAACTGATGCAACACTGCACTATTTTTAAGACTAACCAAAAAGTACAACTCAAAATTTAACTCTCACTCACATCTTCAAAATTCCAAGTAAAAACTATTTGATTCCATGTAGCATTGATATATTGAAGTTGAAGGGCAATGGAGATCAAGATTCAGTGTCATGTTCAATACAAAAAAAGCTAGCATTTGTGTTAGCCTCATTTGTTTCCATTACATGTCGTCACTTCAATTTTTTTTCCTCACTAGTTTAGTGGTCATGCAATGCCAAATTCTATAACAAGAAACTAGAAGCTCATCATAAATGCAAAGAAAACGAAATTGGGTTTGATTTGTGTGGAGCTTGCTCACATGAGATTGACGGAAAAGGAACAGTGTCAGCCTCAACTTCAAGAGTGTAACCAATAAGCAATGTTGAAATTGACGTCCCTTATAAACAACCATGGCCACTGCTTGTTCTCTCTGAAACTTTACATTGATTTAGATCCATTTTCCATGTGCCACTTGTGGTCCTAATGCTGAAACAAGATAACTCGCAATAGCATAGGTTGAGTGACTACAAAATTCCCCTTGTGTATAACATGTTGTCTTTTTCCCATGATACCCTTCAAATCTAATGATTCTGAATTGGAAAATGCCATTTGTTTGATTTGGATCAAAAGTGAAATTGAGAAATGAATTGATTGAGAGGATTGGTGGCTTAGTGCAACTAAACATCCCTATTTAAGGCATTTGATAATGGACAAGTAAACACCCTTAGAGGGCAAAAAAGTGATGAAGATGAAACGAAGTTTGGATAATCCATGGGATCCTCCTAAATGAGTATGTAGTAACCCACATTAAGGGACCATTGATGTGTGAAGTTGAGCATGTAATCTGATGTGAAACTAAATGGTGTCTAATTAGGCCCATGGGAAAGGTGGATTTGAGGAATCCCAAAGTTTCCCAGCAAAGGTGCAGAACAAAAGGCAAAGGGCAAAGGCAAAATGAAATGATTACTTGAATGGGACGGGACCCGCTCCATAATCTTTCCTTTCCAGGTCTTTCAATTTTTTGACTTGGGATGGTGTCCCACATCGGCCACCATTGTCTTTATGGATTGAATGATAAAAAAGAGCACCTCACGTGGAGTCTGAACCAAAGAGCCAGCCTCACCCTCAGTGTCCAACCACATTCAAAAGGGGAACTAACTCAACCATGAGGTTTTGTTCGTTGGTCGGTTCTTCACCTCATCTCTTAACCATGAGTTCGATATTTCAATGCAAAATTAAGCACATTTTATGATCTATTGTTTCCAGACTAACGCTACACGAGCACCAGCTATTAAGAGATTAATCAGTGTTGTTGATGGTGGATACCGATTGAAAAGATGGAACTAACTTCAGCCTTCCATCACATAAAAAATTTCACAAATCAAAACAAACAAATATCTAAGATTTTTCCACTTCAAGCTGTCCATACAACTAAAAGGAAAATGAAAAAAAAAACAAGAAATATCAAGTTATACAATGAAAAAGCTCATCACAACAACAAAGCAATTTCTTTTCTGAAAAAAACCATGCTTTTTAAAGCTCACCCATATAATTCCCACTCATTATCTTTGTTGCTTAAAGCTCTTGTTGCCCTCCCACTCCTAGCTACCCCTTATCTCCTCTCACTCTTCTTTCTCTCTCTCTCTAAACCACATCAATTCCAAGGGCAAAGGAAGAAACAAATAACTAGACACACACACACATCTCTTCCTCTAAATATATTTTCAGTTATGAGAATGAGAGAAAGAAAGACCCACCACACAGATTAAACTATACACTCACTGATCACACTCACTCACTCACACAAATAAACAAACACATACACTACAACTTTTCATTCTCTATCTTCTCCTTCTCCATGCGATCATGGACGGAGGTGATGATTTCCACCACCACCACCACCGTCAGAACTTCCCATTCCAGCTCCTGGAGAAGAAAGAAGACCAAGAACCCGCCGCCTCGTGCTCCACCTCCTCCCCATACCCTTCCCTAGCAATCTCTGCAGAACAACCCAGCACGTCCAATTCAACCCGATCCAATAACCAGCAGCTGGTACCGGCACCGGAGGATCCAGCTCAGGGGAAAAAACCTCCGCCGAAGCGGACCTCCACCAAGGACCGCCACACCAAGGTGGAGGGCCGCGGCAGGCGTATCCGAATGCCGGCCCTCTGCGCCGCTAGAGTTTTCCAACTCACCCGCGAGCTCGGCCACAAGTCCGACGGCGAGACCATCGAGTGGCTCCTCCAGCAGGCTGAGCCCGCCGTCATCGCCGCCACCGGAACGGGAACAATCCCGGCGAACTTCACCTCGCTCAACATCTCGCTCCGTAGCTCTGGCTCCTCCATGTCGGTTCCTTCCCAGCTCAGATCCTCGTACTTCAACCCGAACTTCTCCGTCCAGCAACGGCGGAGCATGTTCCCCGGGATCGGACTTTCCTCCGACAACTCCGGCGTCGGGACAACGCTGCTGAATTTCCAATCCGGCAACCTCGCCGCCGGGATGCTGCAGCAGGCAAAGCAGGAGCAGCAGCTCCGCGACGGCGGCGGCGGCGCGCCGTCGTCGTCGACCATTGACTTATCAGAAACAACTACAGAAGAAAGCCTCGGAAGGAAGAGAAGACCATCGGAACATCACCATGACCAGATGGGAAGCTATCTCCTCCAGTCAAGTGCAGGCGCGATTCCGGCTAGTCAGATTCCGGCGAACATATGGATGGTGCAGGCGAATTCCAATAACCAAGTCATGGGTATCGGCGGCGGTGGTGGTGGTGGTGGCGGCGGAGGTAGTGGTAATGACCCTGTTTGGACTTTTCCACCGATGAACAACAGTGCTTTATACAGAGGAACCATGTCAAGTGGGTTACATTTCATGAATTTTCCAACACCCATGGCCTTGTTACCGGGTCAGCAACAACAACAAATGGGTAGTGGAAACAACAACATGAATCATCATGAAGGGCATTTGAACATGCTTGCAGGGTTAAGTGCTTATAATCGTTCTGTTTCTGAGTCTCAGCAACAACAACAACCAAGTGGGTCTCAACAGTCACACCGTGGTGGAAGCCATGATGAACGCCATGATAACAGCACCAGCCACGACTCTTAGAAGAAGAAGCATCAATCATGTTCATCATTTCATCCACCACCACCAGCTTCATGATCTTCTTCTTCTTGCTTGTGTAGTAGTGGTTGTGTTTAATTAACACACGTGAGAGGTTTGGTTGATTGATTGATCTTCAAAATTGAGTTTTATTATTATTTATTATTCCAAAAGATTAATTTTTTAGTGTGATTAAGATTTTGGAGGAGATGGGGTTGATGCAAATTGCAAGAGAAGAGAAGAAGATTAAGAGGGTTGGTTTTTTACTTTTTAGGGTTTGGGATTGAGAAGATGACACTATTTAACATTTGGGTATTTGCCTCTGCCTGTTATTTTTTTCTTGTGGGGTAAAAAAGATGTCTTCTTTGAGAGTATTTATTTATCACTACACAATAGTATCTTATGATCATCATTGTTTGTGCAATTCTCTTTATTTGCTTTGTAATTTGATGCTTTTCATGTGGAAGAGAGAAACGAAGAAAACGACTCATCACTTCTTTGCTGAGTTAGTTCCCTACCTAACAGGCATTATTTTGGGGTTATTTTTTTACTTTCTTTTACTTTTCTCTCTATCTTTCTGGGCCAGAATGCTCGTGTGGTAAAATAAAAGGGATGGATAAAACAGTGATTGTTACTGCCAGTGAGTGTGGTGATATTAAATTTTACATTGCTTTTTGATCATTGAGAATGTGAGGAAATGGGTTTATTACTGCATGAATGATTAAGAATTAGGGGTAATAGGACGTTGGGTAGGGTCAGGGGCCTTATCGGGTTCCAGGTGTTGGGTCAGGTGGTGGGGTCAAGGTGCTGGTTATTGCCCAAACCAATGTACCATGTCACTGACAAACAGGTGGATCATTCCCCATCTTCTCTGTTCTTTTTTTAAAAAAATTAATCTTTTTCTTTTGCTCTTTTAATGGAGCAGTTGTTGCTGGCAATGGCATCACAGAGAGATCCATCACCATGGTGAGTCTTAAATGACCCTACTGGGATAATAAGGCCCACCATCCATCAATCAGGACCGTTCATTTCATGGGGTCCATGTCCTCTTCATGGTCGTATTGAATGATTGGGTCTGTGCTCAGCAATGGGAAAACGTGGAATCTTAATCTGGAGTTGAGTTTCATTTGATGCCCTTCAATTCAATTACTGTCTCCCTCCAAAATGTTTTGAACAATTGATAGTTGCTAGCTACTACCACACAATTGGCAAATGGATTTTCTAATCTTCTCCCCCTATATGTCTATTTTTATATATTTTATTTTGTGCCTGTCTCTGATTCTTCATTTTGCTTGACATAAGTCCCTTCTTAGTTTTCCTTCATAGTCAATTTGGCATGCTTTGAAATCTTTCATCTATAAAACTATTAATTTTTTGAAACCAAAATTAGTTCCGGTGAGAAACTTATACGAGTATATAGTAACTTCTGAATTGGAGAATTGATTCTAATTCTTTAAAAGTGATTATGAGGTTTTCTAGTGTAGAATTGAATACACAAATAAAAATTATGATCAAGTCAAAATCACGATGGACAACTATAAAAAGTAAAAGAAATTACTTCACTCTATTATAATTTTAACTCCCATGATTTTCTAGGTGTGTCCAAACATGTATATATACCTAATTTCGAATAATCTTGTTATCCTAAAATTTAATGTATAAAAAAGAGAAACAGAATCAAATAATATTTTCTCCTTTACTAAAATATTCAGGACATTAATATGCATTCAATTGAAAATTAGTAGGGAAGGTGGAAAGCAGGATTAGGATATTCCCTCCACTATAAATAAATTTTGTTGTCCACACTCCACACAATATGATTTGAAACCAACTTTATTTATGATTATAATTATGAATTGATGACATCAATAACATGAGTGCAAAGCAAGCAGCCATTGAAAATGCACTTGTTAAATCATAATCAGAAGCCCACAATATCTGATTATTAAGATAATGTGTTATTTGATAAGAATGGTCAATGGAATGAGGTACCTTGGTGTGGTTCCAATTATGGGCACTAAACAATGAACTGATAATGACACCGCTGAAATGCATGGTTCCCACCTAGCTAGATAGCTCTATATAGCTAGAGCTGCCATTGAATTATAAGTCTGGTACTATATATACAAAGAAGTGTTGTATCTTGGTAATTGAGATGAATGTTTTTGGTAGTGAAAATAACAGAAAGATGTGCATGTCCGTGTGGTGTGCATGTATCAGAGAATTGAAGACACTTTTACAGTAAAATTTTCTGAGAGCTTAGGCGTAATAGTACTGTACTGTATTCTGTGACTAATATAATGTAGTATTGTGGTATGAACCCAGATGAAAGATTATTGTTTCTTTCAGTAAATAAATCTTGCACTTACAGCTTCAACATTTATGTTACATATGTATGTCCAATTATAATATTCAACCATTTTATCATGTTTTAGTTGAATTGAAATCAGAAAAATGTATATGGTTCAGAATGTCACATTCATGCAAATCAAATTTTATTCAGAATTTTATTACAAGTTCTTAAGAATTATTAATTATATTTTTATTGTAAGTTATTAACATAAGCTAAAAAGGAGAGGAGAGATGACTTTTCATCTACCGTCCATGGTTTCAAACCAAAAACAAATATATACCATACATCCTTATTACATTAGTCTAAGTATTTAATTATGACCACTTTCAAAAAAAAAAAGTATTTAATTATGACGGAAAGTAGAGGGCAATGTAACCTGTTTGGTGGGGACGCGAAAATAATTAATTGCTTATAATCAAAAGAAGGAGAGCGTATTATTATCTATAATTAGTAACTCTAGTACTATTGTATTTAATTTATTTTATAAATGTATCCAAATTTTTTAAAGACATCAATGGGTGATTGCTCACTAACCACACTAACCACACGGCCTAATCAATATCACTTCGAACAATTTGAAGGTTTCACAATTAAGTGAATATCATGTTAGTGAAATCGAACAAAGTCAGCACACATACTAAACAATTGCAAGGTTACTTAATGACAGTCATCATTGTCTCGAAAGTGTTTTCATGTCTATAAAACATTACTCATTGTGATATCTGAATTCTGCTATGACTTTGAAATTCTCTCTCTAATCTAAATGTTAATTAAGGCGTCAAAGTGATGTTTGCAAGTACACCGAAGCTTCACTCCACCAAACTCTATCATAGACACTACTACCACTATATTTAAATCTAGATCCACTCTGCAAAGATGAGTAGTGCCTCAAGTTCTTCCTCTCACCTCGTCCTTGATTAGTGTTTAATCATCACCTATAAAAATGAACCGCATTTTATGATATCGTTAGACGTGCTTTGTGTGAGTACCCCCATGGTGCAACCACAACTAGTGGTTTAGTCACAACATATACTTGATTATATATTCACCATGGAGTGAAGAAGGATACGGCCTGGGTCGTACAAAATCTTGACCACATGGATCTGAAATCTGAATATGAATAAGTGATGAAATGGTACACTCCACAGCAATGGTCCCCCTGAGGCTGAAAATGCATAGCATGACCAATTTCGTAAAATGTGAACAAGTCGGCTAGATTTTGGGCACAAAAAGTAGCTGCGAAATTACCTGCAACAGATTCTTTAACATTTGGGCCATAACATCCCTAGCTAGTTCCTTGTTTGGGCCCATCCAAAATCTATTAATCTGTCCCACGGAAATACAATTTTTGTTGAGGCACCACCATGTGCTTCCTTACTCTTGTTTAGCCTGCAGGTTGGTGGTTACTGGTTATGACTTATGACATTGAGAGTCCTTACAGATCTAGACCCACCACCACAACATCAATATATCAACTCAAATGTTCGTGTGCTGGCTTGCTATGTTTGCACTTTTTATGATCGTATAGGGGAAGGTGAGATGAATTGGCCCATTGTCATTTATTGCTTTAGCTACATTTAGAGAGAAAAGAAAATTAAGATGATGTTGGAAGATCCAGAACACAGCATCAATGTTCAAATTCACTGAATTCTTAGCAGATTAAAACAGTAACAACTTCAAAAAAAAGTTAATGTAAAAGTGGTAGCAATAAGGAGATTTTACCTCCAATTTCCCTAGGCAGAGATGCTTACTGTTACGGAATAATATTATCATAGCGGCTTACTACAATAATGAAAATTATGATTAATTAATACTCCCTCCGTCCCTAATTATAAGCTAAAGTTGAGACTTATGTTTTGTCACTAAATATAAGCTAAAGTTGTAAAAGCTAATATTTCTTTCCAAATTTACTCTTGCATTTATTGGTAGTGGAGCACTATTCATAGTATAATAATTAAAAAGTTCTATCTTAAATAGGGGTAAACATGAAAAGTTGTACATTTTTTTCAAAAACCAATGCATCAATTAAACCTTTCTTAATAAACGTGATTTTTACAACTTTAGCTTATACTCCCTCCGGTCCTATTTATAAGCAACAAAAAAAAAATTCACATAGTTTAAGAAATGTAGTAAAACTAGATAAAATGCATTAAATTTGTCTTGAATCAAAATAAACTTCCAAAATTACCCTTTGTTATTCATGTTGGAAAGTGGGAAAGAGAGAGAATAATTAATGAGACACATTCTACAAGTTAGAATTAATAAGGGCATCATTGGAAAAAAATAATTAATATAGCTCAAACTTTCATTTGGTTCTTATAAAAAATACCAAGATTTTTCTTCTCTTTCATGCTTATAAATAGGACCGGAGGGAGTAATTAGGGACAGAGGGAGTATATCTTAATTCAACTTATTTAGATATCTCAGTCCAAGGTTGTCAGACTCGTGAGTCTAAGCAGACTCGTTTTGGGTAGGTAGACTCGACTCGTTGACTCGACTCGTAGACTCGACGAGACTCGAGTCTACCAAAAATGAAAATTTACTAAGTATAACCCTGACATTGCACTCACTCACTGTCCCAGAAAACAAAAATAGCAGGTAAAAAAGCAAAAGCAAATTACTCACTCACAGGCACAGTCACTATCTCAGAAATGAAAGAACGGGAAAATTAAAAAAAAAACAAAAGAACTCACAGAAATAGAAGGTACACCAAGAGAAGGAGATGAAAATGAACAAACAGAGAATAGGGAACAAACAGGACAGGGAAAGAACAGTAGAACACGAAATGAAAAAAGAAGAAGCAAAGACAAAGAAGAAGCAGTAGCAAATCGGGAAGGAAGAAGGAAATGAAAAATAAAAATAAAACAAACAGGACAGGGAAAGAACAGTAGAACACGATGGAGAGAAGCTTACCCACGAACAGGGTAGGAGACGCGAGAGGCGGCGCGGGCGGCGGCGGCGGCGGCTCGCACGCTGAGTGTGGAAGAGGAACACGCGAAGGAGGAAGAGGAACACGCGAGATAGGTTTAGTTTTAGGGATTTTTAATAAATTTGGGATTTTTTAACTTTAAAAAAAAAAAAAAAACCTTGACTCGGTGACTCGCGAGTCGACCGATTCAGACCGAGTCAGGCCAGAAAACGAGTCTGGTAGCGAGTCGACTCGTTTTTCCTAGGTAGACTCGCGAGTCTACCGAGTCAGCGAGTTAACTCGCGAGTCTAACAACCTTGGCTCAGTCCGTATTGCGAGATGTCCCAAATCTAATCTTTAGGATTCACTTAATTAGGTGAGAAAGAATGATCGTTAAGGGATACACCTTCATTCTATATTTGATCCTACTTATGAGCATTGTTGATTTGGACGTCAGAGTTATCACGACAAACGAAGAATATGACGAGGGCATAGGAGAAGAAGCGAGGATCATCAAAGTCAACATTCAGGCTCATCAAAGTCAACATTCAGGTTTGTTATGAACACCTACCATGGACGGATCCATGTTAAGGCTAGGTGTGGCTTTAGCCACACCAGTTTTTTTTAACTGTATATTATTAATTAGTGATAACTTTTAATACATAGTAATAGTCATGAAGTTAAAGATAGGGATGACAAGAATAAAAGTAAATATGAATTGTTATTTGTGGATACCTTGTATATAATTTTGGACTGTGTTAATATATTACATAGTTCATAATTGATTATTAAATTTGTTTGATTTGTATGATTCGATTGATTATAGTGAATCTAAGGACGTAGCATTTTATTTGCCATGTTTTTTGTTTAAGAATGTCTCTCAATACGAGGGAAATCACTTTGTGACAGAGGGTGGTTGTCATCTAATCACCCTTGGACTATAAACTATTCTATTTCCATGATAAACTTTTTCTCATGATTTTATCTATAATATTTCTCTTTTTCGAAAAAAAAATTCAATATATTTTAGTCTATAATTTCTTTTATGTTTAGCCACAGTGATATATACGGTCTGGATCCGCCCTACCAAGCATGATTTTAACCGTAGAATTTAACATGTATTCATTGGAAAGACAAAAGTTTTCCTTTGAGAGAGGCAGAGGGTGAGCTGGATAAACTACTTGAGCAACAAGAAATATGGTGGAGTCAGAGGTCCAGGGCTAATTGGCTTAAATTTGGTGACAAAAATACCAAATTTTTTCAGCAGAAGGCTACACAAAGGAAGAAAAGGAATTTGATTGAGAAAATAAAGGGTGACGGCGGCAGAGAATTTATTGATGACCCTAGCATCGGGAGAGTGTTGGGAGACTATTTTATTAGCTTGTTTACTAGTTCCTCACCGTCGGGAGTTCAGGATGTTGCAGCTCTTGTGGCGAATAGGGTTAATGCTACTCATCTTGAGGTGTTGTCTGAGCCTTTCACGAAGCAGGATATAGAAGAAGCTTTGTTCCAGATGCATCCGACAAAAGCTCCGGGGATGGATGGTTTTCCAGCACTCTTCTACCAGAGACATTGGGATCTTATTGGCGATGATGTTGCTCATTTCTGCTTACAGGTTCTTCATGGAACTGCTTCACCAGGTAGCATTAATAATACTTTGTTAGTTTTAGTTCCAAAGGTTAAGAAGCCGGAACATGCTACGCAGTTTAGGCCAATTAGCTTGTGCAACGTTTTATTTAAGATAATTACTAAGACCATTGCAAATAGATTGAAAATCATTTTGCCTGATTTGATTTGTAACACTCAAAGTGCCTTTGTTCCTGGTCGTCTGATTACAGACAATGCCTTGGTGGCGTTTGAATGTTTCCATTATATGAAGAAAAGAATTACTGGCCGGAATGGCATGATGGCTTTAAAATTAGATATGTCGAAAGCTTATGACCGAGTTGAGTGGTCTTTTCTGAGTTGTGTGCTTCAGAGCATGGGTTTCCCAGAATGTTGGGTGAATTTAATTATGAACTGTGTTTCTACAGTTAATTTTTCAATTATGATGAATGGAAACCCCCAACCATCTTTTTTTACCTCATCGAGGCCTAAGACAGGGGGATCCTCTCTCGCCATATTTGTTTATCCTATGTGGGGAAGTTTTTTCTGCGCTAATTCAGAAAGCAATTGTTGCAGGGTCTTTGCATGGTATCAAGGTGGCTCAAAAAGCCCCTGTGATTTCCCATTTACTTTTTGCAGATGATAGCATCGTGTTTGCTAAAGCTAATAGACAGGAGGCGGAATGCATTTCTGATATACTTACTACTTATGAAAAGGCCTCAGGACAAGTTATAAATCTGGATAAATCAATGCTCTCAGTTAGCCGTAATGTGCTTGATACTAGTTTCAATGAGCTTAAACAGCTTTTGGGTGTAAAGGCAGTGGAGAGTTTTGACAAGTACTTGGGACTTCCAACTATTATTGGTAAGTCTAAATCCCAGATTTTTAATTTTGTTAAAGATAGAGTTTGGAAAAAGCTTAAGGGTTGGAAAGAGAAGTTCCTCTCTCGTGCCGGGAGAGAGGTTCTGATCAAATCCATAGCTCAAGCCATTCCCTCTTATGTTATGTCTTGCTTCATTCTGCCTGACAAATTGTGTGCAGAGATTGATAGTATGATTGCTAATTTCTTCTGGGGTGGAGATGCTACCAAACGGGGCCTTCATTGGGTCAAGTGGAGTCATATGTGCCGGCACAAGAATGACGGTGGCCGTGGTTTCCGTGATTTTAAATCGTTCAACCTGTCTTTGGTGGGGAAGAATTGGTGGCGGATTTATTCTCAGCCTGATACTTTGCTTGCTCAAATTTTCAAGGCTGTGTATTTCCCTAGAACAACCTGTTGGGATGCCAAGAGAGGGTATCGGCCTAGTTATGCGTGGACTAGTATTTTGAAATCAAGAGTGATTTTTGAAAAAGGGGCGCGGTGGAGAATTGGTGATGGGAAAAAGGTCCACATTTGGAAGGATAATTGGCTTCCCCAAGGTGCACCTCTTTTATATAGGGAAGATTTGGTGGCTGAATGGGGTATTAATACTGTCTCTGATCTGCTTGTACAGCCGCATGGGGCCTGGAACGTACCATTATTGGAGATGGTTTTTGCGCCCATAACGGTGAAACGCATTACTGAAGTACCAATTCCTATGTTTCGGGGTGAAGATTCTTTATTTTGGCCCTGTACTATGAATGGTATGTATAGCTGCAAGTCTGGATATCAACTCCTTCAGTCTTTGGCTCATGAGGTTGCCCCTTCTTCTTCTCGAGGTGTTAATTTGCTGCCTGGTTTGTGGAAAAAATTCTGGCGGTCGAGTGCTTTACCAAGATGTAAAGACTTGGCGTGGCGTGCGATCAAGGGAGTGCTTCCGGTTCGGGGAAGCCTGAGGCCCCGTGGGGTGGATGTAGATGCTGTGTGCCCTTTCTGTGAGGCTGAGACTGAGACAACTGATCACGTTTTGGTGAGGTGCCCGGCGGTTCAGCCTTTCTGGTTTGCTTCACCGTTGGCGATCCGGGTGGCCTCTTTCTCGACCATGCATGAGCTGACTGTGGCTTTCCTTTCTTCAGCAGAGGATGAGTTAGTGGCTGGTTTCCAGACCTGGTTGTATGCCCTTTGGGAAGCCAGGAATGCTTTAATTTTCAATGGAAGGCAGGTCACCATGGCAGGTTTATTGCAGCATTTTGTTAAGCTGACGGAGGCTTCCCCACCGTGTCCAGCTCCGGTGCTTCGTGGGAGGAGGGAACCAGCTTCTTCTTGGTCACGACCACGGCAAGGGATAGTAAAGATTAAGGTGGATGCTTCATACCGTGAGGGGGAGGGTGCCAGCTACGGTTTGGTGGCGCGGAACTATTTAGGCGAGGTCCTCGCGGCGGCGGCTTCCACTTCTGTTCCAACCATGTCCGCGACTTTGGCAGAGGCTCAAGGATTGCGTTGGTCCATGGTTATGGCAAATGAGCTGGGCTTCATGAATGTGTGCTTCGAAACTGATAGCTTACAAGTTTACAGGGGTTGGAGTAGTTCCTTTCAAGGTGGCTCGTATTTGGTTTCAATTTTATCTGATTGTCATAGACTAGCTTCTCATTTTATTTCAGTTTCTATTTCTTTTGTTCGCCGTAATGGCAATGCGGTCGCTGATTATCTTGCTCGGCATGCTTCCTCTTATCCGGGGTGTGTCTGGATAGAAGAAGGCCTGCCTGAGATTACTCCGCTTGTGGACACTGATGTTATGGCTTCTATGCCACGTTCTACTTAATATATTATATATGCTACATTCAAAAAAAAAAAAAAGTTTTCCTTCAATCCCTGACTATGAATAATATTTGTGTGAATGATCTGGATTGGCAAAACATTCAAAATTTGTAATAACCAAGGTCTACATTAGCAATATGAAATTACGAAGTATGGTAAGTTGTAATAGATGTATAGTAAGTGATATATAAGGAATGAAATAACCTAATTTCTTTTCCTTTCCCCTTAAGAGTCCACTCAATAAAAATATAACATCTCCTAAAAAAATTAACAACCAAATAGAGAATGTTAATTTTAAACAGAGGGACGAAAAAGTGAGACAGGTGATTTCTAATTGATCCTAGATAAATTATGCTATGTGTTGGTAATCTTTACTCTACATTGATTTCTGGTTATAATAAATTGAGCATTAACTTGTAACAATGACAAGAGGTTGTAGAGGCATATATATTAATGAGTGAAATCTCACTGCTATTTAGCAGTAGAAAGCTAGCCTAATTCAATTTATGAATACATGTTTCGATTGCAAAGTGCAAAGTCTCAAATTCTGATGTCTAATTTACTAATTAACAAGGCTTGGAAACTCTTAATTTACTAGATCCACATGTTGAAATTTGAATTTCTTTATCCCCAACATGAATCGTGTTATGCATTTTCATATAAGGCAGCTATAAGTCATTTGGTAAACCTTCTTTCAAGCTGTTCTAGACTGCTAATGCTTCTCCCTCTCCCTCTCTCTCCTAGCCTCTTTATTTACATATAGTGACAATTGATAGTTGGAGAGGTACAATAATGCAAAAATGCAGTTTCTCAAACAAGGTGAGCCACAAAATCTCTCACATGTAATGTTTGTATTACAAGAGTATTTGTCTTAGCTGTTGGCCTGTTGCACCTAGCATGTGGTCTCTAAACTGGTGAAACTAGTGAGTAGTTTGGCTCTTTTCTTAATTACATGGTCTGTGTAATTTTAGTTTTACATCTAGCTCAGCTATTGTCTATGGGAGATGAATCAGTAGTTTGGGAAGACAACTATAAAAGGCGGTGGCATGTATCTGATACTCCTAGAACTAATTTGGATAAAATGGGAATTGAATAATGATATAAACAACGCCCTAGCTAGGATTGATTATTTAGACAATTTTAGTTATTCTTTTTTAGTCACATATTTGAGTGGAGGACATTTTGGTATCCTAACTATCTCATTGAACAGCTTAGGAATTAGCTTTACATAGAATTGTGATACTCAAATATCCTACATTAAATGATGGTATGAAAATACGATAACATAGAGTTTCGTAAACTTTTGTGACACCTGATACGTTTGTGACACCTGGCATAAAAAACATAGAGTTTCGTAAACCTCTACAAGCTGTAAGTATTTCGAGTGTCTTGTAACCACTCATATGATAATGATAATGATATATATATATATATATATAAAATAGCCACCTAAAGATAACTACTTTTCCATCAACCAGGTCGTTAGATCTATTGATTAATTGGACAATTAAACAAGTCAATGGCTGAATTTGTGGTCCTCACAGGCTGTACTCAATATGAGTCCACCATTCTGTATATATTTATGTACACAAGTCCACTAGTTGTCTTACCCAAATTTGATTTGTTTCTCTTTCTTTTGTCAGTTGTAAGCTGCATGACCTGATTACCTGGAAACTTCTTTTAATTTGACATATTGAAAACTTGCATAATCCAGACAGAGAACATATTAATTTTCTTTTGATATGCAAACAATATATTGATTAAGTACAAGGGGTGCTAACCCATATACATCAGAAACATATTAATGAATTGAAGTAAGAGTACTATATTTAGCAAGGAAGATCCAATTGAATTGCTTCGACCTTCTCTCTGAGTATGATGATTAGCACGTTAATTTCATTTTGCTCGTTTGCTTTGGATATCTCGTTTCTTCTTGGAAATGAGCTGACTTAAATTATCATTTGCAGATAGAAGAAGCTGAAGCATCTTCAGGGACACTCGTACTCTGCACTGCGAAATTAATGCATAGTATATGATTTTGTTTTCAACTGTGGTGTTAAAGCCAAGCCTAGATTGCTAGCAGGACAATTTTCAGAATCTAGTCTCGTGTATCTTGTCTCCTTGTACTCTGTCTTGAAACATGTATTATAGAGTATGAGTTGTAATGTGACATGACATTTTCACACCCCTAATGATATGAGGGCGGTGACAAACCATGACAGTAAAAGTACGTAAAAGACACTTTAATGCTTAAGTCAACAATAGATTAAAAATATAATTTTTTAAGTCGAAATGAGTAATATGAGTGCAATTATGAATAATGTGTAGCTTACAAAGTGATCAAAGTTGTATACAATAGATACATAGAGATCGAAGAAGTGTTTACCCTTTGTCGGGTTGTTGTATGGTGACATTTGAGATATTAATGTTGTTTGGGCAAACTTGACCACCAATTCTATCAAATTAGCCTTATGTTGGGTCAATTAATTTGAAAGTATTAATTGTCGTCTGACCGGCCAGCTTAATGTTCATTTGGTCATATAGTCATTTGAACCGACCAAAACAATAGTGGCTCATGTAGTCATTTGGGCCTACTCATAGGGCAGTGTGATATAATGGTCATGTGAAAATTAAAACGGTACATAAAAGTAAATCAACATGTATGGATACAAGTTAAGTTGCTTTAAAAGAAAATAATCAAGTTTCTTTCACTTTTTCTCTCAAAACTCGTGTGAATGTACTTTCACATCGGAGAAAATAGATTTCCATCATGCTCAAAAAATTATTAATATATCATCTCTAGTTTATAAATATTCTGATTTATAATAAAAGTTGGAGATGTTTGTAGAATTTTAACTTGTATGGTTCATTCTTTTTTTTCGAACGATGCTTGGATTAATATCCAAAGTAGGGATGACAATTTTGCTCAAACTCATGGGTAGCCACCCGAACCCGATCCGATTTGACGGACAAAACCCGAGTTGATTGGATTTCGGTTTGAGTCTGGGTTTTACTCGTTTGTGTAGCAGTTTATGAGTTTGAGTTTGGTATTAATTAAATCCGTGCTCATACCCGTCCGAACCCGAACCCGAACCCGAACTTAAAGATACCCGAAACATAAAATTACAAAAAAATCCTCATACATATGTATATTTATAAACTTTGTTCTTAATGTTTGATGATTAATTGTAGTTTTGTATGTTTGAGAAAGTAAACTCTAAATTATTGTTGTCTCACTTTGGTGATGGATGGGGATGATGAATAATATTTGTTTTTTTTTTCTTTCTATAAATTTCACTTTTTTTTTTTATGAAAGTAGGTTCTGAATCGGGTTCTGAAACGAGTTGCTATTCCACGTAAGTAATGAGTTTGAGTTTGGGTTATGGGTAAATCCGAAACCCAATGAGTTTGGGCATGGATTTCATTTTATCGCCCATAAGGGTTTGTGTTTGAGTTTGGGTCCTCAGATTTGGGTTTGAGTTTAGTAAAATTTAAAAGTCGTGTCTGATCCTACCCGTTGCTATCCCTAATCCAAAGGGTCGTGTGTGAATAAAATTTCAAAGAGTTCCTTAAAAAAATTCAAAGAGTGATACTGCACTACAATAAATGATTCATTCATTTTTGTTTTTGGTTAAGATTCATTCTGTCTTTTTAGTTTTGCTCATAGTGAAATTGGGCCTTTTTTTATGCAACACATTAGGCTTTGTTTTAGAAGGAAACAGTGAACCTGAAAAGCTCAATTAGTTATGTTCCTGATTGGGCCAATAATAGGCCATTCTTGTTAGCATCCATGGGCTGCATAAGATATTGTTGGGCTGACATCTAATGACCTAGCAGGAAAATTTGTCAAATGCAATAAACATTTCTAACACCCTAAAAACTTTATTAAAAGGTGACTTATACTCCTAAAATATATTGCTGTGGTTTTGGATCCACTTTGAGCATCAGCTAGGACAATATAAGTATACAACATGTGAAATATATAATTTTCCACCACCATTCTACTGTGTTAGCGACTGATTAACATCATCTTCCATTTTAAATTTGCATGTGTTTGCTCGATCGTTTGTCAGTTGCTTATGTCAAAGTCTACTATTAATATAGACATCAATTTGATAAAATTAACATGAGATACAACCCTGAGTTGGAAAATGGTCAACATCATTAAAATTTTGATGACGTGGTAAAGCATGCATATAGAGGCCTCTCGTGCTTCTCATTTGTGCTTGCCACACGCCTAGGAACAATAGTTGCTGTGGATGCCACACGCCTTTATGTGTTGCGTATATAATTACTCCTAGGATAAACTTCCATTTCTAGCTTATAATAATTAAATTTGTGCATCCATTTTACTCCTTATTCTTAGTTGTTCCACATATTCTTCATCTTGAGTTGTTAGCTATCTTTCACGATTTGAATCTGGCTTGGCACCATGGTTTTTGAATTGTTAAGTGCTTTTCAGACTTTCATGAAGCCGTCTTTGGTGTCCTTGAGGCCTCCTCATCGGCACATCCTCGGGTCGCTCATTTGGGATATCAAGGATTTATTGGAGCGGTCGTAGACGGTGGTTTTCACGCATACCTTCCAGGAGGGAAATGCTTGCCCGGACTTCTTGGCTAAGCTTGGCGCTCGCCAGGATGTTTCGTTGATGTCTGTGATGGATCCTCTAGATGGCATGAGCAACTTGTTGTTAGCTGATTCCATATAGGGTCTCCTTTGTGAGGTCGTAGGTCGGGAGCAGCCCGGTTTTTCGCTTTCTGTTTCTTTTTTTACCTTATGTTCCTAATTACGAGTCTTCATCAAGACAATCACATTTATTAAAAAAAACATATAATGAAGTGAATTAATGTATAGGTTTAAAAAAATATACAATCTTTCACATCTACCTTTAATTAATGTACTGAATAGTAGGGCTGAGCATCGGGCGGGTTCGGGTCAGACATGTCGGTTTTGGACGGTTTTTATCAAGGATATCTCAACCCATTTCCGACCGAATCAGGGATCGGATAACTCGGGTGCGGATTGGGTCGGCGGGCGGGTTGGACGGGTTGGAATGACGGGTCAAGGATATCTCATACTAGAAAACACAGGAGAAGAATGACAGAAGAAACATTACAGAGAAAGCAACATAATACTGTGTGGTTCTTGAAAAACATTTAGAAATCATATCAACATAAAGCTTGCTCACAATCACCAACAACAACATAGACGAAAAGCTCTCATCTTGCAAGGTTTGTTGAAGATGATGACCGATCTGACTTCTCAAATCTCTTATTAAAGAGGATTAGCGAACCAGATGTGGGGAGAGGGAACCTTAGGCCATCCATGGTGGAAAACACAACTTCATTTGCCCTTGATGGTGGCAGTGATGCTCCCTCTGCGACGTCATGACTTGTGAGGAAGAAGAGTCTCTACCAGTTTGAGGATCGGCGCGGCGAGGATGAAGGAAGAAGATGGGGCTGAGTTTGTGCTTATTAGCTTTGGGTCTTGGATTAGAGGAAAATGTTGAGGTAGTGAGAGAAACAAAGTTGTTGTAACTTTATTCATTGCCGGTGGTGTTTAGCTTTTTCAAATAAAAAATTAGGGTCCACCTAATATGCACCACTTTTTAATGGTGTAATCTTGCACCACTATGTTAATTGTCTATTTTATCCCTGTTCAAAAAATTAATCCCATCAAAATCCACCCGGTAATACCAATATTTTTTTCTTTTTATAAAATAATTTTTTTTAACAGGGATAAAATGGACAATTGGTATAGTGGTGCAAGGTTGCACCACTAAAAGTGGTGCATATTAGGTGACACCAAAAAATTATATCTTTGAAAGACAAGCATTGGGAGTGCAAAAGGTACAGTTTATTTATTTATTTCAATGGAAATTATTACTCCCTCCGCAGCTTTGGTGCACAGAAGTCAAAGAGCTATGGTAGTAGACTAGTAGGTTGCAAGTTAGCTGTCAATTTTCATTAGTATTTTATATACTTTTGGTCGGTTCGGGTTCCGACGGGATAAAAAAATTACACCCGAAACCGACCGTACAATCCGTGTCTAACTGCCTTTCTCCCTTCGACTGAATCCGAGCCCGAATTAATCCGACCGTTGACAGCTTTTTATGTCCGGGTAACTCGGGTTCCGGGTCGAAAGGACTTTTCTGCTCAGCCCTACTGAATAGTGTTAAAGAGAATTAATTACTAGTTGTAATCACAACTTTGGAATTAAAAAAGTTTAATAAATACAAAGAGTATATGAAAAGAGTAATATTTTTTTCTAAAATATAATCCAAGCTAAGCCACCCATTAATAGTAAGCACGAGATATTGCTGACGATACCTAATTTGATTGAGATGAAAAAACTTCTTCTATTACGGCTAAAATTTCACCTTCATGTAAGAACTCCCGCTTTTTAATCTATTGTGCTCTTCAAGACAACATTATGATCCTCTTTCATCTAAAGTCTACATATATTTGCATTTTGAAATTGGATATGAAAAGAGCTTTTGCATCAACTTAGAGTTATTTTTTTCGCTGCTTGAGGTGAGAGTCTTTTAGTTTATGAGTATCGTGTTGGTTGAGCAATCCCTCTCACATCGTGTTGTTATGCAATTTAAGATGGATAAAAACATTTTTGAATGTTTATGAGTGCCATAAACCATCCCAAACTCGTAGCTACACGATGTGAGAGACATCTCCTCAACCAACATCGTTGAACCTGCTAGTCTTTAACAATTACTTCAAGATGAGGGTGAAGATGAAAGTACTATGCAACTCCAAAACGTAAGGAAGATAGAGGAAAATGGGATATGATTTGGGGATACAATTAGGGTTCAATAGGGATTTAGTTAGTGTAATTGTCCATATCATATATAATTTAGTTCATGTATGATGTGTCAAAAAAGGGCCATGTAGGATGATTACTAAGTAAAAAAAATGCCACATAATATCTTAGTTTAAATAATAAATTGTGAGACGAAAATCTATGAAATTTATTTTGAAGACCAATTTAAATTTATCCTATATAAACTTTGCAATAAAATGGAAAATGAAGAAAAGCCAAGAGGACTCACGTGGGTAACTCAATGGAGGTGGGTGATCGCAGCAAAAGATAATGACCTCTCCACGCGCCTTCGTGTGACCGGTGTCCTCCCGCCACACTCCATTGCAGTAACAAATCTTATTTCTCTCTCTTCTGCCCTAATTTCATTCAAATCTTCCATTTCTCGCTTCCAATTCTCAATAATCATCATCCACTTCATCCTCTAATTTCACTCTGATTCACAATTCAACATATTCCAATTCGATACCTTCAGATTCATCTTCCAAGAGGTGGGTCACCAAAACCACTTCTTCCCTTTTCTTCTTTTTGTTTTGTTGGGTGATTGGGTCGATTTCCATTTGATCTGTTGAATTTCGTGATGCTCTGTTTGTTTTCTATGATTTTGGGAACTAAAGTTGGGAACTTTGCTTATTTATATTGATGGGGTTACAAGGGAAGGGGTTCATTGCACCTGGAACACAAACATGAAACATGGGCTTTACTTTGTTATCACCAGTAAAAAAATTGAAAGAAGGAAGAAAATATTCAGTTTTCCTTGTATTTCATTTTGGGGTGTTCCATTTGCTTGTCCTGTTTTTGAAGGGTGAAAAGTTTAGATAGTCTTGTTTTTCTACATCAGGAAATAGCTGGTTTAGCTGATATGGGTTCAGAGAGTCTGGGTCCGGTGGTTGAGACATCAGAAAACAGGTCAGAGATTTGTTACATTAAATTGGCTTTCTTACATTATTTCTTGGGGGGAAATTTCTTGAATTGTTTCAATAATTTTGATGTATGAATTGATTTAAGTATAAATATCGATTGTTCTGTGTGTTCAAACTTTGATGCTATTGGATACTTCATTTGGTTGTACTTGTTTCTACCACAAATGTTAAAATTTAGATATAACTAGTGATAAGAAGTGGTGGTGGTGGTGGTGTTTGTTGCTGCGGCGGCTATAGTAGTTATTACAATACTAATAGCACTGCATGCTGGGTGTCTCTTGCATGAGTAGTTTGTGTGGAACAACAGGTTCATTATCTGGATTCAGTTTTTTTGTAAATTTGATTTGCTTCAGGTCTTCTGGTAAAATGAACCAAGGGAAAGCCCCCAGGAGAGTTCACAAGGCTGAACGGGAGAAAATGAAGCGTGAACATTTGAATGAACTCTTTCTTGATCTTGCCAATACACTTGGTAATCCCTTGTACCACTATTTTGTATCTTGAATATGTTCAAATTTTACTTTGGGACTTGTTTGCTCCACTCAACATGGCAATTACATTTGTTTTTAGTTTGTATATCATGCCACCTTTGACATGTTATCTGATATGCTTTTTTGTGATTCTCTTTTTTCCTTTTCTTTGGTTTTTGGGGATAGATCTAAATGAGCAGAACAATGGAAAGGCTTCTATATTGTGTGAAGCTTCTAGGCTGCTAAAGGACTTGCTCTGTCAGATTGAGTCCCTCAAGAAGGAGAACGTATCTCTGTTGTCTGAATCTAATTATGTAAGATTGGCACTCTTTTCCTCCATTTCCCTTCATTTTACCCTTTTTAGAGTACTGCATGTTGAATTTTGATTTATATCCAGAAGAGTTTTTATCATTTGCTAGGTGACTTGAAATCCTTTCTGTTTAAGTAATCTTTCGACTAGTTACTTGAGCTGATTGGCATTTAATCATACTTTGGAAATCAATACTTTGATGTCCCATATCAAACACATTCTTGTATCTGGTTGTATTTGCCATTTGATGTGTTTGGCTTCATTGAGCAGGTGACCATGGAGAAAAATGAGCTGAAGGAGGAGAATTGTAGCTTAGAAACCCAAATTGAGAAACTTCAAGGTGAGATTCAAGCAAGAGTTGCACAGTCTAAACCAGACCTGAATGCACCTCCTCATTTGGAACTTGAGCCACCAGAGCAGACAAATTTTCCTGGACAATCTATCCAAGTGCCTACCATGGAACCTACCTTGCCGCAAGGACCTGCGGTTTTGGTTGTTCCCTTTCGCCCCGATCTTCAAACTGCTTTTCCGGTTCCTAATATATCTGAGCTCATGCCAAAACCTGCACCTGTTGTCAGCAAACCTCATGCCAGGTATCCTACACCGGCAGATTCATGGCCCTCAAAGCTGCTTGGAGAGCAACCAACTTCAAACTAAACTTGTTAATTTGTAGAGTTCTAGTTTCAGTATTGGTATAACCTGCCAATGACCCTTTACTAATAGCAATGCCGCTTTGTTTCTTTGTAGCTTTCGTATATAAATTCTATAGATTCAATGATCTTAGAGTTGGATTGAATTCCAGAAAGTGAACTGAATAGCAGTTAAATCCGTTGGGGATCTCAAACTTCAGAATAGCAAACTGTTTAAGGGACTCTCATCGTGAAGACGTGAACAATAAAATACAAGACACTTTTACTCTCATCTGTTTAGAAAATAACAATCCTAATTTACTTTTGGCTCAATTTTATTCACCTTCCTTTGCTTTTTTTTAACTGGCTCATAGCATAAAAATCCCATGTGTCTTCAGATCATTTGGTCATGAATAATCTTTATGTTGTGTATATCTAACAAATCTTTCAATGCGTTATCAGGTGTTAAAGATAAGTTCTTTTTTCATACATTAATCAAATAGTTGAATTTAGATCACATATTTAAGGGGTTGAATTCTTTTTGCACGATGGTGGATGAAATCTTTTCATGACACTTCTCTTTTTCAAGATTTTTCGGGACTTGAGCATGGGAAAAGAACACTTCTAATTATGGGGAAAACACTTTTAATTTCGTTCTTTCAAAATAAAGGAACAGAATAAACTAGCCACTGCTTTTTTATCTGTAATGTTCGAAAAGGGTCTAATTATGGTGGGATAAGGGCCACTTGAGTGCAAAGGAAAAGAGTGACGGTGGCGTTAGTGATTTGGAGCAAAGCGAGCTTTCATTGTATTGTGCATTTATAGGGTTTGGATACCTTTGGTTTGTAAGTGTAGTTTGGTTTGGATTTAACTTATAATTTATTCTCCCTTAACCAAAAAAAACCCTAAGTAGAGCCATAACTCTTTAGCAAAAATAAAATACAACAATAGAGGCTAGAGTCATTTCTAAATATCTTTTAAAAGTAAAGAGTAAAAACATTAATATATAACTTAATTATTTTCCAAAGGCAATGAACTACTAAGAAAATCAAGCCTCCACTTTATTTCGATATCAAATAAAAAATGCAATTTACCTGTTTACCAACCTACCAATATATAACATAATTAGGTTACAACTTACTATATCCACTCTAGGATTTTCCTCTTATAACAAAAAAAATCTACTCTAGGAAAAAAATGGCTACTTCATAGTACTGAGCACCCAATACCCCCTGTACAAAATTATCCCCACTAATCATCCGCAATCAATCTCACAGTTCCGCTCTTCGGGCGTTATCTTCAGAAAGGGAAGATTCAGTTGGGGAATCGCTGGTTCCTGATTCACACTAGCCTCTTAGGGGAAACTCATCTATTTACGCCACTTTAGAAGAAGGTAAGACGCGTAGATCGAAATCAGTACACGAGGATTATATTTTATTGATAGCAAGGGCGGTACTAACTAATAATTTAGAAAAATAATTAAAAAGATTAAATAGTATAGATAACTAACCTTACATTTCAATGGTGACATGATTTAAATAGAACGAGTAAACAAAATGGATTGGGTTGAAGTACCCCTTGTACTTCATTTCAATATATTTCTTGGCTTATCAAAAAAAAAATATAACCTTACATGAATTAGTGACATGATTTAAATAGAAACGAGTAAACAAAATGGAGTGATCCTATGTGGGCGACAATGAGCTCACTATGATTTTTTTTGAGATTATTTATTCAATTCACTCTGGAAATTTCACAATATTCAGAACATAACCCAAAGAATTGTGTCAAAGAGCGAAAATTTAACAAACCAATCAACAATGACTAGTTGACGAGAGAAACCTGCTATGTTTTTGTCTATTAGTTCGGATACTATATTGTTAAAGATGACTTTGAAGTTTTACTCCTTCTTATGATTATGCATTTACCGACCGACCAACAATGTGTTAATCTCGGGACAAATAAGCTAAATTTTCACTCACAAATCATCTATCAAGAAAGAGTGCTATAGTTTTCAAATAGATGAGGGGTTTCTTCGGGTTTTATTGGGAGACTCTTAAGTTCTGCATATGAAGGTCTTTGTGATTTATCTTGGGCTCAATATTGCTTGGAAGCTTGGATTGAGGAAGATTCCTTGTCATTTGTCAATCAGACTCTCGAGATGTGGGGAGCTTATCTTGGCTTTGCTTCCGAATCGTCATAGTTGTTAATATCATCTGGCAAATCAAAGAGTTGTTGGGGGAGAGCTTGGCATGCATACGATAGTCGCGCTCAATGTACTCAGTGCCTAGTGTGGTCGGTCGAGTGCGATCGCCTCGAGTCGCTAGTCGGTGGTCTATGTTGGGCTAAAGAAAGACTCAAACAAAGGAGATGGTTTAAAATTTGGGGATAAAACTCCACATTGGGCTTTAAAAAGCAAATCATAAGTGGACCAGACACCACATCCTTCACCAAAAACCTTAAGACAATGGGTGTATGGGTCCTCACACTTTTAAACCACTCAAACTTATTCTTAGCTTCCAATGTGGGACTTACTCACACTTAAAAATTCCCAACAATCTAGAGTGGTCGGGTGGTGGGCTCCCATAACATTTCTCTTAATGTTTTTTTTTTGAAGGCTCTTAATGTTTTTAGTGCATAAAAACTTTGATTTTTAAATATAATTTAGTAGATTTTATATGAATTTCGATAGCATTTTTCTTATTTTATTAACCGGAGCGAATCTGAAAATATTTGTTTGGTAACCGAACCCACTAGAAGCAAACCTCACAAAAGAGCTTCACTGTCTGAGGAGCATGGTGAACCAGCATGCCACACAATCCAGAACTGAAATCCAAACCCCTAATTCCTAATCCTACGGTGCAAATGAAATCACAACTCTAGTCTTACGCGTACACAACAATACCTACCAAGATCTTAATATAGTCCACATGGCAAGCCACCCTGTTTTACGTTGCATTCTATATTCTCTCCTCTCTTTCTTTCTTGAGTAAAGTACACTCACCCCCCTTAAGGTTTGTTAGAATTACACTCCACCCCATTCTTATCTAAAATCTACATCCCACCCCATTTTATATAGAGGAAAATTTAGTGACGAAAAATATTCTTCATTAATAATTAGTTATTATTTAAATTGTTAATCAATAATTTCAAAAAAAAATTTTAATATAATCCAATAAATTTAAAAATGAAAACATCACAATCCTCCTCATTCTCTCAATCGCATTTTTCCTCCGTAAATTCACAATGAAAATTATGCAATAGCACACCTGCCCAATTTACAAACCATATCTCGAACATAGTGAAACATGCTTGTGTTTTCATATTTGATAATAATTCAATTTTAATCAAAATAATCTCTTTATACCTCCAATTTTCAAAATTGGGTTGTAGGCCAAAAAAGCAACACAAATGGGTGAAGAAAATAGAGAAATAAAATTATGAAAATATGAAGTGGATATGAGGTTATTAGAGCCCAACGAGGCGGTGGAGCATCGTTTTTAACAAAATCCAACAATATCTTAGACCAACAGAGCGTTCGCTCACAACTTAAAGGGGTGAAATTCACAAGAAGTAGTTGAACAAGTGACTTTAGGGATGTGCGATTCACGTTCTGGGGTTCAGGTTGCAACAAAACTTTGAGGCATGGTGGTGTCGTGGGGTTTCACATTGTGGGACAGTGGAGCCGTGTTAAAGGGAGTAAAGGCTTGGTGGTGACCGTTTGTGATGAGAAATATGATTTGGAGATAGATGAGACGTGGACTTAACAGACAGAGTGGATGTTTTTTTAAATTTAATTCAGTAAAATTATTTTCATAAATTAATGTATGATAGTGTATATGCATTAAATTTATTTAAAATTTTACTAATTAGTAATTAGTTTTTAGTAGTGACGAATTTGTTTTCGTCACTAAATTTTGCCTTTATAAAAAATGGGGTGGAGTGTAGATTTTTAAAAAGAATGGGGTGGAGTGTCATTCTTGCAAATCTTGAGGGGGTGAGTGTATTTTACTCTTCTTTCTTTCTTTCTCACATCTGTCTTCTTCTTTTCCAGACACACAACCTTCCAACACTGCTACCTACACTCCCACTCTCTCTCTTTCCCCTTTTCCTCTGTTGCTTGCAGCGTGATCCAAATTCCAACCCACCGAACAACACTCAGAAACACCAAGTACAGAGAATTCTACCTACCATGGGATCTGGTGCCGGAGATCTCATCAAGGTTCTTCTCAAAAATTTCGATGTCCTTGCTGGGTATGTATTTGCTTTATGCTTTTCTTCTTCCTCCAAACACAAACACACACACTAGTATGTTACAAACTAGAATCAATTGCTACAATGAGATTCGACTTACTTCAAAAAGCACACTGTCTGCAACTGCTAAAAAAACAGTCCACAATATGCTTCACATCGAACTGGAATAACTAACCTAACCCTATTTATTCAATGTGCCCTCAATATTCGTGTTTTAACTGATGATACCTATTTTGTTTCCTTTGCAGGCCTGTCATTAGTCTTGTTTATCCACTGTAAGCGCACAATATTAATCTCTTTATTTGCCTCCTTTATAAATCCGCATAATTTAGGCCAGTTTTTTACAACAGCTTAATTAAGCGCTTATGCTTATGACCATAAGCGCTTATCTATAAGCTATTTTAGAAAAATTATTGAAAATAAGCTATAAATAAGCATAAGCTCTTTTTCATGACCATAAGCGCTTAATTAAGCTGTTGTAAAAAAATTATTGAAAATAAGCTATAAATAAGCATAAGCTCTTTTTCATAAGCTATCCCGAACAGCTTATGAAAATAAACTAGACCATAAGCTGTCTTGCATAAGCTCTCTCAAACACTTGCTTAAGAGCTTATGTTATCAGATAAGCTCAAATAAGCTCTCCCAAACGGGGCCTTAAGACATTTTGTTTTTATTTGAGAATTGACTGATTTGGGATTTATGTGGGTTTTTCCTGCTGTGCTTTATACCAGATATGCTTCGGTTAGGGCCATTGAGAGCAAGTCTCCTGTCGATGATCAGCAGTGGTTGACTTACTGGGTTCTCTATTCCTTGATCACACTCTTTGAACTTACTTTTGCCAAAGTACTTGAATGGTATTATACATTTTTGCTCTTAGTGTCTCTTTTTTGAATGGTTTTTATTAATTGTTCTGGAAAGACTGAAGGGGTGCTCAGTAAATGTGGTGATGAATTTGAGAGTTGTAATTTTAAGCTTTACTGGTTGCAACTTGTTATGGATGCAGTTTGTTGAGTGGTCTTAAGAAAGTGGGTTAATTAAATACATATTGATGATATTGCCAATTTTAAGAAGGGATTTCTTTTTAAAGGGGTAAAAGGGTATCTCTACAAAGTTTCTTAGTGTTTTGATGATTAATTTGTAGGTAATTTATGGTAATAAGCTAATAGCATCTAAAGTCTGTGTTAGAAGTCCCACATTGGCTAGAGATGAGGCCAATCAAGTGCTTATAAATGGTAGAGCAACCCTCAACCCTTGAGCTAGCTTTCGGGTTGAGTTAGGTCTCACTAATTCTAATAGTCTGAACAAAAAGTGGTTTGTTTACTTGTCAAGTACAACCGCAGTCAAGCTTGGCCTGAAACTGAAATAGAACACGAACTTGAACACTTTTACCTTGTATCAGCTCCAACCGATGCCTAAATATTCATCAATTACTATGTTGTTCTACATTGTGGCATATTTAACTAGCAGCAGTTGTTTGAAGATCTGCATTGGCCCTTCGGACATGTTATGTGGTTATGTATTTTAAAGAATGAATGCTAGGTAACCCGCTCAGTTAGTTGAAACTGTTAATTAGTTTGGGAGTTAGTTAAGAGAGTGAGAGAGATGATAGGCTATATATAACAGGAAGGAAAATTAGAGAGGTTTATCCTTAGTTTTGGAGAATTATTTAGATAGGGAGGGACTCCAGGTCTCTCGATACTTTGTGTTTGTATTCTCTTCTTATTCACTGGCTGGATACCCCATTGGTACAACTGTTGAGCAAGGAGAAATTCTATCTATAGAACTTCTTTTGTTTAAAGATTTTGAACCAGTATCCATCATTGAACCTGACTGCAAGTTTCATTTAGGTTTTCTGACTATTTGAGATACAGAGTTAATGCCTTGTCTTTTCCATTGTGATTGGTAACTTCATAGAACAGTCATACATGTACAATCTTAAAACATTTGGAGTATGATATTTTTACTGTTAGGTATTATAAAAGGTAGTATAAAATGGCCTCGAAGAAAGTTTACTTTATAATGTAACTGAGGCCAATATGTTGAATTCCTGTACAACATTTTCTGCATTATATCAAGCTTTCTATGAGTTCTGTTGTGACAGTGTATATTTAGAAGGGCAGAGAAAAGTATTGATCGTTTTGTCAACATATATTTCAGGATACCTATATGGCCATATGCAAAGCTAATCATAACCTGCTGGTTGGTCCTTCCTTACTTCAGTGGTGCTTCTTACGTTTACGAGCATTATGTGAGAGCTTTCTTGCTCAATCCTCAGACCATTAACATCTGGTATGTTCCAAGGAAAAAGGACATCTTCAGTAAGCCAGATGACATTATAACTGCTGCCGAGAAATACATACAAGAGAATGGAACACAAGAATTTGAGAATCTGATCCATAGGGTATTTCCATCTGTAACACTTGATGATTGTGGAATTATTCCTTGATTTGTATCTGACCTGTTGTACTAATAGTGTCATCTCTTTGCAGGCTGGTAAATCAAGGAGTGATGGTTATCATGCAATGTATGATGAGACCTATTGAATGGTTCTTATAGCTTCTACCTTATAGGGATAATGGGATGCATGTATATGCTAGTATGTTACTGGTATTTCCTCTTATCTCCTTAGGAGACTCAAGTGTTTTTCACCCTTTATTGAAGTTTTTATTTTCCGTGTAACTTAGGATTAGTTATCTGTGGTCTGTTTAATAACACTATGACACGTCTGGTATATAGATAATGCTATGCTACAGTAGCAGCCTGTTAATTTTTCCTTTGTTATACCTTCAACAAAACCCCTCCATTATTAGATAATTTAGGGATGCAATTTTCTGATGCCGCTATTGATCTTGTGATTTTTTTTGTAAACCTTTTTTCCTCTTATTTCATTGATAGTATCCTTGTAAATAGTAATTGAAGATGAAATATTGTTGTTTGAAATCTTGCCCAAATAGGTTTATAAGAATGTTTACCTATCTTTCTGGGCTTACTTTGTAAACCTATTTTTCTATATGGGTAAATAATAACGAGAGAAAAGAAGGTAAAATGTATCTATTTTTCTTTGTACACCTATCTTTCTTTGTGCTTTGAGTTCTACCGTTATTGTGCCTAAAATCTTATACTTGACGTATAGATGCTAATGATTTGTTGATTATTAACATTAACACATTATCTTTGCTTTGGAAAATTAACAACAACCACAAACAACTAGGGCACACCTAGGCTATCCTTAAGGAGAAGATACTCTAACTCGGGGGGTCTAGTCTCGCAATCCATTCTGCCGTTGATTTACCCTCTGGATAAGTCCATGCCAAGCTAGTCCTCCTGTTAAACAATTTCTAAACCTCGCCTCCAGATTTGGAGCATGTTCGTGGTGCCTCCTTCTGTCCGCATTTTGCACCTCAACAAGAGCTGCACAATCCACCTCAGACAGAACATTACACAGAACATTACGATGACCATGTCTCCACGTGAGGAGGAGCCTATCTCGCAAGGTTGTAGCCTCAGCCAAGAAAGGATCACCACCAACATCGAAGCTCATGAAGCCAACGATCCAAGTGCAGTTGTTGTCCCGCAAAAGACCACCACCACCCATGGAATTATTTGACTCTCGATGACTTCCATCGGTGTTCAGCTTCACAAATGCTTGATGGGGAGGCCTCTAGTGGAGGTTCAAGAGAGCGCCCGAATCAAATCCACATGGGAGGAGAAAAAAACCAGCTCATCATGGACATGACAGAGCTTGCTCCACACTATCTGAACGGGCCAAGGTTGGGGATCGAGGACCATATTGTTACGCCACCTCCAAGCTACCCAAACACCAGCGATGAATTTTTACCTATGCCCACTTTGAGCTTGCAAACGGAGCCACTCACGACAATCCGCATACCAGAAGTTTCCCCAAGAAAAAGCTCCAAATCCCCCCCCCCCCTAACTCTCTGAAATGAGAGCAATCCCTCAAGCAATGAAGGCAATCTTCCACACTACTTGAGCATCTCGAGCACGCATCTGATTGAGCAAGATGACACCGAAAAAAATTTGAGTTCACATGATGGGCCCCATGCAATGCCAACCAAAAGAACATTCTAATCTTTTCCGGCGCCGCCAACTTCCACACCTACTTCCACGAAACTCCCTGCACAACCACAACAGGCTCCGCTCTCGCAACCAATGATAGCCATCCAGGACTGTGTACATTCCAGAATCAGACTCTGCCCAGGTCTAACGGTCTGTTGCAGAAGGAACAACTCGAGGAGCCACACGCGAAAAACAATCCACAATGTCATGTGGCATCATCGTCGCCATACGGTTCAAGTCCCACCAATTGTTTACTAAAAGCTCCCGATGACATAAACCGTGTTTGACACATTCACAAAAGGGACCAGATCAACAATCTTACCACTCCCAGACCACTCCTGATACCAAACTGTCGTAGTGCCATCATCCAACCTAAATTTGAAGCCATCTTTGGGCTGGTCACGGGCTTTAACAATACCTTGCCAAATCGGTGACGCGTTCGCCCTCACACTAGCATGGAAGATGGTTGTCCCCTTCAAGTATTTATGCAAAAGAACTTCAACTCACAACTTTGGAGAGTTTTTAGCTAAGTGTCACACTGCCTTGCTTAGAAGAGTTGTGTTGAAATCATCCATATCCTTAATTCCAAGTCCACCATGGAGTTTGTCCGACGTGGCCATATTCCAGTTGACAAGGTGCCACCCCCTCTGACAATTATGCTTAGACCAGATAAACCCTCTCATCAATTGATCAATTCAGTGAGTGATGCTCCTAGGAAGCCAAAACACCTGCATGGTATAAGTCGTATAGAAGCTATTATTGACTTTACCAGAGACACTCTCCCAGCCAGGTTCATTTTCCAGGAAGCCAATTTCCGATTGATGCTATCAAGAAGATAATTGAACCGACCTCTGGTCACTCTTCCTCTAGCCAGCAGAAAGCCAAGATATCTCCCCAAACCTCGAGCAAAAGGAATCGGGGCGATGCTGCGGATCTCCTCCCTAACATTTTTTTTTTCTTTTGAAACAGCAAACTAAATATTTCAAAGTTGGGGGAGGGGGGATGTGGTTAATACTAAAATCGTTTCATCAAACAATTTAGGGCAATGGTTACATTTTATTTGCAAGATTTAAAGTTAATTGCTTAAGCATTGAACGAGAATGGCTGAAGTACTGCCCTGCTATAAATGCTTATAAAAAAAACTGCCCTGCTATAATAAAATGATCAGATTCTAAATAATAACAATTCTCTTCTAACAATCAAATCACAGCCTCACAAGTTGAAAATTATTTTACTTAATAGTAACTACATAAAAGTCGGATTTGGATCCCTCATGTGTTAATTTCACATGACCATATCATGTGAAGATCTAAGTCTTTAATCTAAGTCGTTGCTAAAATTTAAATATACAAACTTTACTTGGACCCTTGCTTACCTTGACATTATAAGAGGATGGTGGGAAATTGCGCCAACATAGGAAAAATAAGCAGTGCATTTACAATTTTTTTTCCATATGCACAGCTTAGGGATCAAACCTTAGATTAGATGTTTAAGGAAATCAATTACCTACCAATTGTGTTAAGCGTTCTTGATATTGTTTGACATAACTAGATGTTATATAATGTTCATTATAGTACACAGTGTGTATTAATAAAATACAACGATGATTGTCATCATAATCCTCTTGCCTTAAAATTTATAATACTGTTATGTTAAAAAAAATTGTTTATCCATCTCTCCATACTTAATAAATAGTTTATAAAGAGATAAAAATTTATAAATAGAGATTGACGCAATTTCACATGACATGAGAGATAGAGAAGGAATGTGGATGATATGCTAGCCAGATCTACTGAATACTTCATATCAAACAAAAAGGGACAAAGTAAGCATTTGAGTTATGTAAATGAAATTATTTGACTTCATATTCAGCAAGCTAGGCAGCTAAGGTCATACAGCGGACAAACAAAATACTGAAAATGTTCACTAGTGAAGTTCTTTTTATATAGAAGAAAGGATGATTAAATGATCCATTTTTAGAAAATTTTATCATTTTTCATTTAGTTATCCACCCACGCTTACAAGAATACAAATGCACCATACAACACTTCAACCTTATGGCCACGAGACAGGGAAGGATCACCAATCTTATAATCAAAGACAGCATTGAGTTCTTTTAAGATAATTGCAAATATTCCAGCCAGCCAGGAGCTCTAGTTTTGAGGGTAATCAGGCTTCGATTTGTGCTCAGTTTTCACGGCATTCGTAGTTTGGTTAAGGTAAAAAAAACATGCGGATAGCATTTTTTAAGTAAAATGTATATTTGAAATCATTTAATTTTAATAATTATATTTTCTATATGTTAAATTTAATTAATATTACATGTATAACAATCAATAAAATAAGAATTCATGACTAAAACTTATTATAGTTTTTTTTTTATAAGCCAAGAATTATATTGATGTGAAGTAGAAGAGGTACTTCAACCCAATCCATGAAGATAGAGAGAAAAAGTAGCAAGAAACTAGGAAAAAATTACAGCTCACAAATACAATGAAAAGTACAAATGAGGATAGTTGGCTGGAAGTTTATTTCAATTCATCGTGTCAAATGTCAATATGTCTAACTTTTGTACAAGAACCGCTTAAGTAGAATTGATGCAAAACTATGACTAGTTGGGCTGGTTATTCAAAAGGCTTCAAAGTGAAAAGTCCAGCCCTTACATAACTAGGGATACGTTTGTTTCAAGATTTGGAAAGAGATTCTGGGAATATGAAGATTGAGAATGAACATTCCTACGTTTGTTACAAGATTGGAAACTATGATTCCTAGGTATAAATCATTACCGGGAATAAATTATCTTCCACAATTTCCATGATTTCCTTCAATTTGATTCTCATGAAAAGGGTTGGGAATCTTACATTCTCATGGGAAAAATAACGTAACTTCGCACTTTTCCCACAATTTATCATTTTTTTCTTCTCTATTTTTAAGTTTTTTAAACTTTTGAGTTAATAAAATTTAAAAATGTTCCCGGGAATTTATAACGAGAAGGACATTCAATCAATCCGGTACTGCTGCAAAAACCTAGGAGTGGAGCCGCAACCATGGTACACGTTTCCTTCAACTGAAACGGTGAGTCTCTTAGAGCATCTCCAATGCAAGGTTCTTAGTTCTTATTTTTGAGTTAAGAACTAAGAACTGAGTTCTTAACCACTGGAGAGGATGACGTGAAGTTCTTAGTTCTTAAAAATAAGAACTAAGGAAGTTTTACTTTTTGAGTTAGCATAAAAAATTAATTTTTTTTCTCTCATTCATTTAATTTAAGTATTGAATTAGCATTTAAATTTAAATCAAAATTATATGAAAATAAAAAATATTAATATAATGGTATTGTGTGACCGGATGAATAGTGTGCTAAGAACTAAGAACTCATTATTAGAGCAAAATCTGCAAAGAGTTGCTTAAGCACATGTGGCAGTACGGACCCACGTGAATAGTGCTAAGAACTGAGAACTAGCATTGGAGATGCTCTAACTGACCTGTTGATTCACTTGATTGTGGAATTATTCCTTGCTTTGTATCTGACCTGTTGAACTAATAGTGTCATCTCTGTGCAGACTGGTAAATCAAGGAGTGATGGTTATCATGTATGATTGACCTATTGAATGCGTTCTTGTAGGCTGTAGCTTCTTGCCTTATAGGGTTAATGGGATGCATGTATATGTTATTGATATTTCCACTTATCTCCTGAGGAGATACTTGAGTGTTTTTTACCTTCACTGAAGTTTTTTTTCGTGTATCTTAGGATTAAGTTATCTGTGGTGTGGTTTGTTTAATAACACTATGACACATCTGGTATATAGATAATGTTGATGCTACAGTTGCAGCCTGTTAATAAATGACCTCAATTTTCGGAAAGATTGGTTATTTATCATTTCTTATCCATCCATGCTTACAAGAAAACAAATGCATCATACAACACTTCGACCATATAGCACTTTATGGCCACGAGACAGGGAAGGATCACTAATCTTGTAATCAAAGACAGTATTGAGTTTGTTCAAGATAATTGCAAATATTTCACGCAAGCCAGCTAGGTGCTAGTTTTGGGAGTAATCGGGCTTCGATTTCTGCTTCAGTTTGCACAGCATTCATTGCAAAGGTTAAGGTAATCTTGAGCTTCATCTAATGCTGATTCCTTTGCATTATCAGCATATAAAATCTTCTTAATTGCTATAGACATCTGCAAAGAGAACATGTAAGTATGTAACAATTGATTACATTTATTCGGTTTTTTTTTTTAAATGTTCAATTAACCTTTAACAAAAACTGATACATAACAATGTGATGCATCATAAGAGGCAGAAAAACAAAGTTGGAACATATAACACAATACAAACGTTTTTCCCATCAGTTGGGAGAGTCAACTACTTGGATCAAACGTCACTATTATGTTGATTCTTCCAAGAGACTATATTGATCCAAGTCATTTTTACTGGTTTAGAGTATTTTTAGGCCGTTCTGTCTATATTTGGCTATTCTCCAACCAATCAGAGTAAAAGTTACGATACAGCTCACCGCACAAAAGATCATTTCTATTTGACTGAAAAGTAAAGAATGTAGAACTCAACCTCAAGGGTGATCAATACCCAAACCCGAACTTTATGTTTCAACTTCAGAAAGTATACATGTCGATACCAAAACCTTTTATAAAATGTTGTAAGCAAGAAAAAACTTTTGAGGCGTATGTTGCCCATCTCCAATGAATCACAAAGGAGGAAATTTAGACAATTCATTGTCTAAATGATTGGAATAGATGATTATATCCATGTTGAAGTGCACAAAACTAAACATAATGACAAGCATACTGAAAAGGATGAAGGCATAAATGCATTTGTGAATAAAAATAACTAAATTCAACGCAAGCAGAATTCTTACAGAGACATTCTTCACTTCTGGAGCCTGACAAAGAATTTCTATATCTCGTAGTTTTGCAAAGTAAAAGTCTCTTTCCTTTTCCAGGAGATTGACTGCAGATTTCAGATCAGTAATCTGTAAAACAGGAAACATAAGTGTAAAGAAGCGAGCAACCAACAAATGACTGGGTACATATTTTTTTCATTAACCTAACCAAGTGACAACCTTCAATGGCAATACCCATATAAGAGAACAAGGAATTTCAGGCAATCGAGAATATGAAAGCACATTAGTGTACATGAAACAAATGCGTTGGTATAGAATTCTATTTAAATAAATGGAAACAAATTTTGCATCAATCAGTAAGTTCATAAACTTCTTAAGTCCCCAGTTTCAAAAATGTAACAGCCTTACAGGCATGGAGAACCTAATGTTCATACCTCTTTCGACAGAGCCTGAATCTCTACTGAAGAATTAGCCCCACCTGCTGCTTCACTTGACCTGAATGGTTTGGCCCCTGTACTCAAAACAAAACAACCAACGAAGAGGGGAAGGATGAGAAAAGCAAAAGATACATGGTAAAATCATCAGGCGAAGTACTGAACAACTTAGAATGAATGAGCCCAAGAAGCTAACCAGAGGTTCCATTAGGACCGAGTGTGTTGCTTGAGCCAGAAGCATTCTTAATATTTGTTTGCTGTGATTTTGATTTCTTCAGAGGACACCTAACATTCCGGTCCTTTCCGACTTTAACCCTCCGCTCCACAGGATTGTAATTCCTAGAGATAATTAAAAGACAAAACAAAAACAAAAAAATTTGACTACATATACTATACACTATGATATGAGAAATATGAATGCATGGCAGTATCACACTTCTAAGTATTTGAAAAGATGTGTGTTAACATGTCCAACATAAGTAAAAGTACAATTACAGATTCCTACAAGTAATACAGGCACATCAATCTTTGGATCTATTTCAATGATGAAAAATATACTCAGAGCAAATAACATACTCATTCATAATGCCACCATTCACAGAATCACAGTAATGTTTCAGCCATTGGAGGAACTCCAAGTTGTCCAAAGGTCTGCCTTTAACAAGCCTGCTAACTTCAATATGCTGTTAAAGGGTAGTAATGTTAAGCATGCATTAAATATATACCGCAACTATTGATCGCACCAACATACTAGTTTTTTTAAAGTCTCATATGAAGTTATTGTGCAAAATATTTACCATCAAATCATGAGGGAAATTTCACACTTGGGCATAAAACTTATCCAGCCAATCAAACTGGGATTGAGCATTGAAACCGGATCACACGCCAAATATTTCCTTAACAGGAACTCTAATGTAGCCTTATCCAACCTGCCTATAGAGATAATTCCCAAAATTGCAGTGTGCCATTGCAAGCTTGAGGATATATATTGGTTCTAAGTGAAGGGTAAAAGGAAGCAGTAATAAAGAATAGGTGATCTGCAATTCCAGTGTCGAATTTATCCATCCATAGAATATCTAGGTCTTGATAAACGCCCTATTTTCTCATATGCTAAAGCTTCATTAGATGTAAATCATTCCATTGAAACCCAAAAATAGAAATGCTGAATAGTGATCAAGTTTGCCTAAGTACGTCATAATAAGCCATCCTAGGTTTGTTTCTTTCTTGTTTATTTACTACAGCAAAGCTCACTGTTAAGATCAAGTATCCCACTTAACATAATCATGAGAAGAAATAAACACCTTGTCAATTTTCAGCTTGTTGAACACATCCTGCAGAATTTTGTAATTCTGGATCTTATCATACTCCGTCTTTGCATCAAAATTCACCTGGATAAAACCCCCATTGCAAAAGTCACCCTTGGTAGAAATAAAATACAAAAGAGCTCAAAAGAAAGTCAAAACAAAGTAATGTTGCCACCTTGTGCATTGGAACAACCCCTGGATGCGTCATGTCCATCATCTGGCATTGTACATCACCAGATGCAGCCTAGCCAAGAGAATAAACAGTTCATCAGAACCAAAAATCATATCTAATATCTTCATTGTAGATACTATGCATGGAATTACTTTTGTATTAACAGTTCAGCTTCCCAGTTAATGTTAAGCATGTGTGTTTGGATTTCCCTTAGCAAAACCTATAAGTACTTTCTACTGAAATTCATGTCTCTTGGTGAATGTAAGGGAAATCCAAAACATTCTTTACAAAAATTAGAAAAATGCAAAAAAAATTGAAGTTAGGTGCGAAAAGGAAAGGATGCTCACACTTGAAAGTGATTAATAATCATCAACAACATCACCAATTAGAGTGACTAAGAACACTCATGTTTTTTTAATAGGCAAATGATAGTTGTTAGTAAATTAGACTTTTCTCAGAGTTCGAACCGTGGACCTTTCACCCTTCATCCCACCCAACCCTTATCTCATAGCTCTTACCACTTGAGCTAATCCTCGCGAACTAAGAACATGATTTTCCAAATTCTTTTGAAACTCATATGAAATGGAGTTTACTATTCAGCATTATCCAATTAGTAAGCATGAAAGAAAAGGGTAGAAAGTATTGGTTACCTCCTCAATGCGCGAGAGATTGAGTTGGAGCCTGTTGTTGATCCATGACAGAATCTCATTCCTGCCGACAAAGTAAGCACTGTCCATCATGCCTATATTCGACGCCATTGACGCCAACCCAGAGAGAAAGAAGAAGAAGAAGTGGGTGATTTGAGGAAAGGCCGAAAAGGATTAGGATCTTGAATTGGTGAACAAAGTTCCGATTACTAATTTTGGGAAATCAGAAAACGAAGGAAGAGAATTGAGAGAGAAAGAGAAGTGAACGCTGTTAGAATGAGAATGGCATTGTGGGGTTTGGGATTTGTAGTGACTCACTCACTCACTGCATAAAACGTAACGTTTCTTGCTCACAGGTGGTGGGAAACCAGTTCTTTTTATAATCCGTTGAATTTTATTAAAATTCACTTTTTTTAAGTCCAGACCATTTTCATATATTAATTTTCAATTTTTAACATAATCCAAGTATTTACAATATTACAAGTTTTAAACTTTTTTTTTTGTGAGACTACTCATAAAGTATGTGAGCTTAATAGCAATTTGCAGATTTGTTGTATTAACATTGTTGACATTGATAGGGTGATGCTAATATTTGATTACAAGTGGAAGGATTGTGTTTAATGGCTTCTACATTTGTTTATTACTGTTTTTATCTTCTGCCGTCGAGGCTAAAAGTTAAAGACAACAACCGGCCTTCACAAGGAATGTAACCAAGTTAGCAGACTTTTTCTTTCAAGTCAAAGGGGTAACTAAACTGATTAAGTTACCTTCTAACCATGAGAAATAATGGTAGGAAAAAAAATTAAGACTAACGATTGGTGAATTTTTTTGAGATGTGAGAATAATTTGCTGGGAGAGAGACAAACTCATTTAATGTAATATTTTATAGTCTCAAGTGAGTTAATCTTATGGTTGCCGCTGTCACTCCGTCAGTCACATCTTGAGAAAAAAAAAACAAAAAGAGTAAACAGTTTAGTGTGCAATATAATTGTAAAGAATTTAATAATGTTATGTTAGAGTATAAAAAATAATGTTAGAGGAGTGCTTGAAACTAGGGGTGAACATGGCCGGGTAGATCCAATGAACCCGTCCAACCCAATCCGATCCAATAGAAAAAATGCGGCTTGGATCGGGTAATCGAGTTAATTTGATGGATTTTACTACAATCCAACCAAGTTCGGATCGGATTTCGGATTCAGTTCAAATCCATCCAACCCAACCCATAATCCATACATATAATAATACTTTTTTTATAATTTTACTCATACTTGGAGTGCTAGTGTCGGAGTGATGACTTTTTGAAACTTTGATACTTAAGTATTTGTAGTTATTTGTCATATTTGAACTTAGAGTATTTGTTCGTAGTTATTTGTTACATGTCTATATATATTATTTGGCATGTTGGAGACATCTAAGTTCTAGGTGTCATGGCATGACATTTAGTGTTGCTTTTCACTTTTTAGGTACTATTTATGTTATATTGTTTCATGTCATTTGGTAATGAAGTTTTATGTTTTCATGATATTTGACTATATGTCATTTATGGGGTATTATTTCATGCTATTTGGTATAACTTTTTGTGTCATTTTCATGCTATTTAGTATTATAACATATTTAGTATTTTTTTATAACTTTTTATGAATTTATAATAATATATTTGCAAGATTTTTTAATATTTCAGATATATTATTATTTTAATATAATGACCCAATCAATCCATCCAACCCAATCCGAACTTCGTCGGGTTGGTTCGGATCGGGTCCGAAGAAGAAATTCGTGAAATCCAACCCAATCCAACCCAGACAATTTTGATCGGTTCGAATTTTATTTTGACCAAAATCCATCAAACCCAACCCATGTGCACCTCTACTTGAAACATTCACCTTAACACTCTTTTCACAATACTCTTTTTGATATTAGTTGAAATTTATGTGCATAACTGAAATCATATTTTAGTGGATCATGATCCTCTCATGTGAAAACTCTCTCATATATCATCATGTGAAGTTGTTGTGTTTATCTCTTTTTATACGTATTGAACATGTGAGACCTTTATTTTGAGTATTTATAAAGAGAGGGATAGTCTTAATGTTCAATTTTTGATACAAAAGCAAAGAAAGTAAAAAGAAAAAGGAGGTTAGACCCTCATGAACGAAGTGCCAATGAGGTCAACCCTCAACAAATCAGCTACACCATTCACAGGCTCATCCCAAACCAACTAGTTGAAGTAGACGACGCTCTGAGCTTGGTTAAGAAATTCGCCACAGCATTCCCTTCCCGGAGAAGGTGATGGCTATGAACAATCCAATGTCGACGGAGTAAGCATTTAATCTGATTAATGATACCCGCATGAGAGTGGAAGACCATAGGGTCCTTGGACAGCAGACTCAACGCCAAAGTAGAATTCGAGAACAAATCAAACACGTCTAAAACCAAGATCCCAACAAAAGCGCAAACCATGCAAAATAGCCAACAGCTCCGCCCGGAGACAATCCGAAATACCAATAAAACCAGCAAACCCAAAAAGCCAAATACCGTGTTGAGACCGCACGACACCACCATAGCCAAAGGGTCCTGGGTTTCCCAAGGAGATCCGTATTCAAAGCGACAAAACCCTCCCGTAAATCCAAATCCAATTTTAGTGGACCTCATATGAATTTTAACCAATAAATAGTGTTTAAAAAGACATTTTTTAAAAATTTAAAAAAAGGCCAATGAGCGAAAATATTATGTTAAAAAATATGATAGCATTTTTTAAAATATTATACAAGAAAATTTACCAAGGATACCATAATATCATCAAATAAAAAATTACTACTTCACATCATAAAAAGTATAACAAATTGTTACTTAAAAAAAATCCATAGCAATCACTAATTGTCACAAAATCGACACTTTGACGGATGTTAATGATAGGAAGTAAATTCTACCAGACATTAAAATTTAGATCTAATTAGAAAAAACTAAAGGAAACTAAGAAGAAAACAAAAATCTGAGAGCTCAGTTTTCTTGATGCATTTTTCAATTACACAAGATACAATTTATTCTAAGTGAAACAACTTTAAAACTAAGAAGGGTCATACAAGTAGTAGTGTAGTACCGTCTTATTTCAGTAGTGTAGTTTTTTTTTTTGGTGAGTAACCGGGGCTCAGAGCCCAAACAGAGAGATCAAGACCTCAGATACAAGGTATTGCAGAAATCAAACATGAAAGGAACAATACAAAAAGTTGGAAGAGTCTCAAAGAGCCTATAATTGTCGATCATGGAGAGACCATTCTTTGCAAATGCGTCTGCTACTGAATTGGATTCTCTGAACACATGTCTCCAATGGAAGTTATGGTCTTGACCAACAAGGTGGGCAATTTCTTTAACCAACGAGCCGCAAGGGTGAGTTGGATGGCATCCTTTGTTTAGGAGCCCAATAGCAACCTCTGAATCACTCTCTAACAGGATCTTGGAGTATCCTTTTGCTCTAGCAATTCTAAAACCATGCAAAATTCCCTAAAGTTCTGCTTTCAAGACAGAACAATCTCCCAATTTGACAGAGTAGCCCACTAGAAACCTTCCCTCATGGTCGCGGATCACACCACCGCAAGCTGCACGATGATCTGTTTGGATGCAAGATCCATCGGAATTAATCTTGATCCACCCTTCAGGAGGGTGAGACCAATTGACAGAAACAGTTCTAGTAATCTTACCATGGGAGTTTGGAGAGACATGAAGGCTTGCTGCCAATCTCAAATCTTTAACCACATTTAGGATCTGCCTCTTCACCACTGCTGCTGTAGTTCCAATTCTTTCGAATACCAAGACATTCCTAGCTCTCCAAATGTTGTCTAGCGCAACACCAAAGACCATACCCCAGGGAATACCATGTTGGTAGGATTGGAGGTCTTGTAAGTTGCACAAAAGCTAATCATCTCTATCAGGTTGGAAGAAATCAGTAGTTAACATAGAAGGGAGGATGGAGGTCCAGACTTCGGCAGCAAAATTACAATCCCTGAAGGTATGCATGATAGATTCTGAAATCCCCGGGCATCTAGGACAACCTTCAACATCTGTCATGTGCCTGTGGGCCCTTTGTTGGTTGGTTAGCAGGGCTCCCTTGCCAACCTTCCACAACAAGATTTTAATCCTTTGAGGTCCTCTCCACTTCCAGATCTCTTGGAAGAGTTTTGAGGTATTGTCAGGGTCATCATTGGCTAACAATCCATATGCAGACTTCAAGGAGAAACTCCCATCGGTAGTGGCACTCCAAGCTATCACATCTTGGGACGCATGGGCAGTGGGGGGGTTCAAAGTCAGGATAATATCCACAATGTTCCTGGGTAAACTAGCATTTAGCTGATGCACATCCCAGGTGCCATCAAGGGTAAACTCTCTGCAAGCTTTCCAGAGCTCTGTCATCTCCAAGGGTCTCAAAGCAAAGGGCTGGAGAGGACCAATTGAAGGGACCCAGAAATCCACCCAGAACCTAGTGGAAGCACCATCACCAAGTCTCCAAATAAAATTCTGTTTCATGATGGTCCAACTCTTGCAAACCCCTCTCCAAAGATTGGAAGCATTTGCACAATTTGGGATATTGGGAATTACGTCATAACCACAACCGTACTTGGATCTCAAGACTTTAACCCACAGCTTGTCTTGCTGGGAGCAAAGGCCCCAATTGATCTTCATCATGAATGCTAAGTTGACATTCCTTGCTTTCCTAAGTCCAAGGCCACCACTACTCGTTGAAGTGCATATTTTATCCCAAGAAATCAAGTGGACTCTTCTTGCATTTGCCACATCACCCCACACAAAACCTCTGCAAACTTTATCAATACTATCACAAGTAGAGCTAGGGAGTAAGCTAGTCTGCATGACATAAGTAGGGAGGGCAGCAAGGACAGATTTGGTGAGGGTGAGTCTACCAGCAAAAGAGAGGTTCCTAGCTTTCCAATCTGAAAGCCTTTGCTTAGCTTTATCCAGCACAAAATGGAAAGTTTGTTTGGATACCTTATTGTGATGAAGGGGGACCCCAAGGTATTTTCCCAAGTCACAAGTTCTAACAAAACCAAAATCAGAACTGATCTGTTCCCTCACACTGTTATGGACATTTTTGGAGAAGTGTATCCTTGTCTTGTCTCTATTTAGCTTCTGACCAGAACTTTGACAGAAAACATCCAAGATGGCCTTTATGACATCAACTTGTTCCATATTAGCCTCAGCGAATAGAACCAAATCATCCGCAAAGGAAAGGTGGCTAAGTTGAGGACCTCCTCTAGCAAGTCTGATTGGTTTCCATAGGTTTTGTTCCACAGCCAAATTAATGATTTGAGACAATCTTTCCATGCACAGAACAAAGAGGTAAGGTGACAAAGGACACCTTGCCTAATTCCTCTCGAAGGTTTGAATTCCTCCAAAGATTCCCCGTTGACCAACATTCTCATCTTAACAGTGGTGAGGCAGGCATTTACAAGGCCTACAAAGGATTCAGGGAGATTGGCATCCCTTAGGGTGTCAAGAATGAAATCCCATTTAACCCTGTCGTAAGCCTTTTCTAAGTCAATTTTTATCGCCATCCAGCCCACCTTGCCTTTCCTATTCCTCATAGAGTGAATCACTTCTTGGGAAATGATGATGTTGTCACTGCTATGTCTTCCTGGTACAAAACTGCATTGATTAGGACCAACTAAATCAGACATAACCCCTCTTAGTCTCGCTGCCAAAATCTTTGAGATAACTTTGTAAGAGACATTGCAGAGGCTTATCGGTCTGAGCTGCTTGAGGGTCTGAACAGGCTCTACTTTAGGGATTAAGGTGATGAGAGTTTCGTTGATGTCTTCCACTGATCCTGGGTGAGCAAAGAATCTCTTCACCAAAGCACACAGGGAAGGCCCTACTGTTTCCCAGTTACTTTGATAAAAGATGGCTTGGAAACCATCTCTTCCTGGGGCTTTGAAGCTGCCCATTTGAAAAACAGTAGCCCTTATCTCTTCATTAGTGACATCCTTAGACATAATTTCCTTGTCTTCAATACTTATGTCGGGGAAGCAACCTTTAAGACAGAACTCTTGGTACAAATTGTCATCAGAATACAAGTTTCTAAAATAAGTAGTAACCATTCTTTCAAGCTCACCAAAGTCTGTTATCCAGACTCCATCCTCGTTTTGAAGGGCCTCAATTTTACTCTTCTTCCTTCTCACTAGGGCAGTGCCATGGAAAAAGCGAGTATTTTTGTCTCCAAAGCTCAACCATTTGCATCTTGACTTCTGATACCAGAAGATTTCTTCTTGATGGACAACATCTTCATATTCTCTCACAAGGTTGGTCTGAAGGTCTTCTAGGAAAACATTTGATCCCAGAGCAAGGTGTTTGGCTATTCCATTCAATCTGTTAAGAATTCTCCTTTTCTTTTGGAAGATATTTCCAAAGACATTACTATTCCAGACAGCAAGCTCTTCCTGCAGGGAGTTTAAAGCATTTGTCCAGCCTATATCCTCCTTCCATTTGTCTTTTAAAAAACCAGAGAAGAGAGGATGTGAAATCCAAGCAGCTTGAAATCTGAAAGGTCTTCTGTGTCTATTGGTGGCTTGGTTAGGCCACAAGTTCAAGAGAAGAGGGGCATGGTCCGACTTCAGAGGATGAAGATGAAGAACAGAGGCATTAGGCACCATAATCCTCCAATCTAGATTGCATAGAACCCGGTCAATTCTCTCTTGGATCCTCCCTCTCTTCCAAGTATAGGGGGAACCAATGAAACCAGCATCAAAAAGTTCACACTTTCTAACCCAATCTCTAAAGGAGCCAGAGTCTCTAGGGGCAGGGGTGGAGCTTCCAGTTCTCTCAAAATCATGTAGAGTAGCATTAAAGTCCCCTATGATACACCAGGGACCAATTATACTCTCATGAATCTCTTCAAGGTCTTTCCATAGGCCTCTCCTGACAGTAGCATTAGGATTTCCATAGGCAGCAGTAAAATACCAAGTCTGTCCAGAGCTTCCTCGAATAGCTAAGTGCATGAATTGAGTGGAGGAAAGTAGTCTAGTCACATTCCAGATCCTAGAGTTCCATAGGACCCAAATGCCACCAGCCTGACCCTGGGAGTCCACAATTTCAAAACTATCCAGCCCACATTTACTCGCAGTTTTCCTAGCTGCCTCCCCACTAGCATGGGTTTCCACTAGAACCATCAAATCAATGCAATGAATTTTGATAAGGTCTTTCATCATTCTTACAAAACTTCTGTTGTTGGTGCCTCTACAATTCCAGCTAAAAATCATTTTAAACAATTGGAGGGGTAACACAAAACATAAACCAAAAACCATCAAGATTGGGGGGCATCCCCCAAGATGTTCTCTTTTCCCAAGCAGGGACCTTTCACAACATTTTCAGACCCAACAGTACCCATAACAACATCCTCTACACCTTTGGCAAGATCACCATCAGGTGGCCTATGTGTGGAAGCTGTTGACTTGTCTTTTGTGGCCCCTAGAGAGGCAAGGAGGGGGTTCCTTTTGATATCACACAGCTTGTTGGATGGACCATCCACCACAGGGACCACTTTATTTGTGAAAATTTCAGCTAGAGCTTCACCTTTCATGTTTTTCTCTATCTTTTTCCAACCTGCCTTCCTGATTTGTTTTTTAAACTGGTTCAGGGTGACATGAGTCTTCTCTTGAGAGTTAGCTAAGGATTGCTTCCTCCCAGCCTTCTTTCCCAAGCCACCATGCTTAGTCTCAGTTATCACCTTTGTAGCAGAGCCCTGACCCTCTGATTGGTCCACAGACAAAACAACATCAGGCATGACATTACCTTTATCCTGTGTCTTTACTTCTGGCATCCCATAGACAAACATCTGTTTGTCTTTCTCTCCTTTACTGCACTTGTCAGTGTTAACCTTTGAGATAATCTTCTTTGTTGATGTACCTGAATTGCCCCCCAATCCTTGAACTTGAACTTTACCTTGCATCTCTTCCCTGGAGTCTACCTTCATGCTGTCTACCTTCACTCAGTAGTGTAGTACCGTCTTATTTCATGAAACATTCTATAATGGAGCAATTAGAACAAAAATATAACTATGGTTGCTATTTCCATCAAACAAAAAATATAACTATTACTATTCTTGAGATTGAGCCCTTTAACATTGATTGGACTAGGCCCAATTAAAAGAAAATTTAATAGAAGCGATACCTTCTACCAGCCAACTATTAAAAAAACAATGTTGCCTGAGTGAACCTTACAACCATGGTTCTTCAAATTTGTGTTACGAATTTAAACATGATGATAAATCACACACAATATAAAAGAAACATGAATCATTTACATAGACCCTCAAAAAAAAAAAGACTATAATTGTATGAATATAGGTCACTAATAAATTAAGAGAATGGGTATCTTTAGTATCAATTGTAATGTGATACATAATAGTGACTAGTAATGAGTTCATTTTTTTTACAATTAGGCCAGTTCAAAACTAAAACTCGGGTCATATTCCAGACGGGCCTTGAGCGAAAAGCCCGGCCCATAAACAACTAGGGTTTTGGATACATAAACGTGAAACACTGGCTTCCTCCACATACAGCTGCAAAACCTAGAAGCAAACCAGAGAGGAGGAGCAGCCATGGTTCACGTCTCCTTCTACAGAAACTGTGAGTCTCTCTCTACTTCCTCCCTTCCTCTTCTCAATTCTCGATCCATCAATTTCATTTGAATTTTTCCATTTGATTTTCCTCTGATCCATTGCATTTGTTTTTCACAGATGGGAAAACCTTCAAGAAGCCTCGTCGCCCCTACGAGAAGGAGCGTTTGGATGCAGAGCTGAAGCTCGTCGGAGAGTACGGGCTCCGCTGCAAGAGGGAGCTCTGGAGGGTGCAGTACGCTCTCAGCCGCATCCGCAACAATGCTAGGAACCTGCTGACGCTTGACGAGAAGAACCCTCGCCGGATCTTCGAGGGTGAGGCTCTTCTCAGGAGGATGTTCCGTTATGGGCTTCTTGATGAGACCCAGAACAAGCTTGATTATGTGCTCGCTCTTACTGTTGAGAACTTTCTCGAGCGCCGCCTGCAAACCCTGGTTTTCAAGTCTGGTATGGCTAAGTCTATTCATCATGCTAGGGTTCTCATCAGGCAGAGGCACATCAGGTTCTCCCTTTTTCATTTCTGATATTTTTTCATATTGGGTATTGTTGTATTCAATGTTTAATACTTGTCCTGTGTATGCTATAGAACTTGGTTATTGTGACATGTTTGGTTTACTTTGTGATATTTGGCATTAGAATTGGTTAATGATGTGCTATGCTATATAGGACCTGGTTATTCTGCCATGTTTGATTCACTTTGTGATATTTGGCATTAGAATTGTTTAAGGATGTGCAACTGGAGATTTATTTCTATTACTTGTCAAGTAGTTTTTGTTGTTTCTGAGTCAGATATTCATGGTTAGCAGAGCTTGATTTGTGATGGGTTTTCTACAAAAACATGTTTTGTGGCTACTTACTACTTATTGCATCTTGAACCCTTGTAAAGAAAGTATGTATGCATAGCTAAGCTTGATTTGTTCTCTTTAATTCAATGTTATATGATGGGTTTTCTACATAAACACGTTTTCTGGCTACTTACTACATTGTACTTGATTGCAACTTGAACCCTTGATGATCTTCTTTATATGATTTCTCAACCCCTGTAGCTTTTTTTTGCAATTCAGTTATCCTCTGTTTTGAATTATGGACATAATGCACTGCTTTTAGAACTTCTCCTAGCATCTGTTGAAAGTAGCATCAATTTTCAACAAATAATACATCTGTTTGCATTTTGTATGTACAATTAGTTTTTGAAACATGCTTATAAGGTTTTTGTTTGTTTGTTTAAGTTTAATGAAATGCTTTATTGAATGGATTCTTATGTCATTTTTGTTCTTGTCAGGGTTGGGAGGCAGGTTGTGAACATCCCATCATTCATGGTGAGGATGGATTCACAGAAACACATTGACTTTTCACTCACAAGTCCTCTTGGTGGTGGTCGCCCAGGACGTGTGAAGCGAAAGAACATGAAGGCTGCTGCCAAGAAGGCTGCTGGTGGCGACGGTGATGAGGAGGATGAAGATTAAATTATAAGTTGCTAGTGCGCTGATACAGTGTTCCAGCTTTTTATTTCAGTTGCTAGACTTTTTTAGATTTTTTGTCGTGCTTGACTCTTATAAATTTTCCATCCTTGTTCCTGTTTGATGAAAATCTTCACCCGAGAGATGTTGCTTTTGAACTGTTCTTTTCAAAGTATGAAGTTTTGTTCCAATGGCTGTGATGGTCTTTGGTATTAAATTAAATTGATGGTTTTAGCCTTCTTTGAATGCACCATGTTGTTTTGGATATTCTTATTACACAATCATTAAGTAACTAAGGCCTGGAATTTTCATAGAGTTTAAGCTCATTCAGTCCTTGTTGATATCAATTCTAAGTTCATAGGGTTCAAGACTGTTTTCTTCAGACTATAGTTTATAGGACGGTGTGTAGCTTGAAGTGAGCCTGTTTTCTTCAGACTATAGTTTATAGGACGGTGTGTAGCTTGAAGTGAGTTGAGTTTAGCTAAAATCCTTGCTCTAGTGATCACAAGAATTCCTTAGTTGCTTAGAGCTTCTATCAGTTGTTTTGGGTTAATTCTCAAAATAAGAACGGTTGTTTAAATTTTGTTGCCATTGAAGGAAGGTGAACAAAGTTGCTCTAGAAAATTCATTAATCAATCATAATTATTTAATTGAATGAGAAGTAATGAGTTTAATGGATTTACACTATCACTTTTTCTTAAAATTTTAATTAAAAGGAAATATTTTTTTTTATGTGGTTGAATTTAATTGAATGATGTGTAAATAAAGTTTACATTAACGGTGCATGCATGTACCTTTTATTCAAATAATATCAGGAGTAAAAATTATAAAGATAAAATAATAATTAGTGGCAGAATGTTTTAAGGCTGTGGCTTGTCCTCGAGTGTGCCCACAATGTGCAGTTGTTGATGAAACTATGGAGCATGCTCTTCATGACTGCTTGTGGACTAGGGGGTGTGGTTTGCCTCAGACTTGGCCTTTTCTTGGGAACAACAGCAATTGGAGGAGAGGATGGGGGAGTGGGTTACGTCGATCATAACCCAGGCTCTTGTTGAGGTAGCTGAGAGGGTGTGTTCGTTGTTGTACAAGATATGGCGTGTTAGGAATCTTTGCTATTTTAAGGGGAGAGAGATGTGTTGGTGGTTGTATCATACTCTGGACCCGTCTCCCTGCTCAGCTCGAAAATGGGAGTTGTTGCCGGTAGGGACTTTCAAACTGAATTCGGATGCGGCGTGCAGGGGTGATGCCTGGAGCATGGGGACTGTAATCAGGGATGAGGATGGTAATGTTCAGGAGGCCATGGCGTTGAAGAGTACGATTCAACAAGGAGTGGCGGTGGCGGAAGCATTGGGTGTCCTGGATGGAGTAAAGCTTGTATTGAGAACAAATGTGAGGCGTTTACAGGTTGAATCAGATTGTGAGAAGATTATAAAGGAGATCCTTAGTCTTGTCCCAAGTAACACATATCTGGGAGCAGTGGCCATGGAAATCAGGAGGTTATCTCTACAGTTTGATGTTATTGATTTTTCACGTGTATATACAACCTAATAATGCGGTGCATTTACTTGCTAAATTTTCTTTGTATCACGCGGATGCTATTTGGTCTCACTGTGTATCCAATTATTTGTTCTCTCGGATATCCTTCAGAATATTTTCTAATGAATGATCATATTTTCGGTTGAAAAAAAGTTAAAAGAACTTTTTAGAATAATTTGTGTATTTTTTTAAATTAAATAACATTAGAAGTAAATATCCATAGAAGTATGAACAATTAATAGTGAAAATGTTGTACATGATTAGAAAACATTAATATTTATATGGCTTAAAGGGTCAAAAGGCCCCTAAGACCATTTACAATGGTTGTTGAAAATTTGTGTTGAAGATTGTTGAAAATTGTTGAGAGGTTGTAATGGTTGTTGAAGATTGTTGAGGGTGATGTGGAGGGGAGAGAGAGGGGAGAAATGTTGAAGAGTTTCAACATTGTTGAGGGACCTGCGGTGTGCCACGTGGTGCGAGGCCAATGACCACCGACGAGCGCGTGTATGGCGTGTGACGCGCCTTGTCTCAGGAGAGAGAAATGCTTTTTTTTTTGCAGCGACACGTGGCATTATCTGATTGGCTCGTCGGATTTCTTTTACCCTTATCTTTTGAACTCAATTATTTCATCAAAAAAAAAATTTCTGAAAAAAAAAATTTATACCAAAATTCATGATTTTTTTCTCTATAAATAGAGACTTGGTTCGTTTGATTTGGACACAGAAAAAAAACCAAGTTTTTCACCATCTTATTATCTCTCTCACCATCTTAGTTTGTTGTCTTGCATTTTAAGTTAAGAAAATAAAATAAATTATTATGTGCTTAGTTTGTCGTCTTCCATTTTTAAGTTAAGGAAATAAAATAAATTAAGTGTTTATTGTTTTAATTTAATTAAAAATAATAATTGTAATTTTATGTAAATAATAAAATAAAAATATAAAATTAAATAAAAATATGAAATAAAAAAGTGGTGGGGTAGGGTGAGTGGTGGGGTAGGGTGTTGAATGAAAACCATTGGAGTGGGTAATTGTTGAGAGTTTGTTGAATTGGAGAGAGAAGATGATGTGGAGTGTTGGGAAGAGAAAAAGTGGTGTTGAGAGGGGGTAAATTGTTGAAACCATTGTACATGGTCTAAGATTACAAAGGGAATCAAATCCAGGACCTAGAAAATTATTTCATCAAATTGGGTCCCTAATTTTTTTTTTAATTCAATTAAGGACAAATGTTGTCAGCTCTCGATTATGTCCTAATCACCTTTTCCACGTGGCATTTTTTATTTTTTTAAAATTTAAAAATTATAAAACTTTATTTTTTAATTCCAACTCATAAATTAAAAATAAAACCTTAATTAAATCTTAATATAAACCTAAACTTAAATAAATCCCTGAACTAAATTTAAATTAAACACATAATCTTTATCACTCTTCTTTCAATCTCCATCTCAAGAACAAAACCCAGACAGGAGGAGGATATGTAGAAGAAAACTCCATAACCCCAACAAACACCAACCCGGTAAATATTACTAGAAATTTCATCATCTTCATGTTCTTGTTGAAAAGAAAATAGGAAAAACTCCAACCCAGAAAGAAAAAACACAAACCCATGAAAAAAAGCCCTCTTCATCAACCCAGATCACACCATCACTCCTCTCAATCAACCCAAATCAGGCCACCAATCCCCCCTTCCCGAACCCCAAATCGTGCTGCCACTACCACTTCTTATTTCTCCCCAAATTGTGTCGTCATCAAACCACCGATCTGGGCAAATCAACCACCACCATTGAAATCACTTTCATCCCCTCTCTCTAGTCTTGAAGCTTCAGATCAGCCCCAAATTCGTCGACAACGTTCTTCACTCTCCGACCTCCGCTGGCTCGCCAAAACTGGAGTCATCCACAAATCTGGGGCCAAATCGACCATTCCAACCTCTCCCCCCCATCTCCTCATGGCTGCCCCCAATCGCTGGAGAAAGAGCCACATTTTCAGATTTCTTCCTCTCCTCCTCGATCTGAAGTGGTGGCGGTGGTTAAGCTTGGGTTCTATGCCTCTGTAGAAGTTTTTTCCTTCGAGAGAAAATGGTTATGAAGAGAAAAGGTGAAATCTTGGTGGTGGATTATGTGGTTGTTGTATAGAGATTAGAAGATGGAGTTGAATTTAGGGTTGAATTTTGGGCTGAAAGGTTGGATTTGTTATTAGATTAGGTAAGGGATTTATATTTAGATTAGGATTTTATTAAGTTTTTTTTCTGCTTATATAATTGACTTGGAATTAAAATTTTAATTTTAATTAATTTTTCTAATTAAAAAAAAGCCATGTGGTAAAGGTGACTAGGACAAAATTGAGTTGTGGCAACATTTTGCCTTAATTGAATTTAAAAAAAAAAAATTAGGAACCCAATCTGATGAAATAATTTTCTAGGTCCTGGATTTGATTCCCTTTTTAGAATAATTTGTGTATTTTTTTAAATTAAATAACATTAGAAGTAAATATCCATAGAAGTATGAACAATTAATAGTGAAAATGTTGTACAAGATTAGAAAACATTAATATTTATATATAATGTTTTGTGATGTTATAAAGACTATTTTCAATCAAAGAATTATTTCATGGACTAAAAACTGTGAATTATTTTTATATGAACCATTTTAGGTTCTTACATTCAAAATTTAATTCCTCATGCAAAGCACGGGTCATATACTAGTATTATGAATTCGGTTAAATTAAACCCGATTTACCATTAACCATTTATCGAATTGACGACGAGTTCGAGTTTTATAACACTACAAGAATGAATTAGGGAGAGTTGTTGATGATTCTTTTTACGATTCTTGAGACATTAATTTGCAGCATTATGTACATAAGTTGCTCAGTTCAAATAGCCAACTGAACATTTTGTTTAAAAAAAATCATTTCAACCAAAAATTCTTTTATACAAAACTAAATGTTTGACTACAATGTCTGGCCTTTCAAAAAAAAAAAAAAAAACTACAATGTCTAGATCGTGTTTTCTTCGAATTATAAAGTTGATTTTATCACTTTAGTCTAACAAGCTATTACCCCCTGTATCGTTTCTTTTGTAATGTCAAACTGACCAAGAACTTAACCATCACACAAATCATTAACTTGGGTATAATGACATGAATACACTTTTGATCAAGTAAAAATGTTCACAACGATATACACTTGTTCACTAACTAAAAGGATTTAAGTGGATCACAATGTTAGCATTTTAAGTGGAATGTGAGAACTACTAAATAATATCTTACAACATAAATCAATGATTGCAACTATAAAAATAAAGAGATCTCAGGGGATGAAATCTTAAGTGAATGAGTACCTGCGCTTGCTTATTAGTCCCAGTCACAATATTTCCCACCACGCAAAGGGTTGTAATCAGCACCAAATCAGCAACAAATCTACCGGAATTTGTTTTGGCCTCAACAATAGCTTAGATGTTGTCGAATGGGCCGTCAGAATTATGTGATAATGTCCATCATACATTTGTCAAGACTTCATCGTTTGAAAAAATCAAACCAGCTAGGTATGATATTGCAGATTTAACATGTCATGAAAAATGTTAAGAATATTAGCATGTCCAATAACCAATGAAAACAAAAGAGTATAGATGCTATCTCCTGAAGTGAAAGTTGTGGCTTGTCCTGGCAAATTTTGATAATCCTAAAGTAACATTTTTTGAACATTGCAAGTTTTAAATGTTTCTTTAAGTCAGACAACAGTTTCTTGAAGTTTCTTGAGTGAGGCAACAATTTGGTAAGGGCACCTTGGGAGAGCACCAAATAACGATAATTAGGTGATAAAGCAGCAATAATTCCCACAACTCGCGTTACCTAGAATTTCATGGAATTAACATTCAGTAAATCAGAGTTTAGAAAAATCAGACCAGTTACTAGGAACCGAGCTCATTGCTGGTTGGACAAGTTACTAAGCCTTGTCCTCATAGAACCTGACGGTTGACATAAAACTGATAAACCTGTTGTAAACCGGTAAAACCAATGAAAACCGACTGATTTACAGTCTAAAGTAAATAGATTAAATTTGAATTTCCAGTACTGTACAATGCCAAACTCATTACTATCGGTATACAACACTTTTTTTACACGATCAATGTCAATGATTCAAACAAAATATAATAAAAATAAGTATTAAAACACAATATAATACACTGAATATAATGATAATTGATTATGTACATTATAATACTAATATATGGAATAAAAAAAAATTAATAAGTATCTCATAAGATTTCAATATATATACATAATGACCATCGACTCAACTTTGAACCTCTAACCAGCATCTAGATCGGTGCTATCATCGACCGGTTTTTAAACATTCGTAAATCAAAGCAGGAAGATGTGATTATCTTATCAAGACATTACCTTCTCTAGAAAATCGTTGGAACATGAACTGAGGAGATGGACAAAGGCAGGAACAACATTATGCTTATTCACCACTATTGGGTTATTAGCTTCGATATTTGTGAGATCCGAGACAGCTCCAAGCTAAACAAACAAACATGAGGTGAAATGAATAAATAATGAAAAAACCATAATTAAGGACCCAACAAAAAAACGAACCTGAAGTTTTGGAGATTTCTCTTTAAGCACTGTTTCGACCAAGCTAGGACGCTCGGTTCTACAGTGTTTGCTTGCGTTTTCTCTTACATGGCTCAGTCATCGTGATCCTCTTGTTTTACATAAAATGTGAAATGTCAAATTAACGTAATTTAAAGAAGAAAAATGTTATCTAAAGTGAGTAATAAAATACACACCATAAAAGTATGAATGACCGCATTATGTGCATCCAAAGAATCATGAATTTTCTGCTTCGTATATTGCATTTCTTCCTACATCATGTTCCACATATAGCAGAAGTTGAACAACAAAAGAATAAAGAGCCATCATAGAACACTAGAAATCTAGAACTGAGAAATGAGAAATGAGAAATCAAATCCTTAATGTACTATAACAGTGCAATTATAAATTTCTTTTATAAATAAATAAATTGATAGCACTGGATAGATAAGTCAGTTAAGCATTAGAGGTGAAAAAATAAATATAGGCATAGTAAAAGTAAACAATATTGCAGTAAGAAAAGAAATCAGAAATCCATAAGATATCTAGCCATCGAAACCAAAGCTTCTCATACACTAAGTTCTGAAAAGCAGCATAGTACTAGAGGGACATCAAATAATGTGGTTTGAAGAAGCAGCATACACAATAAAGGAGGATTTCAGGGCTTGTATCTAATATTTTGTCAAATACAATAAACACGGTGAATAAAAGCATGAATTATATCCATTGCAATATATTAGAGGTAATTGATTCATGTGCTAAAGAATGAATATCCCACAAAAGTATTGTTGCACTCTTATTTTATAATATGTATGACACATGCAGATGAGAAAGAAAACGATGTCAATTGCAATGTTGAAAACTTGTTGAACATTTCTTATGCCAAATTTATTTTATCCCTAGATATAATCACACGAGTGACACTATAAAAATTTATGTTTTCACAAATTGGAAAGAGTACTTAATATTTGACAAGATTCCAGTGGAGAAAAAGATGAACAATAAGATTAGAATGTGGAATGGAAAGCTTGAACATATAAGAAGGAACCAACTATCGAATGTCAGTAACTGATGTCTTACATATACTACACGACATCACAAAGACAATAATGCTATTAATATCATTCAATGTTTTTTAGTTTCTTTTCAAAACGTTTGGCAAGGTTTTCTGGACTTTTTTACCTGGGTAGTGTAAATTTGGAGTTTATTTACCAATCTAGTGCAACTTTTAAAATATTTACGAGACTAGCGTAAATCGTCACTAGCATCGTCGATATTTTTTTTTTCTTCTCAGCTTTTGGAGAAATCGCCAATGGGACCGGCGATATTCAATTTTTTGTGGTATCGTCAATGCGATTGGCGTTAATATTATATATATATTAAAAAAAAAAGTATCGCCATCATGAGTGGCGATTTTAATCTTTTATAAACAATTTTTTTTTGTTTTAAGCAACAACGCCAACACCATTGGCGACTTCTTTTTATTTTCAATACTAAAAACATAAATATAATGGCCCCGATTGCATGCATGAATGTTTTTTTTTCTTACATGCATCCATTTAATATATATTTAGGTTTTAAAACTATTAACTACATCAAGGTGAAAAAAAAAAAAACAGAAGGAAGCCAATCCTATAAGCATTAATGGTTTAAAATAAAAAATAAAAGAACAAATGACGACAATAAAAGAAAAACAATGCAGGGTAGCAATGCAGGCTATATATATATCGCCGATGCTAGTGACGATTTACACTACATCCGTAAATATTTTAAAAGTTACACTAGATTGGTAAAAAACTCCAAATTTACACTACTCAAGTAAAAAAGTCGATTTTCTGCCACTATTTCTACAGTTGCAGCTTTAAAGAAAACCCCCTCCAAACATGTGTCTTGGAGTACGGTGACCTTCATATTCAGAGGTATTTTCTTTATCCAATTGTCCCAGAATTCTCCTACAAAACAAATAATTTTCTATAATTATTTTCATTAGTTCACGTGGTTACAAATTTTAACAGAAAACCAAATTGAAATTCACAAATTTCATACATTCTAACCTGGGATAACAAGTCCTTTTTGTTGAGCCTGATTTCCTGCTGCTGGTCAAATGTCAGCTTTATCATTGTAGAACCCTACATGACCAGTAATGAAAAGGAGCATGTCGTCTCTTTCTTACTTCCTTTTTCACTGTTTTTTTTATTGCCTTTTTAGTAGCTTTCTTGTAGTCTATGTAATCCCCTAATATTAGGATGTTCTACTTCTGAAAGCTGAGAGTAATAAGGATTTCCTCCATTGTGGTTATCTCTATTTGTATATACGTAAGTTCTTCCCCCAATGCAATTAAAATATCCTTTTTGTTTTGAGAGGGAGGATATAAAGATGTAATTCTTTTGAGAATTTTTTCTGTCTACTATTTTATTTCCTAGTTTTTATGGCTATGCATTTTTCTAATGCTTTCCAATCCATTTCCAAGGACGGTCTGACCATAATCATTGCTACCCTGCATTGTTTTTTAAGTGCCATTAAATAGTTGAAGATTTCCTTGTTGTCTATGCTAGGAACTAGCCTATCACGTATGTGATTTATACATCTTCTCCCACCAAGCACATGTAAAGAAACTTAGAGATGTAGACTACTGAGTACATAGAGAGGTTTTTTTTTTGCAAAACAAAGTTTTCATTATACATAAATCATTTTAAATGACCAAAGCCTAATATTTCATTTGTTAGGGTTATGCGCCGCTCTCTTTGTGGCGCCACCGCCTCGCTTCTTGTCTTGCCTTTGTTTTCTGTGGTCGGTGTTCATTTGGCTTACCCGGATCTGTTCGTGCCTGTTGAGGCCAGATCAGCTCGAATCGGTGCTTATGGTGGTCTTGTTGTCATGCTAGATCTGTGCTTGCCTGTTGAGGCCAGATCGGCTCGATTCGGTGCTCGCGGTTGTCATGCCCGTTGCTTGGTGGTCATGTTCTATAGGCATTTTCGATTGGTGCTTTGAACAATTTCATTGGTGGTGGCGAGGAGGTGACAACTTGGGTACTCTGGGTTTGAAGTGTTTTTCAGGGTCTTCTACAGCGAATTTAGGCTGTCGGTGGCAGAATTGTGTCCTTCAGGTGTCGTAGCGCGATTGTAGGGGTGGTTTTTGGTGCCTTCTCTTGATGGTCGATGTATGTGCTGATCTGCGGCTACTCCAATATCAATATGGAGCTCTACTTTTGTTGGGTTATTGTGACTTTTGTCACGCCAAGGTCCCCGGTAGTTGCCTTTCTCATATGTCTTTATTTGGTATGGTATGATCCTTCTAGGGTCAGCTTTGTAATATTGGAGGATTATGCACACCTTAGTGTGTGTTGTGTGTACTATCGATTATTATATATAACATCATATTTCTTTTGTTTTCAATTTTTTTTTAACTATACGTAAACAAAGTGCACTATACAACTAGAATTTAACTTGTTTCTCTATTATCATCTGCTTTGTTATCAGGGTCTAGTTCACCTTCAGTTTTTTCTCCTGTAACACTATCAGCAGCCTTTACATCTTCAACCTTTGATATGCGGAACATGACCAACCTTTGATACCAGGATATTCTGCCACTATTTCTACAGTAAGGTTATCAGAACTAAAAACATACGGGAAGCATCGAACCCTATGCCAACTTTAGCACCTTCAAAAAGATTATCTCTGCAACTATTCAGTCCAGGCATACTGCATAAACATGCATTATCGGTAAAATTGAACCTAGCTCTGTTCATAAGTCTTCTTTATCATACACTAAGTTCTAAAAAGCAGCATAATACTAAATGGACATCAAATAACGTGGTTTGAAGAAGCAGCATAAAAACACCCGCCAGACATGTGTCTTGGAATACGGTGACCTTCATACTCAGAGTTTTTTTCATTATCCAATTTTCCCAGAATTCTCCTACAAAACAAATAATTTTCTGTAATTATTTTCATTAGTTCACGTGGTTACAAATTTTAACAGAAAACCATATTGAAATTCACAAATTTCATACCTTCTAACCTGTGATAACAAAACCTTTTTGTTGAGCCTGATATCCTGCTGCTGGTCAAATAACAACTTTACAATTATAGAACCCTGCATGACTAGTAATGAAAATGAGCATGTCGTCTCTTTCTTATTGCCTTTTTTACTGTTTGTTTGATTGCCTTTTTAATAGCTTTCTTGTAGTTCTGTAATCCCCTAATATTAGGATGTTCTCCTTCTGAAAGCTGAAGGTAATCAAGATTTTCTCCATTGTGGTTATCTCTCTTGGTATATACGTAAGTTCTTCCCCCAGTGCAATTAAAATTGCATTTTTGTTTTGTGATGGAAGATATAAAGATTCAACTCTTTTATCTCATGTTTTTATGGCTCTGCATTTTTCTCTACTTTCCAATCTATTTCTTAGGACAATTTGACCATAATGATTGCTAACCTCCATTATTTTTTTCAGTGCATTAAACAGTTGAAGATTTTCTTGTTGTCTCTGCTAAGAACTAGCCTATCACTTATGTGATTTATACATCCTTCTCCCACCAAAAACTTGTAAAGAAACATAGAGATGTAGACTACTGTGTACATAGAGAGGTTTTACATTTGAAATTACATATTATGTAACAAAGATTACCTTCTTTGCTCCCGACTTCCATTATTAATGGCATTTAGTAATGTCCTAATTGCTGCACTTTTTGTATCATTGTCATTGTCCTTTAATAGCTCCTGGGTAATATGAGCCATGAGATTTCCATTAATCATTGCCTGCATAATGTTAGCAAATGTCAGTCTATTAATGCTACTTTCCAAAGCCACTAGCGTTTTTACCCCGTGCGTTGCACGGCGAATATTGATCTCATTATTTAAGCACGATTAATGAATTAGGCTTAATAGCTCTTTTGGTCCCTCACTTATCACAATTTTTCACTTTTGGTCCCTTTAGGAAAAAATTAGCAAAATTAGTCACTCATATTTACACACTTATGCAGTTTTCGTCTAAATAAGGATCATTTTTGCAAACAAATAAGCAATGTGGAGGACCAAAAGTGCTAATTTTTTTATTGGGAACCAAAACTGCAAAACTGTGATAAGTGAGGGACCAAAAAATCTATTAAGCCTTGAATTAAGATATGAAAAATTGAAAAATGAGCATTCAACCAAACAAAATCACAATGAGTATTACACAACTTGCAAAATTTGACAAAAACTTTATATACATTTAACCCTAAATATTTTTAAAATTATAAAAAATATACTTAAATTAGATTAAAAATTGTTCCCAAGAGTTAGCAATAGTGGTAAAAGCTAGGAGCCATAAGGGAAGGATGGGAATGAAGAGTTAGCAAAAATTATTAGTTTTAACATGAACTATTTCTTGTGTAGAATGTTTTTCCCCGTCGAACTTTTTTACCATGTAATCTAATCATAAGTATATAATACTCATTTAAGAAAAATGTTTTAAAATTTGACTGAAAATTTGGCCTCAATTACTATTATTTAGTACTCATTTTAAATTTCAAACTCAAATCTCAATTTTTTTTTTACAATTTTTAAAAAAGGAAATTCATTAACTTAAATTGAATATTAACTCATTAATCAATGAGATCATTATATAAATTATATTTATTTCTTAAAAAATTAAAAGAAACCTAATTAATTATTATGAATGAATTTACAAATGATTTAGGGTGGAAAGAAAAGCGTATTATGTGTGTCTGAGCAAAATAATTTAAAATCCGAGTGAAAAATTGGATCAAATTACTTTTATTTAGTACCCATTTTAAATTTCAAACTCAAATCGCAAAATTATTTTTTACAATTTTAAAAATAATAAATTAATTAAATAAAATTAAATATTCACTCCTTAATCTATGAGATCATTCCATAGATTTTATTATGAAAGGAAAAATCAGAATCTACTCATTAAAACGGAACTGACTCTTTTTTACATCATTCCACTATGAAATTTCATGTTGCCCAATTAGAATTTTTTTTTTCTAAATTGATCATTCATTTCCTTTTTACTTAAAAAACGGATTTGCCTTATTTATACTCATAACTAACTAAATCTGATTTTGCTTAAGAAAGTTGAATATGTACTGCACTCATTAAATTCAATATTTATTTTCTTTTTTCATTAAAACTAAAGGATTAAGCGTTTACATTTTTTTTAATATCACACCATAAATTTTGACGCAAGTACTATTATTCACAACCAATTTTCAATTTCAAATTTCAAACTCAAATTTCAATATTAAATTGAATATCCACACCATAATATATGGAATTATTCTAAATTTTGTATTTATTACATAAAAAAGTTAAAGTAACTCCATTAATTATTATTAAAGGAGAAATCAAATTTATTCACTAAAACAGAATTGACATTTTTTAATTTATTTTACCTTGAAATTAAATGTATCCCAATCAAAATGATATTTTTTTTTAAATTGATTATTCATTTCCTTTTCATTAAATAAACGGATTTCTCTTATTTATATTGATCACAAACTAAATTTGATTTTGCATAAGAAAGTTAATATCTATCCATTATATTTATTATTGATTTGCTTATTTTGTTAAAAAAAAGTATCAAGTGTTTTAAAATCTGACTGAAAATTAGGCTCCAATTACTATTATTTAGTACTCAATTAAAATTTCAAACTCAAATCTCAATTTTTGTTTACATTTTATAAAAAAAGAACTCCATTAACTTAAATATAATATTATGACCTAAAAAATTCGATATGACCTAAAAAATATAATATTCACACCATAATCTAAACGCAAAACAGTAAATAACTCAAAGTGCACAAATAAATAAATAAATTACAACATAAAACGACAATCTTTGCTAAGTTGGAAGAAGACGCATCAGCCTTTAATCTAGAAGTAGTTGTCATGAACGGATCTGAACTATCCTGAAATAAGAGTAAAAATTGAAATTCACAATACATAACTATCTATAGTGATAGCATGTGCATATATAATAGTATTTAATTTTATTTTAACTTACATCACTTAATACTAATTATGTAAGCCGCAACTGTTCAACACTGTCATCACCAACCAAAATCTGTGAACACCAAAAGAAAAAGAGTATAACCAAATTGTAACATGCTAAACATTAAATCAAGCAGCAAGTTCAGTAGATGAAGATTCATGCCTAAAATATAAAGATGTATATGTTTTCCTGAGTTATATGTTTCAATATGCTTTGCTCAAAATAAATGTGAATCAAAAAATTCATAAGGCTTACCTCTCCTTCCTCGTATCTCTTCTTTGGTTTTTAATTGTAGAACAAAACTCAACCAAGCCACTCTGGAAAAACAAACAAAAAATTTCACCAAAATCTAACAGAAAGTAGGAAGAGGGCAAAAACCTCACATGTTGTATTCACTCTTGAAGAATCTTCCATATAAGCTCACCATCCCCAATTCCAATTCGCAATAAAAGTCCCACGGTGATGAGGCCTATGAAATTACAGAAGGAAAAGTAAAAAAGCATCACTCCAATCAAAATCATTTCAATAAATCACACACGCTGCAGATCATTTCATAATGTTCATAGAAATGTAACTATACCCTTATGATATGGCAAGAAACTGGTTGAATCAGAAGCAATACCTGAACTTTTTTTGCTTTTTCAACATTTGCTTCTCAATTTCCCAGTCATCACAACAATAGTTATTTCAAAGCTCTTAGATGATGGTTAAATAATGGAATGATAGAGGAGAAGAATTACATAAGAGAGTTTATATAGATGAAAACAATTAGGGTTTATGTTGTTTGCATGTGAAAAAAGGAAGGAGAATATTGTTCCAAAAAGAATATTCAAAATTTGAATTTATAGGTTGTCAAAATTTTAAAATTTGAATCTTGATTTCAAAAACGCACTTTTTGAAAGGTTAGCAAAATCAGTTTTAATCACATAAAAAAAAGCAAAATACGTATAACAAAAGTGAGAAAGTTTTCGTTTTTAAGCCTTATGTATGAATAAGAATATTAAACATCTATTAATGTGATTTTGAATGATTATTCCATAGGTAGTCAATTATGGGTGATGACTTTTGTTACAGCATTAATGAAGAGTTTAAAAAAATTAAACAACAATTAATAATATTTTGAATGACTATTCCATAAGTAGTTAATGATGGGTGATGACTTTTGATTCAGCATAAATGGACAGTTAAAAAAAATTAATCAACAATTAATGAGATTTTTTATGATTATTCAATAGATTGTCAATGATGGGCCACAAAACCAAAATTAAGGAGAAATTGTCTCACCATAAATTTGTCAGAATGATTTAGAGCTTGACACTTGTCAGCTAATGAGGGAGGGTGGATAAGAGTGAACCTGGGAGTGCCAACTCATCTAAGTGGGTCTCACAGAGTTCTTCTTTTCTATAGTATATAGATTTGGAATAAAAAAATAATCCTAACCCATATTTTTGTTCTATTTCCAAGTGCAAGGTTGGAAATAATCCAACAGACATATGTCTTAAACATTTTGCAATGGACGATGTGAGATTAAGGCTGCTTTCATCTTACATGTTTTTTCTTTTGAGCATCCAATCCAATCTCAAATATCAAATTTCCCGAGGAAGTCAACAACAATCGTGTTTCAGTCTTATGTCCTTGATGAAGTTAACCTCTGGGGTTGTACATTTGTTGACTGTTCTACATGGTTGTTTCTACTATTATGTTTTGCATCAATTGATTATGTTTTGAGGGCTATTGACTACTTAACCATTATATATGACAAAATTATCTTTCAAATACCACAATTTTGCTATAAAATTGACACATATGTACAACTCTAGACATGTGATTTGTGGAAAAATTACAGTGATGCATGATTACTGGTTGAGACTTTGTATATTATGGCCAAGTTGATGGTAGTCTATACAATACAATCTGCTTTCTCATCTTCTCGAGATGTGAGACTTAAACAAAGAAACTAAAAATTGAAACTGAGGTAAAAACATAATCGTAACCAATGTGGGACTAGCTTAGCCACAAGCAATGAAATTAAATTTGGAACTAGACTAGAAAGGACGACGTGAGACTAAGGCTACTTTCATCTTACATGTTTTTTCTTTTGAGCCTCCAATCCAAACTCAAATATCAAATTTCCCGAGGATGTCAACGACGATCGTGTTTCAGTCTTATGTCCTTGATGAAGTTAACCTCTGAGGTTGTAAATTTGTTGTTTCTTGTACATGATTGTTTCTGTTATTATGTTTTGCATCAATAGATTATGTTTTGAGGTCTATTGACCACTTAACCATTAATATGACAAAATTATCTTTCAAATACCACAAATTTGATATAAAATGGACACGTATATATATAACTCTAGACATGAGATTGTGGAAAGATTACAATGATGCATGATTACTGGTTGAGACTTTGAACCCCAGAGGTTAACTTCAATTAGGAGGACACCACCATCAATGATGTGTTGAAAGAAATTCAAGGGAAATAGGGAAAACATAACTAACATGATTAAAATTCTATATCAAGAAAATAATTCAAGGGAATGAGGGAAAACATAACTAACATGATTAAGATTTTCTATTCAAAACTTATCATAAGTTTTCATTAATTACTAAATTCTTAATCACCCCATCTTCTATTTAGAACCTCTTTTAGCAACCACCCAACTACCCTAATCATTTTTTTTTTAGAATAATGAGTTATAACTGAACTGGCCTGCTTTCTTGAACCCATGTGGTGATTTATTCTATTTATGGGGCTCTATACATCGATGACAATGGGCTTTTTCAAGACTACATTTGAAAGGAGGGGAAACTTCTCACCATCTGTTAACATTTGCATGGGCCTTAATGTTTGCAAAAGTGGACTGTAAGAACTACTAAATAATATCTTACAACTCAAATCAATGATTGCAACTATAAAAATAAAAAGATCTCAGATGATGAAATCTTAAGTGAATGATTACCTGCGCTTGCTTATTAGACTCCGCCACAATATTTCCCACCACGTGGAGGGTTGCAATCAGCACCAAATCAAATTGGTGGCTGAGGAGCTTTACAAATCTACTAGAAATTAAATTTTCCTCAACAATAGCTTGAATGTTGTCAAATGGGCCGTCAGAAATATGTAATAATGTCCAACAAACATTTGTCAACACTTCATCATCGTTTGAAAAAATCAAGCTAGCTAGGCATGGTATTGCAGATTTAACCTGTCATGAAAAATGTGAAAAATATTAGCATGTCCCAAGAAGTCTACTCATAATAATCAACAAACAGGGGTGGACCCACGTTAGACTGAGGGGGTTCAACTGAACCCACTGAAAAAAAGAAAATTTCCACTGACCCCCTTGTATAATTATTTTTTTGAACCCCCTGAAAACTTTAATTTGCACCACAGTCCCTTTCTCTCTCTCTCTCACACAGTCTCACACAAGTACTCACTGTTTGGATTTTCACACGCTCTCGCTACCATAGGTCAAGCACACACACCACGCCACCAGTGCACCACCACGCCACCACCAGTCCACCACGGTATCACACCATCGCTCCGCCCAATATACCAGCCGCGTCTCTGCCTAAATCTAACTCTCTCTCAATCAAGACTTCTGTATTTTTTATCTCTAACTTTTCATCGGATTTCCCCATTCACCAGCTCAATCCACAGGTTCGTTCTCCTGGTCCTCTTTGTTACTCTGTTTCTCAATTCTTTCTGTTTTTTAGCTTTTGATTTGAGCACAAAGCTATAGAATTCTGCAATTCGCATTCTGGGTAATCGATTTTTGCTGTTTTGGAATTGGGATTTTGGGGTGCATGTTTGGATTAAGGAATTGGAATTGTCTGCATTAAGGAATTGGAATTGTCTATAATTAAAGAATGTCTGAACTTGTTTGTCTTCTGCTTTACATTGTGCCAAGCTTTGTCTTTGAGTATGGATTTGCTTAAAAGCTCAACCTTATAGGTTCCATAGTGTGACTCTTGGGCTGTGGCTGTGGATTATCCATGAACTATTGCTTCACCTTAAAATAAAGACTGAATTGAGTTAGTAGGAAATCTCAAGGTTTGTTTTGAAGGCTTGTACTGTAAGGTCACTATAATTTCTTCAGGAAAGGGTGTAGGTGAAGCCATTTCCTTTTATAAAAAAAAACACTCTTTTTAGCAAGTGAAGTTCTGAACTAATTTACTTGTTTAATTTGAACGTTTTCATTTGTGTATATGCTACCAAGTTCTTTATTTCATTTCCTAACTTATTGCTTTTCCATGTCCTTCATGACTCTTCATTAAATGGCTTTGATCGGTGACAAAACTTACAGGGAACTTGGCGGATTGGAATAGCACCATACAATCCCCTTGGCCGTGGATTTTTCTGTGGCAAGGCTGTCATAGAAAGTGTACCTGCAAACAGTTTTCTGGTATGGACTTGCTCTTTTGTTTATGATGAAAAATTGGCCCTGTTCATTGTTCATCAGCTTGTCATTTTACCAGACATTCCAACCAAGGTTCCAAGGGGAGAACTTTGACAAGAACAAGATCTTCTATTCTCGGCTAGTAAAGTTGGCAGAGAAGCATGAATGTGCTGATGTGCATCTTCACAACTTGCTCTTGCATGGATTTTTCATCAAGGAGATGATGTGGTACCCATCCCTAGTGAGTGATTTTCCATTTTTTTCCCGACCCGCATCAAATAAAATAATCTTTCATTCAGTGCTCCTAAAAGACTGAAAGTTTGTTACATCTTTCTTGTTAGAAGAAAGTTGCACCTCGAGTCCTTGACATTTCAAATCACATAAACATCCATTTCCACCCAGAAGCCAGAAATCACATTAAAGTTGTTTTTAATTATATTTTTATCGGTTCATTTGAAAAATTTGAACCCCCCTGACCCCGGGGTCCTGGATCTACCACTGTCAACAAAGACAAAAGAGTATAGATGCTACCTCCTGAAGTGCAAGTTATGGCTTGTCCTTGCAAATTTTCGATAATACTAAAGTAGAATTTCTGGACATTGCAAGTTTTGAATGTTTCTTTAAGTCAGGCAAAAGTTTCTTCATGGAATTAGCATTCAGTAAATCAGTGTTTAGAAAAACCAGATCAGTTACCGGGAATCGAGCTCATTGCCGGTTGGCCGAGTTATTAAGCTCTGTCCTCACAAAACCGGACGGTTAACATAAAACTAGTAAACGAGTGAAAACCGGTCGATTTACAGTCTAAAGTAAATAGATTAAATTTGAATTTTCAGTACTGTTATCATGTCAAAATCATTACTATTGGTAGACAACTCTTTTTTTACACGATCAATGCCAATGATTTAAACAAAATATAATAAATATAAGTACTAATACATAATATAATACACTGAGTATAACTGATTACGTACATTATAATACTAATATATGGAATAAAAAATAATTTAATAGGTATCTCATAAGATTTAAATATATATATACATAATTACAAGTAACTCATCTTTGAACCTCTAACTAGTATCTAGACCGGTGTTATCACCAGCCGTTTTTCAAACATTCTTAAATCAAAGAAGGAAGATGTGATTCTCTTATCAAGACATTACCTGCTCTAGAAGGAACAACATTATGCTTATTCACCACTGTTGGGTTATTAGCTACGACATTTGTAAGATCTGAGACAGCTCCAAGCTAAACAAACAAACAAACATGAGGTGAAATAAATAAATAATGAAAAAACCATAATTAAGGACCCAACAAAAAAAAAGGAACCTGAAGTTTTTGAAATTTCTCTTTAAGCATTGTTTCGACCAAGCTAGGAACGCTTATGCTATGTTTGGTTAGAGGGAGGGAAAATGAAAAGGAAGGAAAACACGGAAATTGAGGAGTGAATTTAGACTAAGGTTTAATCCAAGTTCACTCCTCGATTTCCGTGTTTTCTTTCCCTTTCCTTTCTCCTCCCTCCAACCAAACGAAGCATTAGTTTTACAGTGAAATGCTTGCGCTTTATCTTACGTGGCTCAGCTATCGTGATCCTCTTGTTCTGCATAAAATTTGAAATAACAAATTAACGTAATATAAAGAAGAAAAATGTCATCTAAAGTGAGTAATAAAATACGCACCATATAAGCATGAATAGCCGCATTGTGTGCATCTAAAGTATCCAGAATTTTCTGCTTCGTATGTTGCATTTTTTTCTACAACATGCTCCCCATATAGCAGAAGTTGAACAGCAAAAGAATAGAAAGCCATCATAGAACACTAGAAATCTAGAACAGAGAAATGCGAAATCAAACCATTAATGTACTATAGCAGTGCAATTACCAATAAATAAATTGATAGCACTGGATAGATAAGTCAGTTAACTTTTAGAGGTGAAAAAAATCATATATAGGCATAGTAAAAGTAAACAATACTGCAGTAAGAAAAGAAATCAGAATCCATAAGATATCTAGCCATCCAAACCAAAGCTTCTCATACACTAAGTTATGAAAAACAACTTAATACCAAAGGGACATCAAATAACGTGGTTTGAAGAAGCATCATAAACAACAGAGGAGGATTTCCGAGTTTTATCTAATATTTTTTCAAATACAATAAACCCCGTGAACAATAGCATGAATTATATCCACTACAATATATTAGAGGTAATGGATTCATGTGCTAAAGAATAAATATCCCACAAAAGTATTGTTGCACTCTTCTATAATATGTATGATATATGTAGATGAGAAAGAAAACGTTGCCAACTGCAATGCGGAAAATTTGTTGAACATTTCTTATGCCCAATTTATTTTATCCCTGGTTATAATCACACGTCTAAGCATTTCTAAATTAATACTTGTGAAAACCTATTTTACCACTTAAAATGTCTCTTTTATTTTATATAATCAAAATGAGTCAGCTTAGACATGTCGTTCTGAATAGCTCGACCAAAAGTATGGGATGGACTACCTAACTTTAAGCCTAATCTAAATTTGGCATCAAAATTTGACCTCTGCCCCATGATGGGTTGGGTGGGCTGCCTGAATTAATTTTTTATTTTCCATTAATCATAATCATGTTACAAATATATATAAAAAGAAAAAATAGACAAGACTGATGATAAAACATTTATTTATTTATTTTATTTTTATGTGTTTTATATTTTCATGTATTAGAAAAATGATTTTCTTACCTCAATTTTTTAAAAATTTATTATTAAGTGAATTTTTTATAAAGCATTGGCCAATGGGCCAACTCATTTGGTCTGAAAAAATAGTGACTCGTATCAATTGACTCAGCATAATCCAACTTGAATGGACTAGGCCATCCAGAACAACGCCCCTATTTAGAAGAATACTAATAGTTCACACTTCACAATGCATGAGCTAAAAGATAAATTAGAAAAATACATGATCAAATTTGGATCAAAATATTGTAAAAAAAAAGGAAGGAACTTATGTAAAGGAAAAAGCTAAATGATATGAGCAATCTTGATCCAACTTTTTTTGGAAAATTGCACTCACCTCTCTTAAAAATTTATCATTATTGTCTTGACTTTCCTTCTAAAATACATTTTATCATTTTAAAAATTGTAAAATGTATTGATCACCCCTCACTCCTATATCATTTGAAATAATATAGAAGTGTTGAGTGTTATAGTGATAAATTTTTGGGGAGGTCGGTACAATAATGATAAACTTTAAGAGAAGTTAGTATAATGTTCCAAATACAATAAGGGTGATTAATATCTTGTTAAAAAAATAGAGAGAAAATCAATACAACAATGATAAAGATTAGTGCAATTTTTCTTAATAACAACAGTGATGTGGGGCCCGTTTGATTGTGTTTTCAATTTTATTGTTTTCATAACTGTTTTGTAAAATAATTTTTAAGAACTGTTTTTTAGCATAATATAATAAAAAAACTTGTTTGGGAATTAAATTTTAAAAACTGTTTTGGGAATAAAAAAAACAAAAAAAATTGTTTGATAAATTTGTTCCAAAAACATGTTTTGGAAACAAAAAGATAGAAAACTCGTTTGGATGCATTCTTAGGAAAAAAGTTATTAATATGAATTTATTGAGATTTTTGATAATGTCAAACATGCAGTTCAATACCCTTCACAATTAGAAGCTAGCTAATTAATTTACCAATCAATTTTAGAACAACAAGGACAAAGATGAATAATAGTTTTTAGTAGTCCATGGCCATAATGAACTTCTTTTTCAGAAATCTCTAAACCTCATAACAGAACCCTCATACACCTAGTTTTTTTTATAAGCAAAATGCAAACATGGTTGAAGTGAAAAAAAATACATCAACACAGAACCATCACAGCAACATACAAATTGAAGATTGCTCCACATGAATGAAAACCCTCTACTAACCATAAGCAGCTCCACCAAATCAGAGCACCTCCAATTAAAATATTAGTTCTGCAATAGCAGAGAAAATTGCAATCTCAAATACCATATCACCTATTGCATACCAGTAATTTATCAAGGCTACCCGCAACTCACTGATGCCAGCACGCTAACACCCTCAATTTGGTTGTCCAAATAATTAATGACATTAATACTCAGCAAGGCCCATGTAGCAAAAACCCATTGCAGTATAATAGCATTCCCAGCAGCGAAACACCATTATAATATCATAATACACTCATAAGGATTCATCTCTCATTCAAAGATCGTAGGAGTGAAATTTCTCTCATTAGCTTTTAACAAAAGCCATACCTTAAATTGAGATTCATTCACTACCCTTCCATCAATCTATTGTACCTCAGTACACCCCACCTTCTCGCAACTTCCAATTGCAGCAATAGAACCCAGACCAGCAAATTGAAAATCAGAACCCAAAAGAAATAAAGAGTGTATAAACTCAAAAAAAAAAATCTCGCTCAATTCAACTGAAACGAATCAATAATTAGAGAAGAAGATGAGCAGATCATCATGGCAAGAGAAGTAAAAGAATAGGAGGAGCAAAATTTTCCTTGAACAAGAAAGAAGATCGAGTTTAGAAGTGCACTCGCTGCAGTCCCACACTGAGAAGAAGCGTATTGTGATTTGCAGAATGAGGAGCGTTAACGCGGCTGAGAAAGAAGAGCGTTCGTAGGTTTTGCTGATATTTACAATACTGCCATTAATGTGAGATTAAAAAAACATCCTGTTTTCCGTGTTTTTGATGTTTCCGAAATAGAAAAATAAAATTAAAAAACAAAAACAATTTTTTCCTGTTCTGGTTTTTCTGTTTTAAAAACAAAAAAATAGAAAACTGTTTTTAAATCATTTATGAGAAAACAATTTTATCAAACAAGTTTTTTTGTTTTTAAATTTTATAAAACAGAAAACTGTTTTTAAAAACAGAAATCAAACAAGCCCGTGATTTCTCTAATTTAGCTTTGATTTTACTTTATTGATTTCAAAAACATAAAACAACGCCAGTTAATGTTTTTTTTTATCTAATTACACCGTTTGTTAATTGTTTCAACTAATAGTATCCCATGGTGCTATATATAGCAAATCTCTCATGAATTTTAACTGAGAGTGCAAAAGAGAAAATACTCATGTTTTAAGTTGTTCTAGAAAATAGGGTCCCTTTCCTGAAGAAGTTATAATATTGTTTCCTTGATAGTAGAAATTAAAGATTAGGCACAATGAGTCAATGACGATAGATAACCCACCGCGGATTGGGAAGAGGCTCTCCAGTGATTTGGGTGACAGTTGCTTGGCAATTGTGGTGGGAAGGAATGGATGGATTTTTAGGTGAGAGAATGTTGATCAAAGAGAGGTTTTTGAGCTGGCTCGTTTCAAGACATAGACATGGCTGAAAGCAAAAAATAATAACTTTCATCATGCAATTTTTGAATGGTGTGGTGAACCACTTTCTTGTTTTGTTGTTTTATAGGCTCATGTAATGTTTGTTGGATCTAGAATCTTGTCATCACAACAATTTTGCTTTGTGAGACTCTTTGTATATGGGATTAGGTACCCCTTGTACCTCCTTAATTCATGATTGCTTATTAAAAATATATATATATATATATATATATATATATATATATATATATATATACTTGTGACAATAGAAATGGTTAGGCTTGGTAAGTCCACAAAATTTCAATTGTAGGTCCAGGGGATAGATTATTATTCACCCATTATCTTGAATTAAAGGATTTGTCCAATGTATAATGTAATGAGTTGTAGTTCAGAAAATAAAAATTTATTGAGTTGGGTTTAGTTTTATATGGATGGGCTCAATGAGTGACACATTAAACTTTTTATATGTCTGATACGTGTTAAATATATCTAAATTCTTATATTAAAATTGACACTTATTTATTCTAAACATGTGAATTATCATTCAAATATCCCTCATTTTCATGAGTTTGTGAATAATTATATTTTAAAGCATATTCATTGTAATATTATTCTGGGGTTTGTGCTTGGAACTTTGGTCACTGGGCTCGGGATCATGAAAATTTGAAGAGAACAATTCTTATTTTATGTAATTAATTTAAGCATTATTCTAAGAAGACTATTGAAGGTCCTCTTTAACATTGCTACCAGAAGGTCCAGAATCATTTCAAGGATTCCATTGCCGAGTACATATGATAACTTTGTTTTTAGCTTCCACAGGACAAGATATGGGGTGAGTGAAGAACAATATTGTGGGAGTCGTGATGACCCCTACACCCCTGTTCTTCTTCATTAGAACAAATTAAAACAGCCAGCCACACACACTTCCATCAGTACTTGACCTTAGCCAAAAGGACAGATTGGTATACAGCGATGCATCACCACACCACATTGTTTGTTTCAACCCCTTCATAAATTCTCCTGCTAGAAAAAAGTGCTACACAATTCACCTCTCAGCGCTGGCAAACTTCTGCCATTGTCTTTCAAAATTCCCCTCCCTTTATGTATTGCAAAGTCTAGTCATCTATACATGGAAATCTTCATTTTTCAAACAAGGATTTTTTACAATATCATCTCTAATTATGAAAATGAAATGCTTCCTTTTATGATTGACAACCACGTGTCCTTGTCCTTTGTCCCTTTTGAAATAATGTGCACATGTTATTGCCCCATTGTGGGCTTGTCCTTTTTATAGTTCTTTATTTTTGATCCCATTGTGGGCTTGTCCAATGTTTCACTAGTTCTTAATTTTGATTTGGTGTTGGTGGAGGCTAGCTCCTCTCATCATGTCTGCTTGGGCATGCATTACTCATGGCTTAATTGAAGAATCCACACCTTTCAAAATCAAATTAAACTTGTCCATGGTGTATTCATATTCTTCCCAAGCCATTCTGCTGCCCAATAAGAATATTAATTTCAAGATCCCAATTATGCACATCTATATGAAGGCCGGCCACTACCTATTTTTTTCTTTCCATTCAAATGTGTAGAATTTATTATTGTTACACTGACTTCAATCTATATTTTTTTTTGACTAATCGTTCTTATTTTATCGAGAATATTACACCAATCTTTCATGAGACTTATTGTTATTGCAATGACCTCTTTAAGAGATATCATTACAACACTCAATTTGTCTCTATTGTTGTTGACAAAAAAAACGATGTCTCTATTATTTTAAATAGTGTATGAAGATAGAGAGGTCTTTGAATTTCACAGAATAAAGGAGAGGCAAGGATATAACATTATTTTTCAATTTCTCTCACTTCATATTTCTATTTGAGTAATGATATGTGTATATATGTTTTTATGGACATACTAGCTACACACACTTTTTAGTAGAATTTTTTAGTAGCGGTTAATAACTTCTACTAAAGTGTGTATCATTGATATATCGAAAAAAACATAAGTTGACAATCATTTTCCTTTCTAAAACGGCACATTTGGAAACCACAATCAATTCTACTTAGTTCAAATTCATTTTAAAATGTTTGTGTGGATCAATAAAACATAATCAATTTTACAGAATCAATTTTAATTGACGCAACAAATAGTTGTTTCCGACTTAAATATAATAATTCTGAAATTTTACAATTAAATTTTATAACATTACTTTACAAAACCAACTTTTTTCATAAAAAGTATTCAAATATAAATCACATCATTTTAACTCATATGTTTTCATGCTAAATATAACCTTGCTGTGTAAACTTAAATGTGTCAGTTTCGATTCTATTCAGACTTTCGTAGGACATATATTCAATCACAATCAAGAAGCTTCATAAGCCATATTCCCCCTTTATTATATCATTTAATAAATTAAGCACATAACTTAAACATCAATTATTTTTAGCTAACTTTGAGCAATAGTGGAAGAGTCATACATATGATGTTGAAATTTTGAAAAGCTATGATTGGCCTTGATTTGATCCAAATGGGAGAAGGGTCCACAAGTTATATAAGAGAGTGGGGGAAGGGGAATGGTCTTAAAACTTAAAATTATTAGAATCTTACAAGAGTTGTTGTCACTGTACAGTTGCTAGGACCACTGCAATCTGCCTCTGGAGTATCACATTGGACCCACTGCACATAGACAATTAGCGGCTGACTCTACTAAAATAGCTTAACCTAGGAGTTTGGCCAAAAACATTCACTCTCATGATACTTTATTCATACCAATTTGCCGTGTATATATTGATCTATAGGCTATAGTCTATATGTACATCTAGGTAAGCCTAAGTGTGTTTCTTATCTAAGTTTCATTTTCTGTCTGAAATAAGGCATTTTGAGAGAGCAATGTTTGTCTAAGAATAATGCCTATCATTACAGCAATATATATCAAAAATAAGAATTTAATTTATCAAAACAATAATAAAAAAGTATCAAAACTTTCTGGAATTTTTAATTTTGTTTTTCTTATAAATAGGGTTGTGATGTAACAACTACTCGTTTTGAGATAGGTGAGCTATCAATTCTGAGAGGCAATTCGAGGGTTAATGGCTAGTGTGAGGTCAAGCATTCCCTCCATGAGTTCCCATTTTAAGTTTTGTCCGTTCTTGAGTCAGATGGCACCCACATAGCTGTCCTTAGACTATACTTCACCTAAAGAAATACTATAACCTACCTCACCCTCTTATTTCTCTGGTATTCAAAAGAATCATGATCACCACTTCCTCTTATCATGTGTTATGCCTTCATTGGCTAATACCACACTTTGGTGATCAACCATCCAAGAGTTTTCATTCCCATGTGAGGTTAGCACGCCATAGAAAAATTTAAATACACAAGCACAATCAGAACATAAGAATATAATATTGTGAAAAAATTTAAAATTAAAGAAAAACTATAGCTGTTGTCTATATCGATAAACAAAGAATAATATTATTACAATTAATATCAGAGAATTGTTCCATCACTACAATCATCATTAACAATCTTCACCATGATTAATAGAAGCATTTTCAACCTTTAATGTTTACACCGACAAACAGTTAAACATAGTTTTTTTTTTCGAAAGTAAAATAGAATTCATATAAAAATGAGGAGATATACGCGATATACACCCTTCTAAAAACGGGATCAAAAACCAGCCAAAGAACAGCCCAAAAATCCTATGCAAAGCCCCCCAAAAAAGCGCCAGGCGGTCAAAAAAGCCCAGCAAAGCCCACAAAAAAACAGGGATCCCACCCTATAGACACAAAGCAATCTAGAAAAAACAAAAAACCCAACCAAGAAAAACCAGCGGGGCTCGCTCTACAAGGGCTATCAAACCCTTCTAGCCAAAATTTGTGTCGCGATCTCACCTTCAGCTATGAATTCTGGGCAGTCGTACCTCATCCCGAGCCGCTTCCCCATCAAGATAGCACTTCTTGCACGCGTCATTACGCTATAGGGATTAGAGAGCTCCTTAGAGAGAACCATCAGCTCTTTTCCGGTTGACACCTCCTCATCATTGGTCGCTGCAACGGCCATAGTCACCGGCGGAACCTTCCTGCTTCCCTTAGCCTCGATCTTCTTTGGTCTGCCTCTGGGTCTCCGCAAAAGCACAGATACTCCCTCAATGGCAGGAGGAAGCTGAGCACTGGAAAGCCCAACCCCCTCCCTACATGGAGACCCGGAACCAGAAATGGCGGCGGTCTCCACGAGCTCCTCCGCCCCAAAGTCCTCTCCCACTTCACTCCCTCCAACCAGGTCAGCCTCTGTAGACACAAAGCGTTGCAACTTGGGCACCTCCTGGATTACATCCGTTGAATCTTCAAGATGACGCTGGGTTAGCTCAGGAAAGAGGAAAAGCGCAGGGGTTTGGAACTCCAAACAGCACCCCCTGTCTAGCCCCGTGACCATCTCCTCATCCCTAAAAAATTTCCCACTGGTCTTGTACTGTGCAGCCACCACCGGAGGTGCTCTTCTGCAAGGAGCTTGCAAAACAGAGTCAGGAAGCTCCTCTCTTGGGAATCTGGCCGGAGCAACTAAGAGGGCATGCCCTCCCACCTTGAGGCCATCAAGAGCAGCCATGGCGAAGGCAGCATGCTTCTGAGACAAGAACCGAACGAATCCAAAGCGAAATCGTCTTCCAATCTTCCGAAAACGTTGCACAAAGACCCTAGAAAGGCTCCCAAACAGAGAGAAGAGGCCTCGAATATGATGGTAGCTGATTTCCTCTTCGATTCCGTCGACAAAGAGGGTCGCCGAGCTGCACCGCGACCCTCTGGAACTCGGAGGAGATTCGCCCCTTTCGACCTCTGTATTCTCAGAAATCGACCCCTCACCATCGACATCTAGGGCCAGGATTGGACTGCCCCAGACCTCCAACGCCTCACCTTCATCCACTTCGTCGCCTTCCGCCACCAAATCGCCTTCAGTCGCCGTCGCTTCACTTGCAGCCGCCGCCGAGCCTGTTTGGGTTAAGGGAACCCTAGCAGAGCTTGGCACCATCGCTCCCTTTTTTTTATTTTCCAAGAATTTTTCAGAAAGATGAGTTAAACATAGTTGTTGTCTAGACTGACAAAAAAAAAACATTTAATCAATCTACTATAAAAATACTCTTCACTTAGAATAAATCATCCTAAGAACGACACTTCATTTAAAATTAGACCATCTTAAGAATTTATAGATTTTGAAATGAATTTGAAATTTCATTGTACAACTTCCATGTTAGCTCAGCCGTTGACATAACCTTACCACAACTTTGCGTCAATTTCAACCAATGCGCATGTGTTATTTACTTATTTTGCATCAATGCCAACCTATGTCTGTGTCTTTTCACCACACATTGTATTTGTGTCGACCAATGTCTATGTGTCACTTGAACAATTTTTCTTTACATGCCGGGAGCACCGTGTGAAATCCTGATTGCATCAACACATCCATCATCCATGACTTGCCACAAGCCAAAGTTGACTTTTCCATCAAATCTCTCTATTACACCAGTGTCACACATTAGTTGTAAACCATGCTAGAAAATGTGAGACTTTCCCCTTTCCATTTACCGTAGTAAGCAATGTAAGATTTCTTCTACTATTAGAATCAACATGAACATTCGCGTGTGTTTACTTCTTGTTGAAATCTATAAAGTCCGGTCAATTCCTCATGAATTGTGCTCTTTGCATTTTCCAACTCTCAGTCATATCACCCCTAGTGGGCGTGGCCATTTATAAATCTACATGTTAGGGCTAGGGTTATTCACCAAACACTGACAAAGTCTATTTTATAGCTACCACTATCTTCTCTACAATCGATCTACCACCACCTATCCCGTTATTTTTCTGGGTTTGTTCCGGATGAAATGAAGAGCTGATCACAAACCAAGATTATTGAATCAGCCATAGAGTTTTGCAATTAAAGATGAAAAAGAAGCAGGTGGTGGTGGTGAAAAGAGATCATGGGGGCAATAACAATAATTCATCATCATCTTCAACTTCAAGGGGTAGAAATGCAAGTATTCGATACGGGGAGTGCCAGAAGAATCATGCAGCTTACAGTGGAGGGTATGCTGTGGATGGGTGCAGGGAGTTCATGGCGAGCGCAGGGGAAGGTACAGAGGGAGCGCTTACATGTGCTGCTTGCGGCTGCCATCGTAACTTCCATAAGAGGGAAGTGCAAAGTACAGGCTAAGGTATAGAAATTGAGGTAATTCTGGTTGTTGATGATCTTTCTGCTGCTTTGAGAAAGAAAAATGAAAAAATTAAAGGTAAATTTGTGTATTGAATTAACTGACGCATGAACTTTTCTCCTCATGCTTGGAAGATTTGATTACACATAGAGAGACACTGATTCTTGTACAAATATATTAAAAGAAATATTGAATTCTGGATTTATGTTGTTGGACTTGGAATATCAGCCATTTGTTTGACTTCTCTTTTTCTCTTATTTCTTCTTTCTTAATTGTCATTTCTCCTTTGTAAAATCTTCTTCCCTTTACTTTGACCTATGAAGTTTTGTATCTATGACTGTATTAAAATAGGAGAGAAACTTTGTGAATATTTATAAAAAGATATAAATATAGAATTTTATTTGGAAGTGTCATGTGACATTATTCAACTATGTGAAACATAAAAGGCTTGATATGACACGGGAAGATAGGTAATTAGATATCGAGAGAATTGCTGCAATTAAAGCCACCCTTGATGACTCTTATAACCATTTGGGCTGTGTCTAATTTTACCTCCGAAAACTAAGATGGTAGGTGAGTTGATGATAAGTAAGATCTGATAACTCAGACTTTTAATGAGAGAATACTGATAATCCAAGTGTTAAGTAAAATGTGGTAGCTCACGGTTGAATGTGAGAATGTTGAGAAAAAAAAATGCTACTAACACTCATTTTAACACACATTATTCTTTTCAGTACTCTTTATTGATTGGTTGAAGTTCATGGGGATATTACATAAAATATAAGTTTCACTTCCAATTTGATTAAAATCACATTTGAGCTAACGTTTAATTCTACCTTGAAAACTAAGATGATATGAGAGTCGATAATGAGTAAGATGTGATAACTCACATTTTGAAGGGGAGAATACTGGTAATTCAAGTGTTAAGTAAGATGTGTTAGCTCACGGTTGAGTGAGAGAATGTTGAGATTAAAAATGCTACTAACACTCAGTTTAACACATTCTTTCAAGTATTCTTTATTAATTGGTTGAAATTCATGTGAAGTCTACTTAAAATACGAGTCTCACTTTCAATTTAATGAAATTCACATCAATTTCAATCAAATAATGAGGGAGTGTTCAAAAAAAGTATTAAAGTGAGTAATCTAGCACTCCTCGTATTAATAATTCAAGTATCAATTGAAATCTCATATTAATACTCTCCCCGATGTAACAACGGTTGAATTTGAATTTTTTTTTTAGAAAGCAAAAATGTATTCCATGAAGATGAGGAAATAGACTAGGTGTACAACCCTCCTCAAAGGGACAAAAAATCTGGCAAAGCCCGGAACCAACCAACGCCTAAAAAAAACCGAAGCAAACAACAAAAGCCCCCGGCACTAACGCCCCTACAAAGAGAAAACACCGGAAAAGAGACGCCCCAAACAGCAAGCAGATCCGGAAAAAAAAAAAGACAAAAAAAGGGGATAAAGGAACAGTCGCTCAAAACCCATAAAAACTAGGAAAAACCCAAGAACAAAACACCCCACCACCTAAAAACTCCACTAAAGATCGCTATAGAGCCTCGGATGAGTAGCAACAAGGTGGTCAGCCAAGCTTTGGATGGCTTCCTCTTCAGAACCGATGGGGACAACACCAACTTGTTTGGCAATAAGAAAGTCCCTCCGAGCTCTCGTCAAAGCCCGATCAGAACCGCGAGCTTCAGGGAGAATTAGAGATAGGCTCCTATCCGGCGAAACCTCGACCACCGAAACCTCGACGACCTCTTCAACCAAAGAACCAAGGCCCTTACGCTTTCTTGTATCACAGTTTTTTCTTGGCCTGCCCCTCCTCCGTCGCTCCGTCGTCGCTAACCCCTCAGCACCCTCCAAGCCTTCACCTACAATTATCATCTCCTCATCTACCGACGGACATACACTCCGACAAACCTCCACCGCCCTTCTCGAAAGCCCCGGCGAGGACTGCTGCACAGCGTCATCATCAATCTGCCCACCACTCCTTTGCCTTGGAAACCTTGCGAAAGCAACAGATAGATAAAAACCCCCCACTAGTGCATCGTTAAAGAGGCTGGTCGCTCGAGAAGCCAATTCCATCGACGAATATCTGACGAAGCCGAAACGAAAGGCCATCCCGATTCGTCTCTGCCTCTGCACATAGACGTTGAGCAAGCTCCCAATATGGCCAAAGAGGCCACGAATTTGGTAGTCATCAACGAAATCGGGAATCCCGTCAACAAAGAGAGTAATGATGGCTTGACCCCTCCATCTCTTGAATTACAATAGTAATTAAATAATAATATTATATTCAACTCATATATTTTGTTAAAACATGATATAATTCTTATTCTTGATGTGATTTTTATAAGTTTTTGAACTATTTTTTTTATATGATTTATTTAAATATATATATATATATATATATATATATAAATATAAGTTGAATGAGTTATTAGGGATTCATCAATCTTATCCCTAAAGTGTTTGATTGCCACACTATCTGTATCTACAAGAATAAACTCATAGAAGTTTTGGGTTTTGTTGTGGCTGATTGGTTCAAGGTGGCTTGATGTCAGAAAAACATTTGAAGTTGTTGTAACGGCTACGAGCTCACCACTAGTTTGATCCCAATACTTATATATATATATATATATATATATATATATATATATATATATATATATATAAATAAAAGTGAACAAATTGAAGTAAAAAAATTTGTAATAAGAATGATATAAGCCTCCTGCAACTTTCTCAAACCGTCAAGGACAAGTTTGAGTTTCACATTCTCATCCCGCTTTCCTTTAACCTGCACTTGGACTCATCCCGCTCTTAGAAAGGGTGAGGGAGAGCTAAATCCAACCCGACTACCCATTGTCATGCCTACACGTTGTATGATACTAAATGGTGGCGACATGCAATGACAATATACAAGGAGTCAAGCGAGGTCAACTGTGACACTCAAGGTCGACGATGTGAAAGTGTTGAGTCGTCTAGCATGTCCTTATGCCATAAAGTAATTTATGAGATTATCTTTAGAAGCGAAATTTACATCTAATTTTAATATAAGTATTTTTAAAATAATACAATTAATGTATTTTTTTGTAATTAATATATTTAAATAAGAAATAACAATTAGTATCAATTAATAAATAATTATAACTTATTTTCAAATGAGATATCTTGTGATCCAACAATTTTCACTCCACATTATATTTTTATGTAAATTTTTTATTCTTGTGTGATGTATCTTTTTAGTTAAATAACAATTCACTTTTTTTTTAAGATTTAGGGTGAGAGGATGGTGTATCAATTAAAAACTGAAAAATATGTCAGGTTCATTCATAACAATACTCTTAGAGTAATATATTTACAGAAATGTTAAAATATACATTGAAAATTGTATGAATACATTATCACTTAAGATATTTGTTCCTCCTAAGTTGAGATTGGTGCAACCTCTTTGACTCTCTTTGTGGTGCACATCCATAGAAGGTTGTTTCGACACATTGGAGCTACGCTGTCACATTATAAAACAGGAAAAGTCTCGAGTTTAAAAAGTGTTTATAGAATATTTACATTTACATCATCCTAAGAGGATTATGGGGGTTCAAACCTACAACTTAGATACGGGACCCTGTCATACTCTGCCCCTTCATGTTCATGTATAAACTTTTTACATGTGGAAAAATTAAATTATCATAAACTTTGTATTCGGTATTTGATTACTAACAATAACATACACTATCCAATTGGTCAAGTCCTACGATTTTCATACAGTTCGAAACGATGCAGCTGGCTTAAAGATTTGTCTCAATTTTTTAGCTGAGACAGAGTCTCAAAGGAGCAAAAGGCAAATATGAAAGAAATTAAACCCAAAAAACGGGTTAAGGAAGCAAAGAACAATGATTTTGTCATCGCAAATTCTCTTGCCTTTACTCAATTTGTAAAAAAAATACATAGCCAAGGCCTGTCAACATCTATTGTGAATTGGGTCTGAACCTTTTCGAACTGTCCTTTTGTTTGATCGATTAGGATCAAATGTCATTGAAGGTGCAGGCGCGGACTCCATCTTTGATTTCAAATCCTCCATTGCAACAACCTTCAGGACACGAAAGCTTCTAACAAATGGCAACTGTCCCTCTTCCCATCTCAGAGCAAGGTCTTGGCTTCTAAGGCCAAAAACATTATATGGTTGAGAAGCTAAAATCCCAACACAAACTAAAACTAAGAAGCCTCTAAAATTGAAGTGACTCATGCTCTTAATTGCTATGGGAAATGTGGAATTACAGAGTGGCCTCAATTTCTTATGACTCATGCCTGAAAGTTGGCTTATATGTGTCTAATAAAACTGAAAGGAAAAGGCATGAGAAGCCTAGAGAATGCAGGAAGGAAGTTTAAGATTCACCTCAATCATAAGCATGCTATAGAAGCAAATATATAAGGCTATTTTGGAAGACATTGACAGGTTTTGAATGAAAGTTAATTGGAACAAAACAATTCCCTTGGGAAGCCAAGTATCTTTTCATTTAGTTTCCCTACATTCGGATCATTTGCCTTGCTCTTTTTAGTTGGGGTTGATTGTCAAGTCCCACATTGCCAAGTTTCTAAAATAAAGGAGGTTAAAAATTAGCTATTGGAGAAGTCTCACATCGCTTATTGTGGTGAAGCAAGGGGAAGACCAAGACTATATTGGACCTATGTTCTTTGTTTTTAGATGCACCAGTCAGTAGCACTTTAAGCTTATATCTGACTTAGTTTAATATTTGCTTTGTGAGAGTGTGGTTGTACTGGGGCATTGGGGTGAGAGTGAGAGAAGTTTATGTGTTGTAACAATTTTCACATAGTGATATTTCTCTGGTTGTCGGTTTAGACAACGCTCGTGGTTTTTTCTCCGGTTTTGGAGTTTCCACGTAATTTTCTTGTATTGTGATTGTGTTTTATTTTTCTTCAGCTGTGTTGTTTCCCAACAGTGGTATCAAGAGCTTCGGTTCGATGAGATATCACAATTCTTAGTATGCTATGTGGTTGCAGTATTATCTGATCTTCCACACCAGAAAAGAAGTGTGATATTGTGGAGGTGCTGAAGAGGAGGTTTGCAGCTGCTATGTCTTATTCAAGCGCTATGAAGTTTGACATAGAGAAGTTTGATGGAAGAATCAACTTTGTCTTGTGGAAAGTACAAGTCAAGGATGTGCTGATACAATCAGGATTACACAAGGCGCTGAAAGGAAACACTTCCAACATTGAGGCCGACAAGTAGGAGGAACTAGATTTGAGGGCTGCAAGTGCAATTCGTCTGTGTTTGCAAAAGAATGTTCTTGCAAATGTGCAGAATTTGTCATCAGCCAAGGAACTCTGGGAGAAGCTTGAAGGGTTATATCAGGCAAAGGGCATCTCAAATCGGTTGTTGCTAAAAGAGCAATTCCACAATCTACGCATGGATGAAGGTACGAAAATATCTGATCATCTGAGTACTTTGAATAATATTATCTCCGAGCTGGAATCTATTAAAGTAGAGATTGATGATGAAGATAAAGCGTTAAGGCTCATTTTGTCCCTTCCATCTTCCTATGTTCATCTGAAACCTGTTTTGATGTATGGGAAGGAAAGTTTGAGTTTTGAAGAAGTTTCAACTAAAATTATTTCGGAAGAAAGGAGAATGAAAAATGATGAAAGCACTTCATCAAGCTCAATATTGCTAACTGGAGGTGGGGCTAATGGGAAGAAGATCCTTGCAAAGAATCTGGCTTGCTAGAAGTGTGGAAAGTCTGGGCATGTGAAGAGAAATTGTCCAGGTGGAGCAGTATCTGAAAAAGACTCTGAGGTAAGTGCTAGCAATGTCTCCCTTGTTCTGGGAGATGATGGTGATCTCATATAGAAAATAAAGTTTGTCCTTATGGTATTTCCGCTATACCATGGAAAAGGACAAGTTATTGCTAGCGGATCAGAAATAGCACACAGACATTGGTTGGCATTGATGCAAGGTGTGTGGTGAAAGGTGTCGATGGCTGAAGAACTTCCTGGAAGCCAACATGAGAGTTGCACCATAAAATTTCAGCAAGGTTTCGACATGTGAAAATTCTTGGAATGGTTTAGTTCCAAGTGAAGAAAATTTTTTGGATGGTTTATTTCCAAGTGAAGTGTACTCTTTTATGGTGGAGTATGATTGTCGGTATAGACAATGTAAGCGGAAGATGTGTAACTCTTACAATCAAGGTGGAGATTGTTGGGGTTGATTGTCAAGTCCCACATTGCCAAGTTTCTAAAATAAAGAAGGAGGTTAAAATTTAGCTATTTGAGAAGTTCCACATCGCTTATTGTGGTGAAGCAAGGGGAAGACCAATGATATATATTGGACCTAGGTTCTTTGTTTTTAGATGCACAAGTCAGTAACACTTTAAGCTTATATCTGACTTAGTTTAATATTTGCTTTGTGAGAGTGTGGTTGTACTGGGGCATTGGGGTGAGAGTGAGAGAAGTCTATGTGTTGTAATAATTTTCACATAGTGATATTTCTCTGGCTGTCGATTTAGACAACGGTCGTGGTTTTTTCTCTGGTTTTAGAGTTTCTACATAATTTTATTGTGTTATAATTGTGTTTTATTTTTCTTCAGCTGTGTTGTTTCCCAACATTTTTTACCAAACAAAGACCAAACTCAGTGCCTTGAACACTTTGTTAGCATGCCAAGTCAGCTGAACTTGCTGACCTGCCCTTGTAAAAATTATTATATCTTCTAGCATGTTTGGATTAATCGTTCATGTCTTCTAAAATCAATTCTGCTACTACAAAACTATTAGCCAGAGTCAATTCTTCTTTATTAGGAGTAACTTCTCCTAGAGTAAGCTATGATTCTATACAAACATTGCTTAATTGAACCATTCAGAATGCTAATGCAACATAGACAAGAAAGCCATTAAAAGAAGAGAATTTTGGGAGAAGGTGGGGAGTGGCTACCACTCCGGAAAAACCAACCAACCAGTAACTATCTTTTATGTTCCAAGCACTTTATTTATGAGAACTACCTTTAGAATTCCAAGCTCTTCTCTCCATACAACAAAAATGGCAGTCTCTCGGTTTCTTGTGCTTAATGGAATTCCTTTATGCTTTTCTTACCTCTCTTTGGATTACTTAGCCCCAGAAACTCCATTAAAAATTTAAAGAAAACGTTTGATTGTTAGCATCCAAATATGGCTTTCTTCTTCCTTTAATTTTCTCACTTATCCATGATGACTACACTTGATAGTCTTCCAACCTCTATCCTGTTATCTCTTACCCTCTTTTTTAGCTCGAATGGACATAACAAGTTATATGATTCATCATGATAAGAGTTAGAGACATTTTAGATGGTAATCTCAAACATTTTATCTCAGCCAAAGTTTGGTTAGTCAAACTGACAACCCGAAATGGCAATACATCTCCAACATTTAGCATTTCATATCTATAAATACATATTTGATCATTCCTAAACACAAGCATAACTCATTTGCTCTTTCAAGACTTAGAGTATCTTTCTCTCTCTTTAACTTTGAGTTGACTTGTCCTCTGGCGTGCCTTTTACAAATACATCTCTCGTTGTGGACGTACAAAGCACCACTGTGCTCTCAACCTAGCACCACCACACTTGAATTATATGCATTATTTGCTCATTTTCGGGAAGAACATTTGGCGTTGTCCGTGAGGAAAAAAAATCAATTCTCATCGCAATGGTAAAGTTCAACCACGAGTAGTTTGCAATTGTAAGCAATATTCCAAAAACTTGCGAAGATTTTAACCTACAAGATTCTGCTCTCAACGATTCATGGTCAAAAGTTATGAGTCTCTATCAATATCATCATCACCGTCGTGGATCATAACCACCAAGCTATGCTATGACAACATCAACACAACTGTTTTCGTTTTTTACAAGTAGAGGAACATGTCGAGATTTCGAATTCTCGTATTTCACAAATTCTTCAATTCAAGATCCAAATCTTGAATAGGCGCAATATTCCATCAATAATGAATTTCAATGTAAAGAATCCAAAAGTCGTGTATGATACACATTATCAAAACATTATAACCTTGGTTTTGCCTTTAGTTTCAGCAAAGATCAGATGGTAGATCCTACTTCTCTAGAAACTTAGGGTTCCTGAAGAAGTGCTAATAATGTTTCTAGAAACTAAAGAGTAAACATAATGATATTAGATAACTTTCATTCATTTTCATCTAAAAAGTTAAAACAAAATTAACCTGCACTCGGAAAAACATTCATTACTTTTTGTGGCACAAGAGTCAAATCTGTTCACTTTTCATATTTTTTTTACAAGCATCCTCCACAGAAGACAATTTTGTTTGAGTAAGGAACAACCACATAATGATGGGTTTAAGTCTCCCAGCGTGAGTTTTTTTCCATCCACAAGACTCGAACCTTAGATTCTGCTAAGGTGAATCAAACATGTACCATTTTAACCAACCACACTTTAGTTCATTTTCATTAAATCATGTACCTGAATATTTTTTTTCAGAATTAAGACCCATGGTTTTTTTTTTTGTCAACAATGAATAACCCATGATGTTTTTCTTTAAATGGGCCTTCCCTTGATTAAACAGGCCCAATTCATTAGTGTGCGAAGAAATAGGGTAATAGGGAAATCCCGCTCCCAATAAATAGGGTTTTTTAGTTTCAAAAAGGGTTACAGTTAAAAACTCAGAACCTTTACATGGCGGAAACCGCTACACCGGAACCGGTAACCGTCGAGCAAACCACCGGGCCAGCTGCCGCCGTAGACATGGTTGTAGAAAACGCCGTACTCGCCGGCGTCGATTCAGCAGCGAACGGCGAGTCCAACCTGAAGCGGCCCAGAGAGGATGAAGAAGAAGAGGGTGTTTCTAAGATGCCGAAGGTGGGTGAAGAAGAGAAGAAACCATCAGGTCCCGTGAAATTGGGTCCCAAAAGCTTCGACTCTTCCAGGGAGATGTTCGATTACTTCTACAATTTCCTTCATGTTTGGCCTCCTAATGTTAATCTCAACAAGGTAGTTCCACACTTCTGATAGTTGTCCTTTGTAAATTGCACAACAGCTTTGATTTGAAAGGGTAGCTAATGTATGGATTGGATGGATTTTTGATTGAATCATAATCAGGCATGAAACTAGAAAAAAAAAAGGGTAAGAAGGGTGGAAATTTAACACATATTAAGCAAAATAATAATGGCTAGTTGGAGAAGGTAGTATAGAATTTGAGTTGGACAAATACAACATTTGAATACTCTTATATATGGAGTAAAAATAAACCATTAATTCATTCGTGATGCATTAAGTCATCCTAACCATCCATGAGTCCATGACCTATTTAATCCATGTAAGACCATTTTTAGGGGATAGGATGAATGAACATCCAACTTATTATGAAATCATATTTCAAAAACACCCTCATACACAGTCACGCTATCACTGATCTGTAAGCAAGATGTTTGATGGATGGTGAGTTTAAGAGTTAAGGAATTATGGAGTGGAAAGGGAAGGGATATCCATTAACCATTCAATAGCTGTTTCAGTTGGACAGTTGGTCCTTCAACCAACCCGTTAACTAATATAGACCAAACCCATTTAATCTTTTATTATAATTGGATAGATGGACCTGATGGATGATGGATTAGTGTGTCTGATTGCCTCCCCTTGTATAGGTAAAAGAAGACGTCTGCAATCTTAGGTTAGCCTTTTTACATTTTTGCGACTATGCTTGTGTTGTTGTTGCAACTTTGGCACTTCATGTGTTTGGCAATGTCCTTTTCATGTGTTTTTTTTTTGTTTTTGTTTGGGGGGTTGTGAGATGGTTTTCAATGTCACCAAAATGTGACATGACAATCCAAATTCGCTTGTGTATAAATGTCAGGATTAACATTTGAAATGCTTGCAATTCATGACTACCTTATGGATAGCTTGAGTTTTGAATCAGTTCAATCTTAATATGTTGTCTTAGAAATGTATCTTGGTGATGCAGTAGCCAAGTCTGAATTTAATTCGTACTGAATTTACTCTGGGTTATTTTGTGTGGCAGTATGAACACATGGTGTTACTGGAATTGCTTAAGAATGGCCACACGGAGCCTGATGAAAAGATTGGCGGAGGAATTCTTGCTTTCCAAGTCCGCAAGCATCCTATGTGGAAAAGTAGGTGTTTCTTCCTCATCAGGGAGGATGAATCTATTGATGATTTTAGCTTCCGTAAATGTGTGGATCATATTCTTCCATTGCCAGAAGAGATGCAATTGAAACCTGATGTTAACAGGGCATTAAAGCGTCACGGCAAAAAGGGTGGTGGTGGTGGTGGTGGAAGAGGAGGTGGACGTGGTCGTGGCCATGGGAGAAGGGGGAAGTCACATTGAGCGCAACGGTTACTGCAGGTCTTAGTATTGTTTTAAGATTATAATGTTTTTGTACACCTGACCATATTATTTCATGTTTTCTACTAGTAATTTATAATTCAGATTTTGGCTTTTTATCATATGCAGTTATATTTCTTCCCTGATCCTTTGCTGAATGGTGGCCTTCAGTACAATTTCAGTCGATAATAAGCCATTAGGGAATTTGGGTTTCTTGCACTGTCATTTCTATTATAAAATGACAGAGCACTAAATTTTGGAATAGTATATTTTGTTCTAGGGTATGTGGAGTTTTCCATTGATTCAACGTTCTACCATCCATCACATACGTTTTAGCTTCTTGTGTAATGCAATGAATTCATTTCTTATTTTCTGATCCTCTCTTTAAAAAAAAGCTCATTATGATTAAAGAAACCAATCTCTCGCTCAAGGAAAGGCCTTAAAAATGGAATGAATGATTTCATTCTTAATAGTTATGATTAATTTAATTATATTTACTAGTGTTTTTTTACTCGTGTTTTGCACGGGGAAAACACGAGGAATATGTATGTCGTATTTTATACGTCTATTAATAAGTTGATTATTAAAGATATATTAAACAACAGATGAAATAGAAGAGTCTGAAATGGTAAGCAAAGTGAATAAAAAGACTTCTCTTCTAAGCCTGATCGAGATCAACAAGAACTCGTTTGACATTCGACATGAACATGAAGACAATAACACAAATAATAGATATAAGGAATTACCAACATATTAAACAACATGTGAAATAAAAGAGTCTGAAATACTGAGCAAAGTGGTCAAAAAGTCTTAAATTGAAATCCTTGTTGCATATATTGAAATTTGTGCAATTGAATAACTAATAAAAAGGCCTCAGAAGATAAAACCCACATGAGAAAGGGACTGACCCTGACTCTTGTTTATAGTCATTGTGAAGCATAAAGTCACCGGGAATTGCCTTCGAGAGAATTTGAAGGGAAGACCAGAGTCAGAAGGCGTTAAGGTTGTCTTTGGAATGCACTCTATTTTACCCAGCCTGATTCCTGATAAAACAGTTGCAACTATTATATATTGAGTAAGATGAGTAACTCTTAAACGAGTTCTATTACACAAACCAGCCGCTTGGCCTATGTTTCAAAGAAGCATGATCGGAACTCCAACTTTCAATATCAGTCTGTGGCTTGGAATTCCCGAGCACTGAACGCCGTTTAAAAACTCAGAATCTTCATCCGATCTACATGGGATATCATAGTTCAAGTACTCTCTCTCGACACCAAAAAGCTTTGACAGCATGTAGTTGTTGACTTGCTCGACACTCTCGATTCTCGAAGGTCGGGGCGAGAATTGCTCTTTCTTGGAAGTATGAATCATTTTCCAAGTTCGCGACTAAGTCTGGATAAGCAAAAGAAGATCAGGACCTTGTTCAATCAACAAATCTGACGGAATCTCAATTGTGGTTTCAGCCTCGTCGATGATGTTAATTGTTCCGTCGCCCACCTTAAGAATCCATTATGCAAACTCTCTTATTTCTGCAGCAGACGTTGAGGATGAGGCACTCTGTAATCTCATGTTTACTATCAGTTTCATTACCTTGCAATATTTTCATAAGTAAGATGAATTGATGGTCGACCCCACAATATCAACCCAGCTTCCTTTTGAAATAACCGGAAGAATTTGTCTGAAGTCTCCTCCCAATACCACAACCTTACCCCCGAAAATAAATTAGTATTGATTCTTTTTTTAATCAGAGCATTGAATTCCTATTTGAGTCTCTATTGGCTTAATAGGGGATCTAATAAAATATATTGAAATTTTAAATAAATTTACAATCAATAATTATCATATATATGTCCAAATATTTATTTTTTGTGCTGATTGCGAAAATTAATGGTTTATTTATACAAAATAGAGATTGCAAACGGAGGTCAATACACACATTAAACGACCTAAAATATATTCGGTTAAGGGTCCATAACTTTTTTATTTTAAAAATAATTAAAGATTGATATTAAAATTGAATTAGATAACTACCCAGATGAAGTAATCTAAATTCTAAAAAACTCTTTTATCGTCTGACATTTTGTTTTTGGTATGCCCCTTTAGAAGTTATTGAAATATGGAAGCTATATGAGATCAAATTACTGAATTTAAAAAATAAGAAACAAACTTGCTGACTTATAAGATAAAGTATAGAACAAAAAAGATAATTTTGACAAATTATATATATTAGATAGATTCAAAAAGGGGCTTGTGGCAGCGGCTGGGTGCTGTGAATTGGCCTGATTTCCGCTGCAATAACATTGTGGGTTGGGTGAAGTCTCTTGCACGCGGTGCTCATAGCGTTAGATTCCTCGTTGGTTTATGGGCGTCCTGGAAGTGGCGCTGCAACTGGTTGTTGGACGCGCATCCTTGGACCTTCGACGTGGCTTGGAGACGGTTGACGCACGATCACGACGAGTGGGTTCGTAGCAATCAGGTCGTGGACTTGCTACTGTGTAATGCATGGTTTCCTCCTCCAGTAGACATGGTTAAATGCAATTCTGATGGTAGTTTTTGTGAAATGAACCAGCGGATTGGGGGTGGTGGGATTATCAGAGATCATCTTGGTCGTTGGGTGGCTAGCTGTTATTCAGGGAATTCGGGGAACAATGTGTTCCAAGCAGAAGCTGTGGCGCTGCGTGATGTTCTCCAATTGGCCTGAGATAGAGGGTTCAGGAGGGTGATTTGTGATGTTGACTGTGCTGCTCTTGTATCAGTGTTATCAGATGCAGCTACGTCTCAAAGGCATTCTGAATTCGTTGTGTTGCTTTCCATTCGTCATCTGTTGGTGAAGGACTGGAATGTGAAGATTAACTGTGTTCATCGTGATAGCGATTCGGTAGCGGACTTCCTTGCAAGGAGAGGGGCAGCAGCGCATGCTTCTGGGCTTTGGAGCATTGCTTCGCCGGATCCGGATGTGGAATACCTTCTCCTGAAGGACTCGTTGTCTGTTCCTTAGTTTGTTTTCTTTGTTTTTGGCAATTTTCCGATGTATAAAAAAAAGACTTGACATCAGAAATGTAACCAAAATCTAATTAGAACATATAACCATTTGAATAAAAACTAATCCCTTTTTCTTGAAAAAAAAGATATAGGCATACAAATCTAACGTGATCAATCTAATTGAAAGAACTTAACAGATTGACACATGAAATTTGCTATCTAATAAAAACAATGACAACAACATAAGGAAACAAAACAGAAAACAAACATTTTGATTTGTATATCTCATACAACAGGCTCAATTATGTGTAATTTGAATTAGTGAACCCACTTTAGAGACATCATCAGTTTTGAAACTTAGTGCAAGATTGAATTTTCGGATTTTTATTTAATTAAGGATTTTATGAGTTTTTATTGTGATTTTGTAGTTTTTATTAATTAATTTTTATGGTATTTATATTTAATCTAGGTAAATCTTAGATAATTATGACAAATCTTTTAAAATTTAAAAATTTTATGAAAAAAATTCTCAGATTTAAAATTACCTTTAAAAAATCGGCTTCAAGATTTGTTATGGAAAAAATTTTAGGTGAAGAAATTTTTTATTTTTAGAGTATTAATTAAATTTTATGGTATTTTTATTGAATTTTCGGATTTTTAATTAATTCAGAATTTTTTGAGTTTTTATTGTGATTTGGTAGATTTTGATAGTTTTTTATTAATTAATGTTTATGGTCTTTTTTTGTTTTTTATTTAATCTACGTAAATCTTTTAAAATTTTAATATTTTATGAAAAAGTTTCTCAGATTTAAACATCAAAAGCTATCTAACAAATTGACACGTGAAATTATTTTTATGAGAATTAATCTGGTGCTGCAACGTCACTAAATGAGCCTGATAGAAGTTCTTCTTATAATATATATTGATTTTTCTTACTAACTAATGTCTATCTTCATATAACTCAAAGTTCATATGAGATGATTAGTTGTAAGATAATAAATTTCAATAATAATAGTAAGGGATGAGGAAAGTCCATGTGATGGTGTATTTCTTCTCTTCTTAACATTATCTATTTTTTTTTTTGGTAGTTAACAATGATAAAACGGAGTGAAAACATCTGATTATTGGGCATAACGTCAATGGCGTGTTGAGGAGACCGACAAAGGTCCATTGTATGCATGATCGGCTACTAATGCAAGCGATTTGTGTTATGTCAGCATGGCACCATGAGGCAAATCACCCCGAGAGAGTTGTCAGCCAACCAAACTTTTACTCTACACAAGAGAGTTTGAACCTTCCAACTATGCGAGGTAAGAGTTAAACCCGAAATTGATGATTAGTTGTACCAATTCAATTTGGCATTCTTAACATTTATTTAACTTACCTTATTAAGACCATGTACAATGATTTTCAACACTCAACACCACTTTTTCTCTTCTCAACACCCCACATCATCTTTTCTCTCTAATTCAACACTCATTCAACGTTTACTCACTCCAATAGTTTTTCATTCAACACCCAACCCCACCACTTACCCTACCCCACCACTTTTTTATTATCGATTTAAATTAAATTAAAACAATAAACATTTAACAATTTTTTTTAATTATAGAAAATAATATATTTTATTTTCTTAACTTAAAATGCAAGACAAAGGCTAATAGAAAGATAATGAGATGGTGAGAAAGATAATAAGATGGTGAAAAGCTTGGATTTTTTTTTGTGTCTAAATCTAACAAACCAAGTCTCTATTTATAAAGGGAAAAAATCATGAATTTTGGTATAAAAAAATTTTCCGGAAATTGTTTTTTTCAATGAAATAATTGAGTTCAAAAGATTAAGAAGATAAAAATCCAGTGACCCAATCAGGAATCGCCACGTGGCCTGGCGACCCCACTCTCAACATGTTGAATAAACTCAACACCTTTCTCCTCTTTCCTCAAACTCAACACACCCCTAAACACCACTACACTACCCACTCAACACTAATCACTAAACTCAGCACACCCATTGGAAATGGTCTAACATATCATTTCGTTATTGGCACATACCTAAAATTTATAATTTACCTAATATGGAAATGGAACCCTTAAAAAGATGTTCAAATTTCCACCCTTTAATTTGACATGTTGTAGCGAGTGACATAATTTTTGAAGAAAAAAAAAATAACGATTTTGATTTCTCTTATTTCAAGGAGTTCAGGATGGATTCACATGATTGGATCAAATACCATTTTATTCATCTACAAAGTACGTTATACAATTGTGTCCCTTGTCTTGATTTTAGAAAAGGTGCTTGTCGGCGACGAGATATGTCCACAATATTGAATTCGTCTCTGCAAGGTCGGTTTATTTCAGGCAGTCATAGAGTCATCGGTAAATGGAAGAGTTACCAACAATCATGTCGTCGCTAAGGGTATTTTTTGAAAAAAAAAAGAAGTCGGACGACTTAAATCGTGAATAGTTGGCATGAAGCATAAATGATGACAACGCCTGATTAAAAAAATTACCATTGGTTTTTACTGTCAAATGAATCCATCACAAAATTTATCGATAACTCGGGCAACAGATGCATTAATTGCTTCATCTATTTACCGATGGTTTTAGCGACGACTTAAATCGTTGGTTAGCAACGTAACGGTTTAAACTGTTGGCCCCGTTAACTTTACTCACACCTCTCCTCTCTTCTCTCTTGGTTAATTCTTTTCATTGTTTATAGTTTTTATTTAACAGTTAGTTATTTATTTATTTATTATTTTTTGAATTTGTTTTTTAAATTTTGTCGTATTGACAACTTTTGTGAGGCATGCCTACATAGTTTGGGACATCATTTAGGTTAGTTAAGTTTTGTTTATATTTACCTATGTTTAGTAGTTTAATAATTATTATATGAAATTAATCTGTTTAATAATTTTGGTAGTATTTTAGAATATTTTAATGTTTGCCTTGTTCATATAATAATTAATGGTTAGACCAAAATACCCTTTTTATTAGGGATGATATGTCTCATCGGTTGTAAAATCTTTAATTTTAATTCATTACGCTCTTCATGACAATGTTTTAGACCCCATTCGATTTCTTTTTTGTTACAAGACCTCATTTGATTAAGATCCATATGAATGTACGTGCTTCTGAAAAATCATGAAATAATTATAATTTACTAATAGGTACTTATAAAACGGTGAAATTAGTAGGATGCTTGGTAATTACGATCTACTCCATAATTTTCATTGTTTTCATTGTTTGGTAATTACGTAATTAATAGATACAGTTATTTTGTGGTATTTAGGAACACACGAATTCATATGAGACTTAGATGAATGAGATCTTTTATACTATCATGAAGACTTAGATTAATAATGTAAGGAATTAATTTTTTTTTTTCTACGGATAGAGCACTCTCATCCCTAGTGTTCCGGTATCAACCACAGACTAGAGGCTAACCAGTTTGAGAGCAAGCGAAGTAAACAAAGTAAACGAAAATGCGTGAAAATGATAGCATCTCTGCCGCTTGGGCGGTCCTCTTCTATTTATAACTTGGGTTTTGGTCCGGCTGGACCATGGGTTGCCCGGCCCATTTATTACATGATAGTGATAAGCCCAAAATAAATGACCCGGTTCGCCTATATCAGTCCACAGGCCCACAAGACACTGATGTTTTAGAACTAAAACGATAGTGTCTTAATTAGACCCACAACGTCTGGTTCGCCCATATACAATGTGAATAAATTCATGAACGCACAGGCTTCCAACAAAATAAGGCTAACCATAATGTAAACAATGTTTAGCTAATCATTACAAAGTTAAATCGGTCTGTGTGGCGTGTGAAGTCTAAATGACACTTCACCCATCACTTCAATCACTATGCACAAATCAAATCTCTTTCCGGATTTTGTACCTGCTGCAATCATCACAAATATAACACAGATATCTTGAAACTTGTAATGCATAAGGCCTACCTAAGCTATGCTACTCACATTAATTAAGAAATGCATTTAAAATCCACTCATGGAATAGCCCTTCTCTGAAAAGACTCGACTCCCTCGAAACGACACATTCACCTGCCAACTGACGTCACTCTTCATTCAATCGCTACCTTTTTGCCAAACGTCGTCTCTTAATGGCGCGCTGATTCACCGCCTTAATGAGTTTGAATGTGTGGCTTGAATGAACGCGTGGATTCACACAAACCACGCGTTTGCTCACCATTTACCTCAAGTGCCTTTAACCATACATTTCTAACTCATCTCTTCACCTTCCGCCGTTTCTCTATATATAGCGGTCATTTTTTACTACAAATTACTTTACTCTTCTCTTTCAAAAGTTTTTCAAACCTTGTGTACTCATAGAGTTTCCTGCATTGACCTGCGAGTGTTCTCCAACATTGCCAGAACTCCCCCAAATTAGCCAAGTTCATCAGATCCTTTCCCTGGTAAGCACTTTTCACTCAACCTGCTTGTACAATTTTTTCATCATTCTACACTAAACCTTTCATGTAAAATCTTTCCCTCTTCATCTTCTTGTTTTACTGAAATCACTCTTAAAAACTAATCTCCTTCACAACTGCAACTCCAATTTTACCCCACTACATGTCATAACTCCTGAATCCTTTACAATTTCAGGAATTCTTTCCAAAATGGATGCAAAACGCACCCGTAAAGTCTCTAAAGCCTCTAAAACTTCTTCTATTGCAGTCGATACATGGGTCACTAGTAAAGTTAAAACTAGGTTCACTAAATTCTGCAATGTTAAAACTGTAATGGACTTAATTACTGAAAACACTTTTCGCTCTGATGGCCAAGATGTGTACCTTGACATAGTCCCCTGTTTACCTACCGAACCTTGTTGTTTTGGGGCTCCTGGCCCTAACGGCAAAAATCACACCTATTTCTTTGACAACATTTTTACCGACCTAAAATATAAACTCCCTCTGTCATATTTCACTTGCTCCGTTTTAACCCTACTGAATGTTGCCCCAACACAACTCCATTGTAATAGCTGGGCATACCTGAGGGCGTTCGAACTTTTGTGTCAAGTGTTAGGTATTGAACCCACTAGCAGTAAGTTTTTTTACTTCTTTGAAACTAGTGGTAGAAGCATAAAAGGCGAATATCTTTCTCTAGCCGCCGCTAGGGGAAAAGGCCTATTTACCTTATTTAGAAGCCACTACAAACAATTTAAAGGGAGATTCTTTAGGCTAAACGAAACAGAAAAGTGCAAGGATGTATTTTATTTCAATGATGGAAGCCCAAAGTTCCCTTTCTACTGGACCGCCCGTTATGAGGCTATCATCAAACTACCTGATGACTCCCTCACCCCTGAAGAAATGGTGGATTGCACCTTTCTATCTAGCATTGACTTGAATCTCACCGAATTTCTAGATGCCCATTATGAAAACAGATTGGGTGAATATGTGGGTAAGATTCTTAAATTTCCACATCTTTGTACCTCAAGTATTTATTTGATTTCTAACCCTACCATTTTGTTTCAGCAAAAATGACTCGCCTCTCTGATGATGACATCCTCCGTTTCCGTCGAGAACAACAGGCTGCAAGGGAAAAAAGAAACCCAGCGAAGACTCTGTTAGATGCCGATGCTAGTCATTCAGGCACCGAATCGAATCGCCCTCAAAAGAAGAAAAGAAAGAATGAAACACCTGAATCGGCGAAAGGAAAAGACTCTTCTCAGCCCTCAATGGAAAAATTTATGGTGAAGGGTAATCCTCAACATATGACACACAAAGCTGGGTCTTCAAGTGCTGCGCCCCCTTCATGGAAAAGCCTGCTGAAAGAATTTGAAGAGCTCACTTCTGAAGAAGTGACCTCGCTATGGGACTCCAAAATTGACTTTAATTCGCTGGTGGAAACAAATTTGGTGTTTGAGGCGGATCGGGAAAAGATTAAGAAGATCGGATTAAAGGAAGCTTGTCAAGCCATCATGACGAAAGGACTTGAAATTGCGGCGATTTCCAAGATGATTGACCTGGAGACCGCTGACTTTGATGGGATTAACTCCGCCAAACAGTTAGAAGAGAAAGAAAGAGAGATCCTGAAGATGAAAGCTACCATGAAATTGTTGGATTCTGCCAACAAAGTGAATGAGAAGAAAGCCGCAGATTTAGCCCTAGAAAATGAACGCTTAAAGAAGCATGCTGAAGACTTAAACATCACTCAGAAAGCTAAAGAGGAAGAACTTGTGAAATCCAAAGCAGAAATCACTCATCTCAATTCCTCCAATGCTGAATTGAAAAATGAAAATTCAAAATTGCATTCAGAAGTTTCTGAACTGAAGAATTCTGTCCTTGATCAATTTGAAGCCGGATTTGCAAAAGCCAAAGAACAGATTCTTTTCCTAAATCCTCAAGTTTCCATCAACCTTGCCGGTTTCGATCCTTATGCTAGGATTGTCGATGGCAAGTTGATCAGCCCTGACACTGGTGATGAGGAAGACGAAGGAGAAGAAGATAAAAATGAAGAAGATGAAAATGTCAACGACAAAGAAGGCGAAGGGGAAAACCATTAGTTCTGTCTCTGTTTAAGAATGACTACCGTACTAATTCATCTTTTAGCTCTCTTTTATTTCCTAAGTTAGTTTAAACTTGTTTATAGTTTGTCTTTTGTATTTGTAAGTGTTGAGCAAGTAGCTCCACAGTTTGTCTTAAAATATTATGTGATGTTTTATTAAGTACTATTAAGATAATATGTTTTCTATATATCATTGTCTGCAAATTGGTTAATCCTGATGGCTCTGCATCACACTTAGATAACTGTAATACTTAAATTTATAATTTCTACCCTTAAACTATTGTTGTCACTATCCATTCTCAATGAAGACATCAGATCTTAACTTAATACAAAAATTACTATGTTATTCCTTCTAACTTAAGAACATGATCCTTGTAATAACAACTATATCAATTAGACAATCAAAATAATTAATAATACTGCGCTTTACTAACCTTTCAATCAGTAAGTTCAAAGTATAACTTAACATGAATAACTTTTACTAACCTTTCACCAAATTTGATCCGCCTTCGTCGTTTAGTTGAATACCTTATTCCCACATTTTGCAGTACAAAATGAAATATGCTTAAATGAATCTCGTCAAATGTTGTGAATTTTAAACTTAATCAACTACTTTGGAATCATAAGGCCTTTGTGTACATAACTTAGTCAAATTTTGCATTTTTGACATAGTTATTCATGGAAATCAAAGTCAAAATATTTGATTTCATTAATATGCTCGCGTGGAGACTTGTGCTTAGTTTGGACAAGCTTAAATCCAATTTAAGACTGTGCTTATGAATTCGTGGTCGAATGCTCTTGTTTTAAGAGACTTACTTTTTTCTCAATTGTCTGACGTCGCCCAATTGATAGACCTTAGTTGATAAGTTTCCGCTATGGGTAAAAGAAATAAGTAAAATGATACGCCCTTGATCATTTTAAAAAGGTTATGCCTCGTTAAAAACTCTTCCGCCTGGGGTAGAGAAAAGAGTGCATACCTGTTATTCATTAATAACTGATGCCTCGTTAAAAACTCTCCCGCCTGGGGTAGAGAAAAGAGTGCATCGAATTTAGTCTTACACAACAAACATAGTCTTAAACAATACACCAACAAACGTAGACTTCAACACACACAAACTGAAACAACGAAACATAGTCTTGGACAAACATACACTGAAACAAACTGTACAAATCCAAACAAACCGAACGAACCACCCTGCACTTCAACTGTAATAATAACGGAGATGCTGTGCATTCCAAGCCCTTGGGACCCTTCGCCCCGATAACTCCTCCAAATGATACGCCCCTTGACCAAGCTCACGCAGAATCCTGTAAGGTCCTTCCCAATTAGGTGATAACTTCGAATCATCAGGCCCCTTTGCCTTCCTACGAAGAACCAGATCTCCAACTTTCATTTGCCTCGGAACCACTCTAGAGTTGTATCGCATTTCCGACCTCTGTTTTACCATTGCCTGCCTCAAACGAACCTCTGCTTGCGTTTCCTCTGCTAAATTGAGATCAACCACTCTATTCATGTCATTCTGCTCTTCATTATAAGTTGCCACCCTGAAAGTTACATCTTGTAATTCTGCTGGTATCATCGCATCTACGCCGTAAGTCAACTTAAAAGGTGATTCGCCAGTAGTTGATTGGGGAGTAGTATTGTACGCCCAAATGACCGTGATCAACTCTTCAGCCCATAATCCCTTAGCTTCGCCTAGACGCTTTCTAATTCCATTGAGAATGACTTTATTCGCTGACTCCACTTGTCCATTTGTCTGAGGGTGCTCAACTGAGGCGAAACGCATCTCAATTCCCATTCCTGCACAAAAATCCTTCACACTCCTGCTTGTAAACTGTGTTCCATTGTCTGAGACGATAGTTGCTGGAACGCCAAATCTGCAAACCAATTTTCTCCAATAAAACTTTTTGACTTTTTCTGCTGTTATTTTCGCCATTGATTCCGCCTCAATCCACTTAGTAAAATAGTCCACCGCCACCAAAATAAATCTGATTTGAGAACCTGCTGGAGTGAACGGTCCCAGAATATCTACTCCCCACATTGCAAATGGCCACGATGAACTCATTGAGCTAAGAGTCTCAGGCGGCGCCTTATGTAAATCTGCATAAATTTGACATTTACCACACTTCTTCACATATTCCATACAATCCCCTCGTAAAGTTGGCCAATAGAACCCTGCCCTGAGCACTTTCGCCGCCAAAGATCTTCCCCCCACATGACTTGCACACACACCTTCATGAACTTCAAACATGATTCCTTCCGCCTCATCCTTGGAAACACATCTCAATAAAGGTATTCCAATCCCTCTTCTGTACAATTGATCGCCCAATAATGTGTAATGACTTGCCTCGCGAATTTGATCTTTAGATAATGTCAACAACTCAGAGCCTTCTGCCTCCAAACACTTTTTGATACGCCCCATCCAATCTGAATCCGCTAAAGTTAACACCATCATTGTCTCATCCTCTTCGATACTCGGGCTGCTTAAAACTTCCTGGATGACTGACTTATTGTTTCCCGGCTTCTTGGTGCTTGCTAACTTTGATAGAATATCCGCCCTTGTATTCTCCTCCCGCGGAACATAATTGACCTGCACTGTGCCTATCTGCTTTATCAATCCCTGAGCTTTCAATAAATACTTAGCCAGCTGTGCGTCCCTCGCCTGATATTCACCCTGAATTTGTCTGGAAACTATCTGAGAATCTGTTTTAATCATTATGCTCTTGACCCCCATCTCGATCGCCAACTTCAAACCTGCAATTATAGCTTCATACTCTGCCTGATTATTGCTTGCCTTAAAGTCAAACTTGAGTGACTGCTCAACTGTTACGCCACCTGGCCCTTCTAAGATTATTCCAGCTCCACTTCCCTTGACATTGGACGAGCCATCTACAGACAAACTCCATTCGCCAACTTCCATATTTTTCTCACTGGAAGACATTTCATTAACAAAATCCACCAATACCTGTGCTTTAACCAGACCTTTCCTATCAAAAGTGATTTCAAACTCTGACAATTCAACAGCCCAGGAAACCATTCGCCCAGCCAGATCAGGCTTTTGCAAAACTTGGCGAAGTGGCAAATCTGTTTTTACCACAATTGGAAAGCCTTGGAAATAAGGTCTTAATTTCCTGGCGGATATGATTAGAGCTAATGCAGCCTTTTCAATTTTTTGGTATCTAATTTCAGCTCCTTGAAGAGCATGACTCACAAAATATATGATCCTCATATCATCTTTACTTTCTTGCAATAAAACTGAACTAACTGCATTATCAGAAATGGAAATAAACATTGATAATGGAATACCTGGAACTGGTTTGGCTAAAATTGGTGGCTTGGATAAATGATCCTTCAAACTTTGGAACGCCTTCTCACATTCTTCAGTCCAATGAAAAGTTTTGTTCTTCCTTAAGCATTGAAAAAATGGTGTTGACTTTTCCCCAGAACACGGAAGAAACCTGGACAAAGCCGCTATTCTTCCTGTTAATTTCTGCACATCTTTAACTGAAGCTGGACTCTGCATATCAAGTATCGCCTTGCACTTATCAGGATTCGCCTCAATTCCTCTCCTAGTGATCATGAAACCCAAAAACTTTCCACTTTGAATTCCAAACGAACACTTCTCTGGATTAAGTCTCATGTTATGCTTTCTTAATTCACCAAAAGCTTCTTCTAGATCAGAACAATGTGCCATCATTTCCTCTGACTTGACCACCATGTCGTCTACATAAATCTCCATGTTCCGCCCCACCTGCTTGTCAAACACCTTATCCATCAACCTTTGATATGTTGCTCCCGCATTCTTCAACCCAAACAGCATAGTCTGATAACAATAGTTCGCCTGATTTGTCATAAAAGCTGTCTTCTCCTCATCGGGCTGGTACATTCTTATCTGGTGATACCCTGAATATGCATACATGAGGCTAAGCATTCCGAACCCTGATGCCCTATCAACAAGCTTATCAATATTTGGTAAAGGATAAGAATCCTTAGGACAATGTTTGTTCAAATCTGTATAATCCGTGCACATTCGCCACTTTCCATTAGCCTTCTTCACCATAACAACATTCGCCAACCATGTTGGATACTTTACCTCCCTAATAAATCCAGCTTCGAGTAACTTATTTGTTTCCACCTTCACAGCCTCTGCCTTTTCTTCGCCCATCTTTCTTTTAAACTGAACAATAGGTTTCGCCCCGGGATTTAAAGCCAATTTGTGACATATAAATTCCGGATCGATTCCTGGTAAATCCTTTGCACTCCATGCAAACAAATCCATATTCTCGGACAATAACTTCACTAACCTGCTTTCCTGACTTGTAGTCAAATTGACACCAACTTTCAAGTTTCGCTCCCCAATCTGGATCGCCTTAGTTTCCTCTTCTGATTTCATTTTGTGCTCACTAAATCCCTCTCGAGGATCCAAAATGATTTCTGACTGTTCTAAATCCACCTCATAGACCCGATGCCCCTCTTTCACCGCCTTCTTACCCATGTGCCCATACTGCTTGAAGCTTTCTGAATAACACTTTCGAGCAACCATTTGATCAGCCTTTAAAATTCCAACTCCTCCTTTGCTCAATGGATACTTCGCCGTTAAATGTCTTGTGGAAATGATCGCTCCCAATCTGTTTAGTGATGGCCTCCCAATAAGTACATTGTACGGTGAAGTACATTTTACTACTAAAAACTTAATAGAAAATGCCTCCGCATTCTTCCCTTCTCCAAAGACAGTTTTCAATTCCACATATCCTCGAACAAATACTTTTTCTCCAGAAAAACCCACTAAAGAACCATCATAAGGCAACAAATCAGATTCATTTAACCCCAACTTTTCAAAAGCGTCACCATAAATCAAATCTGCCGAGCTTCCTTGATCCAGAAGTACCCTCTCAATTTCATAATCGGCAATCCTCAGCATTACAACAATTGGATCGTCTTCGTGAGGCTGTATTCCCTCAAAATCTCGCACAGTAAACGTTATATCGGGTTGATTGGTTGCCCAACTTCCCCAATCATTAGAGTAAACAGCATTAATGGAGTGAACGTACCTTTTACGAGCTGAATTAGTCATCCCTCCGCCACGAAATCCACCAAAAATAGAATGAATTCGCCCCTTTGCTTTTCCATCTGACTGTCTATCTTGACCATCGCCCTCAATCTCTTTTCCATCTTCAGTTCGTCTTATTGAAGTTCCTGCTTCATCTGAATTGCTTCGTCCTTCAAGCTGCTTCATATACCCAGCCTTTATCAATTTGTCAATCTCCTTCTTCAAAGTAAAACAGTCATCAGTATTATGCCCTGAAATCCTATGATACTCGCACCACTTCTTCTTATCCACGTAACCCGTTGACGGCTTTGGCTGCCGTGGAAAACGAATAACATTCGCCTCTAAACACGTGTGCAAAGCTTCAGTCAAATTAACCGCCAAAGGTACTGCACGGTCATTTTGGTTCCGAGTCCACGTCATCGAATGTCCTGGCCCACGCACTCCATACGGTTGAGCACGATTTTTGAAATTAGAACGGTTAGCAAATCGGCCGTCATAACGGTTACGATTATTATACCCTGCGCTGCTACTCTCGGTCCATCCCTTCGAATATTGATCTGCAACCGCTCCCTTCTTCGTCTCAAACTGCTGTTTCTGCCCTGGAACCACTGCATTCGGGCGGTTGTTCTTGATCCGATCACTCTGCTCCTCCCTGATGTACCCTTGTACCCTTTCGCGCAAATGCACCATTGTCTCCACAGGTTTTCTACTCAAATTACTGTTCAAACCACCCGGCTTCAAGCCCAATTCAAAAGCTGCAATACAAATTTCTGGCATTTTATCCTCCAAATGAACAGATAATTGATTGAAACGCCCCATGTAAGACTGCAAAGTCTCATTTGGTCCTTGACGAACATTAAATAACGTCGCCGGAGTTACTTTTTGTGCACGACTGGTAGAAAACTGAGACAAGAACTTTGTAGATAATTCAGTAAAATTGACAATTGACCTTGACGGTAGAGTGGTAAACCAAATCATCGCTGATATTTTAAAAGTTGATGGCAACATTTTGCACTTCAACGCGTCTGATGCGCCTACAATGACCATTTTCGTGTTGAAATACACTAAATGGTCTTTTGGGTCTGAATCACCATAATAAGAATCAAGCTTTAACGTCTTCAAATTGTCTGGGACGGCAGTATTCGCTATTTCTTCTGTAAAAGGTTGAAAGTCCACCACCGTCTCAGCCATTCTTCGATCGCCCTCTCGTAAACCCTGAGTCTGATTGAGATCAGTGAGTTGGTTTTGTAATTGTTGATTATGTTGACGAAGTTCATTGAGATCATCCATGATCCGTTGAAGAGCATCGGGAGGAACATCATTCTGTTGAACATGATTCCTCTCTCCGTTCGCCCCGAATCGAGTCACCATCGCGGTGAAAACTGAAGCCTAGGAAAGTATCCTTCGGCCCCACGGTGGGCGCCAATGTTCCGGTATCAACCACAGACTAGAGGCTAACCAGTTTGAGAGCAAGCGAAGTAAACAAAGTAAACGAAAATGCGTGAAAATGATAGCATCCCTGCCGCTTGGGCGGTCCTCTTCTATTTATAACTTGGGTTTTGGTCCGGCTGGACCATGGGTTGCCCGGCCCATTTATTACATGATAGTGATAAGCCCAAAATAAATGACCCGGTTCGCCTATATCAGTCCACCTAGTAAAGGAGTATTTTTCCGTTCAAATCAGCGTATTACCGACGACCTTGGCCCTCGTAATGTCGCGACGATTTAAGCTGACAGATTGGACCATAACTACTCAAACAAAATCGGTAAATATTACCGAGGGGCTTAATATCGACAGATTTTTGGTTGTCGGTTGTTCGGTGGTAACTTCTCTTTAACGACGACTGTTAGGGCTGATCGACGGCCAAACCGCCGATAATTCACGTTTTTCTTGTAGTGTTAGATCATTGTATGTTTCAATTGGTTCTATTGTTCGCTATCCTCGAACAAACACATCTATCTTGGTCGATATATGTGATGCCTCCTTCACCATTCCCTCCTCCAGTTCCACCTTCAAGTAGAAATCAAGCATCCAATCAGACTGTCTTCTTGGAGAGGCCCTTGGGGATGGAGAATGAGTCAATGTCAAAGGTGAAGCAAAACTTCTTTTCGTAGTTGCAGCTGTGTAGGATCTTGTCGTCCGAGGTGGTTGGTGACATAGTGTAGGAGGCGCCTCGCGACCCTTGAGGAGTGGTTTTCAGTATTTGGGGTTCGAGTTTAGGAAGCTCGTGTAGAGAGGGGTTTTGGGAGCTTGATGTTGCGAGTTACTTGAGGAGGTTAGGGAAGCCATTGATGAGGTTTGAGAATAACCGGAAGAAGATGAAGATGATGAGGGAAGCCATGGACGAGGTTTAGGAGAAACCAAAATCAAGGAGGAAGAAGAAGACTACATTCATTTGAGTGTTCCAGTGACCTCTGCCTCTGCATGTTTCATTTTCGATCATCTTTGATTTTTTTATGGTGCGCGATCACCTCCATCGCAACCCTAGTCGCTAGCCCTTCCAACCCCACTAAATATATTTCCTTTAGTGAGTTTCGTTGCCGTGCCATTCATCTATTCCAGTTGTGTCCTTTTACTATGCAACCCAAATCTGATTTTGTTTCTTGTAAATATGTTAATATTGTATTAACTTTTTTAATACTTTAAAAAGAGTGACATGCTATAAAAAGTTAAATTAAGGGGTGCAAATTTGAACCTCGGTCCATATTATAGGTGTAAGCTATAACTAAAGAGATTCTAAAATGAGATTGAAACATTTTTCACTTGTTTTATATACTTTTCTTACAAAACAAATACAAATTTTGATAGCTATGGAGTGTGGATACATGTTGAAACTAAAAATGTTTAGTACAACTAATAAATAACTAATCTCTCTTCCGATGTATAAAAAAAAAAATAACTAATCTCTTTAAGCATCTAGGCTCTAGCCCACAGTTTTATTCATATGCGGTGCATTTGAAGAATGATTTGTTGAGAGATACTTACCTACTTAATGTAATATCTAAGTTTTGAGGTGATTAATCTCATAATATCTAACAATTATATGTTTACACCTTATTTTTATACACTCATTTTCCACCTCTTTTTTTGTCTATCTCTCTCCTCTTATCACATTTCATACTTCTCTCTTACTTTTTTTTTCTTCTTATCTCCCTCATCATTCCACATATTTTCACCCGAAAGTGGGATGTGAAATTAAAGTAACATTATTCCATAACAACTTGCGGTGGTAATGCTTTGAAAAATAACATAGGCTGAGCAAAATCCATCCACAAGCAAATTATTGTAAGTACGAAACAAATCAAACAATCAATTATGGTTTGAGAGTAACACAATCATCAAGTTCTCTTCATAACAGAAATGAGTAAACAACTTAGTTATGTTTTATGAGGCCGTTACATCTCCATGGATATGCATATATTAAATTATTATTTTTGTGTGTGTGTTCATTTCATTGGCCTTCTTCCGTTAAAGGATTAAACGCACAAATTAACTAATTATATACATTCAATACAAAAACTGGGGAAGGATCAATAAATAGCCTTCCACTTCGTTTCGATAGTAATGAGTAATAATTAACTGCTAGAGAGTCTTAGGAAATTGGTGGAGTATGATTTATCTCATTGTAATTAGTCCCAATCTCACGTTTGTGCCCAAACGTGTTTAACGTTCAGGCCTAATTTGCTTAGAAGAAAACAGTAAACGTGTGGCACTCAGCATGCAATGCCATGAAGGCCTATACTGGAAACTTAGCTAGCATGCCTATTAACCATTCCCAACCAATGGATAATTTCATTTCCTGAAATGAATGATGATGGTTTCTGCCATCTAGTACTACTACTAATTAACTAGGCACTAATCAATTTTCATGTCTCTCTGAATGACCCTATAGAGGGACACGTCTCATCACACCCTAATTTGGATCAAGTAAATTAACCAACAAAAATTAGCCATTTATTTAAGGGCGTTCATTTGTTACTCTTTTAAAATTCGAGTATTTGTAACCTTTTTTTTTTGAAACTAAGTATTTGTAACTTCAATTCAATATTAAGAGTATAAATGATTAAATTATAAAAGTTTAGAATGAGGAAAATATGATATTAAGGGAAAAAATGTTTATTTTTTAAAAGAAAATTTAGGATGAGAGGATGGTGCCCCAGGTTTAAGGTAAGAAAAACTGTCGGATTCAAATAACACTTACAAAAGACTTACATTTATCTTACCTTAAGGGGATTAGCGGAGCTCGAACTTACAAAACACTGATCTTATTTTTAAATAGGTACTAAATAAATTGGTTTTATTTAATGGCTCCTTCAAATTTATAATACACAGTTTGTTCAATTACAGTTCACAAAAAAAAGAACCGATTGGTTTAAAGCATGGCTAGCACAGTTCTATTCTAGGCTAAAAAAATCTAGTAGGCCTAATAATATTTTCTGTATAATGTGACAAAAAGATCAAAATCTTCCAATTGCACAGGTACCTCTGCGATCTCTTTAACAAGTGTAGAAGGTATCCAAAACAAACAAGAGACAAAACTGAAACTTTTTTCTTCTGAATTATTGAGCAGGTGAGAAAATCATTGGGTTAAAAAAACAGATAGTGAGTGATTGAATTATCCAACGGATGAGATTGATGGAGCAAAACTGTTGTATTGGATATACCTCATAATTAAATGATCTTGTAACTCTCACTAGCACACATTAAGCATTAAAACTCAGGCGGCGCGCACATTCTTTAAGTAATTACCTCCTTTAGTTACAATCATGATTCATGATCATTCATTCACTATAACCAAAACCATCATCATGTATTCATTCATATTCCATATATATAGCCAATTTTCGTACTAAGAACTACCAAGTCCTACTTCACTATCTCTCAATATCTCCACCTGTTGAGCATGATCATGGGTGTTCACCCATTTACAAGTTGGAGTTCTAACTCTGACATGAGTGATGAAAATCTATATCCACTTACATGCCAATTTTCTCACAGGTAAAGCTTTTGTGTCATATATCTTCTTTGCATTGCCATATGAAAAATTGATGTTATAATTAGGATTCTTAAGTACTCATTGGAATGTGTCTTTTTCACAGTGGAAATGGTAGTGCTAGTTACCCTGCACTGGATTGGTCTGATGAGTTCCCCATATATGATAGCCATTTTGATGCAGCCCCTTATAATGTGGAGTGTTACCCTGTAGATCCATTATATGAAACTCTCTCCATTGAACCAACACCTTTAACTGTCCAAGGTTATCACTATCAGCATGAATTTTCCAAGTCACTATGTTAATCTATACTATATATTACACTCTACATATTCTGATTGATTATCTTCTATGTTGCAGACTATGATTTTTATGAAGTTAAGGAAGGTTTCTCTGTCTGGAATGAAATTGATGCTGGGTTTGAATCAGAGAAGGCTTTACTCTATTGCACCAATGAAGAGAGTGGGAAGGAATTGATGGGAAATGTGAAGGCTAAGAGAGGCAGAGAAGTGAGAAGTAGCAGCACTAGAATGTTGTCAAGGACAACTTTATCACTATACTTTTACATGCCAATAACAGAAGCAGCAAGGGAGCTAAATGTTGGTCTCACACTTTTGAAGAAAAGATGCAGGGAATTGGGGATCAGAAGGTGGCCCCACAGGAAGCTGATGAGCCTGCAAACACTGATCAAGAATGTTCAGGTACATTCTGATTGTACTATTATCATACACTATGTATGCACTGTGCACACATAATCAAATGTCTGGTAATTTACATAATAATATGTTGATAATATTGTCTAATTGGATGGTGCTTGAATTGCAGGAGCTAGGGAAAGAGGGGAACGAGGGAGAAGAAAAGTTGAGGAATGCAATTGAGATATTGGAAAAGGAGAAGAAGCTTGTGGAGGAAATGCCTGATAAGGATCTGGAGAGTAACACAAAGAGGCTTAGGCAAGCTTGTTTTAAGGCAAATTACAAGAAGAGGAGGCTCATGGAGATGGAGAAGATGGATCCAAAGTACTCTTCTTTTTACAGTGGTCCTGTTAGTGTTAGTATTACTAGCAGTTAACGTATTACTAGCAGTTATGCAACAAGTGAGTGTTGTTATGATGATGAAAAGGAACATGACATCAAGGGTGATTTGCGTAGCAAGCTTTGATTCTAGGAATGGATGTCGGTTGGTTTTGTCTAGTTTTTCTTTTTTGGATGTAAATGCCATGGTGGAACTGGTTTAAGCTAGTTGTGATCAAAAGTTTACTGAAACTGTTAAATGTTTTCATCTTTTAATGCTCTCTATAACATATTTTGATGATGCATGCCAAATGAATAATGGGACCATGGTAATACATAATACGCATGACAAAGAAATTTGAGCATGAATAAAATGACTGTTACATTAAAAATTACGAACATCACACAAATCTCACTCAAGAGTATCTTGATTTGCAATTATTCTATAATATACTACCAAATATGAATGAAATTTGTTTTTTTTTTCAACATGCTTAGATTTAAACCTAATAGGTTAATCAGGGCACTTACATCAAGTAGGAGCAAACATCCCAAAGAGTGATATTCCAATGCAATTAGATGTCTAAACTAAGAACTTCACATGCTCTACTCAATTATTGTCCATAAACTGAAACACTACATGACTACAAAACTCTCTACCAAACACTACATGGCTATACAAAACTCTCTACACTCAAAACAGTTATCAATGAAATGAACTGACTTGTACACGAAAAAATATTTGTTTTCCTCATTTTAATCAGTGCACCGGTTGAGTTGTAATCAGTGCACCTCTAGAGTGTGCCAACATCGCAAAAAATGCGGCTTTGACAGCACCAAATAAAGCCAAGTTCGCGTAAGTAAGAACATGGAATGTAGGAAATGCTCTAGTAATTAAAATCATACTACTCGTGGAGCATAAATAAAGGAGGCAACGGAAGATGGTGGTGGCAACAGTTACGGAAGATGGTGGTGGCAACAGTTACGATAGAGACAGCGACGAAGTCCGTGGAGGCGGTGGTGGTGAGTGAAAAACCCTACCTAAGAAATAACTCCCACATAAGAGGGGAGAAAAGTCTCACATAGGAGGCAGATAATCCCCAACTAATTAGATGGGCAAAAAAAACTTCTAAAAAATGAGGAGGCCCTACAATGGGGGAGGGAAGATTTAGGAGATGATAGGGAGGAAGCTCCTCACCCACAATGGGAGGGGGTAACTTCTGATGATAATTTTAGGAAATAAAATCTTAAGAAAAATGATATAGTTAATAGTTAAAACTTATATTGAAACTATAATATATTTGGGTTCTTAAAGCTTAGCAATGTTGGTAAAACACTCCGTGGCGGAACTTCAACAAAATTACTGGGGGAGCTCAAATAAATTTAAATATATAAAATTCGAAATATTTTGTTAACAGCAAAAAAGTATTTCATAGTGAATCAAAAGTCATTTAGTCTAAGTACATAAGTATTTTAATTTATATATTGATATCATATACTAAAATCCAAATCACATAAAGTGTTGCTAACCATAATGAAATAACTAAATTTCCTTACATAAAGTAGCATAATCAAAGTCCAAGTTCAGCATAATCAATGTCAATTGTATTCAGAAAGTACTAAAATATTAGTATTTTATTTTTTTTATAAACTTGTTGGGTAAGTCTCCTACTTTTTCTCCTTTTTCTGGTACTATGAGTCTATGACGTTTTTTTTTTAAGAATTTGGTACTTGAGTCGGTGACATTGACATAAGTTTTATTAGTTTTAAATTTTTTTTGTGAATATTAAATTACTCACACTTTTAACCCGTGTGTGGTGAAAGTTAAATATATTTTCAAAAATGAGGATTCTAAGGATCAAAGACTCAACATATAATTTAATAACAACTTTTTACCACTGCAACTTACACTTGTTAGATATTATATATATGATTTTATAGACTATAATATATATCTTATATACTAAAAAAAATTTGGCCAAATCTGTGGGGGAGCTACAGCTCCCCTATGTCAACCTTAAGGTCCGCCACTGAAAACACTTATGTTGCTAAGCAACTGACAAGGTGTCATTGCTTATTGGTAAAAGCTTAGCACTATTACTAAGCTTTAAGCAACAAGCAATGTCACTTCATGTTGCTCCAACGGACACCCTAAAATAAGCAATGACTCTTAATACAAGTAACTGTGGTAAGCAACTGCATTGAAGATGCTCTAAGCATGAGGACACTAAAAGGCATTTCGTTCATAGCTCAAGGTATAACATATAGTTGATAGATGTAATGTGACTGAAAGAATGAGATAGAGAGCAAATGAATGTTTGTGAGATGTCAATATTATTAAGGCATCCAAAAATCAGGGGTGCACATGAGTTGGATCGTTCCAATCAACCCATCTGACCCAAACCGATCTGAAGCCAAAAAACAGATTGCGTTGGACTCGTGAATTAGATTAGTAAGGATTACATAAGGGAAAATTTGATGAGTTGTGCTCGATTCAGATTTTGAGTTTAATAAAATGAAATCTGAACCGAACCATGATCTCAAACATATATAACTATTAGTATTGTGTTGGTATTTGGTATTAATTTTGGGTGTCTTACACGTTATTGGGAGACTTTAGTAACTTCTTGATTTTATTAGATTTTGTATATGAATGTTTTTACTTTTTAAACCTTATTTATTTACATTCTTCCTGACACTATTTTAGGCAAGAAAACGGTGTAAGTTGTTGGACTTGGGACACTCCATATTTTGTTTGCAGAAACATGCTTGAAATCATCAACATGACAGAAGGAGATGAAGCTGTAAAATCACGAACCGTTTTCTCATAAATTCAATCATTTTTGCTGCACTTGACTCATTTTAGGATGATCATCTTTGTTTGATTACAATTCGGAAACCTCAAGAATTTACACACAGACACCAAATGGCACCAGTTTGGTTCTCACACAGTGTTCACTCATCCTCAAACCGGTTCGTTCTTGCTGCAACCACTCTCCATTCTCCATCTCTTTCCCTCTCTCGTTGTATTCATCTCCTTCATTCTCCCCAGCCAAATCCACACCACCCAGTGGAACCTGCAATCAACTTAGCGCCTATTCCACACCACAAACGAAACCAACCAACACCCATCTCGTCTTTCCCTCCATCTCACAAAGAACAGGTGATTTCTACCATAAAATCTGTTTCCCAGAAACCCCATTTGCTTCAAATCCATGCTCACATTGTTTGCACAACCCTCGTTCATGACCCTGCAGTTTCTCTTCACTTCTTGTCCCGGGTAGCTCTCTCTGGCCCTTTGCAAGACCCCATCTATTCCCGCCGATTCTTCGAGCAAATCAACCGACCCATTGTCTCCCATTTCAACACCATGATCAGAGCTTATTCCATGAGTGATTCACCTCAAAAGGGTCTCTATTTGTATCGGGATATGAGAAGAAGAGGCATTGCTGCCAACCCTTTATCGTCTTCCTTTGCTGTGAAGTCATGTATCAGGTTTCTGGATATTGTTGGTGGTGTCCAGGTTCATTGCAATGTCTTCAAAGATGGGCACCAATCAGATTCCCTTTTGCTCACTGCTGTCATGGACTTGTATTCACAGTGCCGGAAAGGTGATGATGCTTGTAAGGTGTTTGATGAGATGCCTCAGAGGGATACTGTTGCTTGGAATGTGATGATCTCTTGCTGTGTTCGGAATAATCGGACTCGTGATGCTTTGAGCTTGTTTGATGTTATGCAGAGTACGAGTAATAAATGTGAGCCTGATGATGTTACTTGTTTGCTGCTTCTTCAGGCTTGTGCTCAATTGAATAGCTTGGAATTTGGTGAACGAATTCACAATTATATTATGGAACGTGGTTATGGAGGTGCTATCAATTTGTCGAATTCACTCATAGCTATGTATTCACGGTGTGGTTGTTTGGATAAGGCGTATGAGGTGTTTATGGGAACGCCCAACAAAAGTGTGGTTTCTTGGAGTGCAATGATATCTGGTTTAGCAGTGAATGGATATGGGAAAGAAGCCATTGAAGCGTTTGAAGAGATGCAGAGAATTGGAATTCGGCCTGATGATCAGACATTCACGGGTGTCCTTTCTGCTTGCAGTCATTCTGGATTGGTCGATGAGGGGATGTCATTTTTCGACAGAATGATCGGAGAGTTTGGGATAACTCCAAACATTCATCATTATGGGTGCATGGTTGATCTCTTAGGCCGTGCTGGCTTACTTGACAAGGCCTATGAGGTAATTACAACAATGGCGGTAAAGCCAGATCCCACAATATGGAGGACATTGCTCGGGGCTTGCAGAATTCATGGTCATGTTACACTTGGTGAACGAGTAATTGAACGTCTGATTGAATTGAAAGCTCAAGAAGCCGGGGACTATGTTTTGCTCCTAAATATTTATTCTTCTGCTGGACACTGGGAAAAGGTAGCAGAAGTAAGAACATTAATGAAAGAAAAAGCAATCCAAACCACACCTGGTTGTTGCACAATTGAATTGAAGGGAGTTGTCCATGAGTTTGTTGTGGATGATGTTTCACACAAGAGAAAAGGTGAGATTTACGAGACACTGGATGATATTAATAAGCAGCTAAAGATTGCTGGTTATGTCGTTGAACTTTCATCTGAGTTACATAAGGTGGATGACAAAGAAAAGGGGTATGTGCTCTCTTATCACAGTGAAAAACTGGCTATTGCTTTTGGGGTTCTTGCTACTCCACCCGGCACGACACTTAGAGTGGCTACTAATGTCCGAGTATGTGTTGATTGCCACAATTTTCTGAAACTTTTTTCTGGGGTTTACAACCGTGATGTAATTCTTAGGGACCATAAACGGTTTCACCACTTCCGCGGAGGGCAATGCTCCTGTAGCGACTACTGGTAGGGATATCTTGTGCTTGGGGTCAGATGTGTCATACCGAATCGAGCATCCATGGATTAGTGAGATTATTCTCAAAAGAACTTCAAAGGGAACCGCTGGGTTATTGCAGGACAAAATTTATCCTTGACGAATAGCTGCTTAATTGAAATGCAGCCAAAGATATAACGATCACTAAGGAGGTTTGAAACTTGAAACTGCATTTCAAGCAGGTGGGTGAAGGCTAGCTCACCATTGCCTTTATTCAAGGCTATTATTTCCAAGATGACTGACTCAAGCTAGAAGATAGATCAAATGAGGCCTGCAAGGTTCCTCTCGCATACAATATTGGGCATCTGTCTAACACCAAAGGATGAGCACCAAACATAAAAAGGGGTCTATAATATCTATATACCTGCCATTTCAGAAATTTGGTGGTGGCATTTTTTGAGAAATTTTGTTTATAGTGAAGGATGTCCTTTTTTTTGGATTAATTCAAAAATACTGATTAAATCTCATTTGACCTAGACAAGAAAAGTTTGTCCTCTAGTACTCAAGGGGATTTTATTTGTCGATATTATGTTTTGGAGATCTCTGAATCAACTTCTGTGAGCGATGGTCAATTTTTTGTGGTGTCCGTATATCATTATATCATGAAGTGAACTGGTTTAAAGCATGGTTACAATCTAATTCAAAATCATGAGTTATTTTTATTACTGTAGCTTGCAGATTCTTCTACCTGCAGTGCGGACCATCTGCATTGACCTATTAAAGGGTCAATTGATCTGGCATTTTATGACTGAAAGTATGTTGTAAGTTCATTCCCACCAACAGTTGATTAACATGTGTATGTGTGTGTAAGAGAGCAAGGCTATATTCTAAAAGAATAGACAAACTGGTTTGATGGCCATATTATTCAAAGAGCAACGTTTACATTATTTTCAATTCTACATGATAATAGTGACATCTTTTGAGATTTCCGACTCAAACTAAAGCTCAATATAGAGAACAGAAATGGAAGCCACCTCTGGTTCTAACAACAAAACTGGAAGTACAATTGATAAACTATGGAAAATTCGAATCCTAAGTTCTGGAAGCAGTAATGATGCTACAATGAATCCTGAACCTAAGTTTCCTAAGTAAAATTTATGCTCAAATAAGTTCATAACCCATGAAAACACCCGTTGACATTCTCTTCTTATAAGGACACTTGAGAACAAATGCTTTGACAAAAGAAAATTAAGCAGCAACTGTTTGTTTCTGAGCAAAAGCAACCCCCTTCTCTATGCTGGACTTGAGTTCAGGCTTAAGTGCTTCCAGAGCCTTCTGCTCATACTCAGTCAACCCTTGGAGGTCAGATGGAATCAAAGCCTCAACTCCTTTCTTGCCAAGCTTCACCCTTGAAGCGAAAAATGGGAGTTCAGTCAGATCTGATTGCACATATGCGCACTCATACACATCTCCATCCCCATCAAGTGCCCGAAGTGATGATTCGACAAATCGAGCAGCTGCATACGCCATGGACAAAGTAGCAGACCCTGCGCCGGCCTTTGCTTCGACAACTTCAGTTCCAGCATTCTGAATCCTGACAGTTAACTCCTCAATTTCTTCATCAGTGAAACTCGCTGAGGGTCTTGTCTTTGATAGCAGAGGAAGAATGGTGATCCCAGCATGGCCACCAACAACCGGAACATCGACATCAATCAGCTTCAGGTTCTTCCTTTGAGCAACAAATGTGTTAGCCCTCACAACATCGAGTGTGGTAACACCAAAGAGCTTCTTAGGATCATAGACACCCTTCTGTTTCAAAATTTCCGCAGCAATTGGCACGGTAGAGTTCACTGGGTTGCTGATAATGTGAATAAAAGCACCAGGGCAATTATCCGCAACAGCTGAAACCAAGTCTCTAACTATGCCAGCATTAATGTTGAAAAGGTCATCACGGGTCATGCCTGGCTTCCTTGGAACTCCAGCAGGGATAACAACCACATTAACCCCTTTCAAACAATCCCCTAACTCAGAAGCCCCAGTGAAATCCCTGACCTGTGAGGGAGTGTTGCAATGACTGATATCAGCAGCAACTCCCTTAACATTTGCAATATCATATAAATGCAGGTCAGAAACCAACGGTGACATCTTGATGAGAAGTGCAAGAGGCTGACCAATCCCTCCAGCAGCACCAAGAACCGCCACTTTGTACGACGCCTGAGGCTGCAATTGGTGCTGATTCCGGCTTTCCTTTTGAGCTTTGGTCGCAAAAGATGCCCGCAAAGCAGAACCAGTTTCCTTGCCGGAGAAGGACGATTCCACCTCACACCTCACAGATGACACAGCCCTGAGGCCACAAAAGCCATTCAAATGATTCTGGGAGGTGAACCTCAATCCAAAGGACTTTGATTGAGGAAGGGAGCTTCCCCTTTGGTAAAGGGAAGTGGGTGCTCCAATTGTGAAAGTAGCTGCTGATGTTGCTGCCATCTCAACCTCTGTAATCCACAAAAAACATCAAAGTGCACTCCATCAACACATACACAGAAAAAGGGAAAAACAAGTACAAAACCAAAAAAACTAAACTCTAAGCTTTACTTCACTTCTTAATCAAACCAATTCAACATGTAGAACACAGCATGGATTAAACCAAAGAAAAATCATATACAACTAACTAAAAGATGCAGATGAAGATGCATCTAATAAACCAAAAGGTGCAACCATGTCATACAAGTTTTTTCGATTGGTTAAATCTAAAAGATGCATAATTTCAATGAAAAATGCGATTTGGATTGATGGGGTATTGAGAAATGAGTGAACTAAATAGAAAAACAGGGTTCCCAATGAAGAATAACAGATCTGAAATCACAACCTTGGAAATTTGAGAACAATACAATTGTGCAGGTGAGGGATGAGATCTGGGAACAAAGGCGGCGGAAAATAGAGAGAAAATTGGAAACAAACGTACCTGAGAACGCGAACGAGAGCGAGAGAGGGTTAAGAAGGAAGGGTTGTGTTTGAAATCTCCGTCGAGGAATGCTAACTCATGCGAATGTTACATAAATATACCCACCCAAGTACCCAAGAGAATCTACTCTGCAAATGCTTCTTCACTGTCCAGCTGAAATCTCCACCGTTCGTTTGCATGAACTCAACGGCTATCATTTTTTCAATTTTTTTATTTTCATTTTGTGATTTGATTATAGTATTAACTAATTTTGCTTTTCTTTCCCTAAATTTTCTCTTTTCAACTTTAATACATTGAGGGTAAATGAGTAGATGGAAAGGCTAAAATACCTACCACCTTTACTATGAGATTAGCTTTCTCATGTCTATTTTGATATTTTATATTGAGGATTTTTTCCAACAATTTTTGTGGTATCCATCTAAAGCTAAAGTATTTCGTACATTTTGCCTCTTTCTTTTAATTTGCAATCTGGTATGTTTCGAGACCACAAAGGAAACTGGATAAAGGGCTTCCAGCGGCATGAACATGGAGGCACTCCTTTTCTTGCTGAAGCTAAGGCGCTTCGAGATGGTCTTCAGCTCGCCTGCAATCTGGGTGTGCGTACCTTCTCTGTGAATCAGATTGTAACGAGCTCATCAAGGCCTTGAATGAAAACAGCCTCATGCTCCTTCCTGATCAGGTTGAGCTCATCCGTGAGATTAAAGACCTGTTGCAACTTCGGTGGCAAGTGCACATATCATGGGTTCCTCGTGAAATCAACATGGCAGCCAATTGGTTGGCCAAGCAGAGTAGCCAAAAGCAGGAAATGGGTCTATTCATAGTGAATTCTCCTGAGTCAGACCTTTAAGTCGTTATTCTGAAGAATGCTTTAGGCATTCCTTAGGTTTTTGTCTCTGTTTTTGTCCTTTTCCGATGTATCAATTTTTTTTTCTTTCCAAAATCTCAAAGTCTTAATGGGTACCAAAGCATCATTTCTTTTTTCCTAATTTATTTGTGTTTGATTTACGGGCATTGCTCCATAACGGTTTCCTTTTAAAATAAGACAAGACAGTATCATTTAGTCCACTGTTAAAAATATTAAGAACGATTCCAAGTGATAAAATGTGAGAGTTCAGTATCTGATGTTAATTTTAAATTTTTAAGTAGATACTACATAAAGGATTTTGCTTTATTTTATTTCGAAATCATTGGTTAATGTTTGGAAGATAGTATTTAATAAAATTAACTCTTTGTCATGATATTTAAAAGAGTTAATTAAGATTTTGAAATCCAAATTGTTCTACACATAAATTTACATTGATTAGATGCATGAACACTCCTCTTAACTAATGAGAACTTAATCAGATATACGACATAGTAAAAAAAAGGGAAATATTGCTTATTTTAAGTTATACTAGTAAAAATTCGGAGTTTTTTTTTATTTAAATACAAATTCTTTAACACTCACTTTCTTTATATTAATACAATTTTTTTTAAACAAAATACAAATTCAAATCCATACAACATCTACTAAGTGTAACACTTACTATTTATTATTTAAGTTAATGTTGAAAAAACTGATTTAAGCTTATTTTATATATAACATTGAAAATACTTAATATTACGAATGATAACTTTAGGAAACTCAATGAACTACTATGATTAGCTAAAAATTGATAATGTTAGCGTAAGGCCTCCGTGTTTTTTTGTAAGGAATAAGTTTTATTTGAATGGGTAAATGATTTTTGGGTTTCATTGAGAATTTCTTCATAATAATTAGCACTACTCTTGTAACATAAACACCAATGAAAACATTTAGATTAGATTATGAAAATAGTTAATACTAACAAGCCTCAACACAACTATGAGGATACATAGTAGTTGTAATAGTTTGAATTTTGGATATAAATTTTAAATGATTTTGTAGATATATATAAAGTAAGTTAACTTTATAAAAATTAAAATATTTTCATGAAATCGGTATCCTAGAGACGTCTATTCAAGAAAAGATGTTGTAATGACTAAGAAGGGCGAGTCCAGAAAAAAAAACTCATACATGATCGATTGATCGGGGACGGATCCGCCATAGATTAAGGGGATACCCCATACAATTTTCAAATTTTAATGATAATATGCTATGTTATTAGAATATTGAGTGTTTAGTTGTCCCACCAAATAATAGATGTATCATGCCTTAACAGTTCTACTTTCATTGTCACCAAAAAAGTTCAACTTTTTTCTTTATCAACTTCTATTTTTGATTCTTTATTAAAAAATAAAAATAAAAACTTCTATTTTGATTCTTGTGACCCGAATACCTTTTTCATATGCAAATCTATTTGTATGGTAAGATAAAAATTCATGGATCACTCACTTATCAGTGTAAAGAAATGTCAAATTGAATCGATGTCGCCCAAGTCAGCATCAGACTAGAATCCAACACTGCAGTGCATTGTTAGCCACTGCCCACTGATAATTTATGAACCTGCAAATTTAGTCCATCTGAGGTCCTTGCTTCTTAGCCACTGATAATTTCTGAACCTGAAAATTTAGTCCATCTTCTTCCCTCTCCATCTGAGGTTTTACATAAAATTCAATGGGAACATAAAATTGCAAATAGATCATTAGCCAAGATAGTGACAACCCTAAAACCATGATTAATAAAAAAAATGTAATGCAAGGTCAATGGTACCAAATTTATGACCATTACGTTCAAGTCTAGTAACTTGGCCTTAATGTAATCGAGAAATCTATGAACTACTATTACGTAGCAGTATACCCCACTTTGGCCCTTGAATACACCAAGAGGGCAAGAGGTAAGGTTGCCAATTCAAGCAATTCTTCACTAATATATCAGAACCTAACTTAATACGCAGTTGTAACTATCATTACAGCATTCAAATGGATGTCAATAAACTTAACATCAATTAAATACATTTTCCTTCCTTCAGTTTCTTTCAATCCTTTATCTAATTGATATTCTACTAATATTTGTGGGGGATCAAACTCCCATCATATGACAATTACAATTAAACATATTGTAAACCAAACAATTCTTGAATCTACTTTTTTTCTATCAGAATCAATTGTAAATTCATAAGCTACTCACAGAACCTTCTCCCTAAATTAACATCAAAATCAATTGTAAAATGATTTCCAGACATGCACTAAGTTACATATGTGCATAAAAAGATAAGCTAATCCTAACATATAAGGGCTGATTCAGCCCCACTCCATTAGTTCTTTCAATCCCTTTTCATTTTCCATGGTTAGAGGGTTATCCATAGGATATGCTAACTTTTCAAAAGGGATCAAACTATATCTATCTTCAGAGGCATAAACATGGAACAGAAGTTAGCTAACAGATATACAACACCATATGGAATATGTATACATTCAATTTAAAATAGTTTAGCCACTAAATATATGAATCATAATTTAAAAGCTCAACTTGAGAGCCTAAATCTTTTCCTCCAGCTGATATTACCACAGGCAAGGTATCTGAGATCTATACTTAAGCAAGTGCTTTCTCATTTCAATCAACCTCTGCTATATGGGAGGATTGCATGAAATTTTCATCCGTTTGCTTACACAGATATAGCTATCACTTATAAGATTGTCACATATACTACGAAATTCACAACAGCAAGAAAAAAATTGATAGTATCAGGGTAAGGGAAATAATGACTATGGTCATACATTAAGTTTTTCCATCTCCCTCTTCAGAGCATTGGCCCTCACCAAGCTCCCAATGGTGTTAATAGCCAACTTGATATCCTGCAATGGATTTCCAGGTGCCACTGTCTTGTACAAATAGCTATCAAAGGTCATCTTCTGCACATACTCATCAGCACACATCTCCACAAACGCTTCCCTCGCAGGGTCAGACCTGTAAAACACCTTCTGAAGCACATCCAAGACCTTGTAAGTTGGCCAATAAGTCTTATCCCACTTCTCCAAGTACTTTCTCAAGTCCCCTTCTTCCACCAACCTCTTCCCATTCTCTGAACCTTCAACGATCGCCTCTGCACACATCCTCCCGCTCTTGGCTGCGAAATAGATTCCTTCCCCAGAGCATTTGGTCACATAGCCAGCAGCATCGCCCACCAGGGCTACTCTTCCCTTCAATCTTCGCGGCCTTGGATGTTCAGGGATGGGGTGTGCCTCCACTCGGATGATCTTGCCCCCCAAAATCTTGTCCTCAGCTCTTTTCCTGGTTGCTAGTTGGAACTTCTTGATGTCTCCCTTGTGTGTCACAGTGCCAGTGCCAACAGCCACATGATCACATTTAGGAAACACCCACCCGTAAAAATCAGGAGAAACATCATCACCCACATACATCTCCGCAAGGTCCTCATAGTAAGCCATTTTATCATCCGGAATTTTTATCCTCTCCTGTGAAATCATGGCCATTAATATGAAACATGTTAGTGTCAACTTTGAAAAGTAACAATACTTATAACTTCAGCTATGCCTATTCACCTTTCAAAAGTAACAACATCTCAGAATTTGAGCTGAACTTAACTTTACCCAGAAAACGTTTATCCGTATTAGAATTCAGGCCAACCCTAACTCTACCCAAATATTAGCTCAAAAGTGAAGATTGTCCTACCTATATAAAGACTTATTTAGTCGCATCTATATTAAACATGGGACTTCTCAACACAACACAACTTTGAAGCTTGCATTTGGGACTTCTCAACACAACACCACTTTGAAGTTTGCATTATAACTTTTGCCAAAACATAGTTTTGAGAATCACAAGACAAAACCAAACATGGATTTAGTGTTTACAGACACACCTATCAAAAGCATACATTCAAATAATAATAAAAGACATTAAAAATTGAGAAAAAATTATTTTAATATCTTGCTGAACTTAGACATCCTAAACACAAGTAAAATCACCAGATCCAATTAAACTGTCCCATAACATAGTCTAGACTCTCTTCACATCACACTACATTTTCTGACATTATCCATCAAAACCCCTCTTATTTCTAAAAACATCAAAATTAAAGTTTGAAGGGATACCTGAAATGCAATGGCATATTCATAATCACCAGCATCAATGGACTTAGCAACCCTTGAGTTCGCCCCATCAGCTCCAATGACAGCATCAACCTCCAAGGTCCGTTTCTCACCAAGCCCACCAGTTTTGCCGTCATATGCGGTGTAATGAAGCACATACGGCGTCACCTTATCCACCGGAACATCCATTTTCAAGAACAACCCATTGATAATCTCCGCCCCATTCTGCTTCGCCCGGTCCCTCAGGTAAGCATCCAGCACCTCACGCCTAACCATACCAATATACTCATGCGGCTTCAGCGTCCGGCCAATGTCAACAGCCACATTCGACGGCGAAATCATCTTCATCTTGGTTACCCTGCGGTCGATGATGTCAAGCGGGAGGTCGAACTCACCCACCATGCACAGCGGAATAGCTCCGCCGCAGGGTTTGCAGTTATCCATCTTACGCTCGATGAGGAACGTTTCTATTCCGGCCTTGGAGAGAGTCTCCGCCGCAGCTCCACCAGCTGGGCCGCCTCCGACAACCGCCACGCGGAGGTTCCGGCCCTGGAGCTTGGGGCTGAATTTTCCGGCGAGGACTTTGAAGTTGCGGCGGGGGGCATTGGGCTTAAGCTGGACGGAGAAATGGGGGGCTTCCGGCGAGGATTGGCGGAGTCCGACGAAGGATTTGAGGGCGATGGAGTTCATGGTGGTGGTGAGAGTGAGGGAAGTGAGTGAGTGAAACTGGTTTTTCTTCTTTCTATTGGGGTGAAGGATATGGGTTGTGATTTTGGGGTGTTTGTGACCGTTGGATAGATGGTACTGACGGTGGAGATTTTATGTGGATAGATTTTGGGATCATGGTGGTGGGAAGTGTTTGGTGTTGATATTGATTTGTGAGTGGTTGATGTGTTGCCACGTTTGGTTTAAAGTACTGGGTTCTTAAATTTTTGTCTGCATGCATTCAATTTCAATGAAAATTTTGAGATGTAATTACCAGTTTAGTTTAAACTTTGAACTTTCTTGCCAATGAAGGAAAGCATGTGTTGTGAGGTTTTCTATTGTTAGTAGTACTACATGAAAAGGATAATTAGTGAGTGTTTTAAAAAATAAAGTGGGGTTCAATTTTAAGAGAAGTAAATGCACTTTCCAATTGAGTGAAATGAAGTTGTTGCTTGCTTCCTTATTTTTGTGTTGTTTTTAAGTGCGTTTTGGGTGAATGTCCATTTCAACCATTGTAAGTGTTAAAAACCCAACTACCTTTTTATATCAAAAAAAAAAAGACCCAACTACCTTTTCTTGCAATGTTTAATTGCTTCATTCTCTTTGCTTACAATCACAATTGTTCACGCATAAAATTCCTAAGAGACTAAGCTAGACCAATATGGGAGACCTAGCTAGGAAAACAATACCAACAAGAGAAATGGTATCCAGACAGCTAGACTATTGGACTAACATAACAATACCAACCCATCAAATTGTATTGTCAAATGTGTTGTGAATAAAACGTAGTAAGTAAGAGAGAAAGGAGAAGAGAGATATGAGAAATAGTCTAATGGGGATGCTCTGCTAGGTGCAAATAGTCTAATGGGGATGCTCTGCTAGGTGCAGACTCCCTTGTATTTATACTATTAGGTTTAGAGTGTTGAACAAGTATACATGTGGGTCTGGCCCATGGACTCCTAACTCTGATGGGCATCCAAATATTCATAACACTCCCCCTTGGATGACCATCCCTTAAGAATGTGCCTCATTAAAACCTTACTAGGAAAAACCCAGTGTGGGATAAAAACCTAGTGAAGGAAAAAGAGTACATCATTCTATAGTTCGTCTTTGTACATTGCCTCATTAAAAACCCTACCATGAAAAACCCAATGGGAAAAAACATGGTTAAGGAAAAAAGAGTACAATGCATTTTAATTGAAATCTTTAAGCCGACGAACTCTCACATTCTGCACAAGCTTTTCAAATGTTGTAGTTGGAAGAGTCTTCGTAAATAAGTCTGCCAAATTATCACTTGAACGAATTTGTTGGATGTCTATGTCACCATTATTTTGTAGATCATGAGTGAAGAAAAACTCCGGTGATATTTGCTTTGTCCATCTCCCATGATGTATCCTTCTTTTGATTGAGTAGTGCATGTAGTATTATCTTCATATATAGTTGTTGGCGGCATCTTTCAAGAGGACAAATCACCAATATCAAGTACGCATTGAATCACGAATCTCAGCCAAACGTATTCTCGTCTTGCCTCATGTAATGCTAATATTCCTGCAAGGTTAGCTGAGGTGGCTATCATAGTTTTTTTCACAGATCTCCATGAAATGGTTGTTCCTCCACATGTAAACAAGTAACCTATTTGAGATATTTAGACAAATATCCAGCATCTGCATAACCAATTAGATTAAGCTTGGACATAAAAGGAAAAAATAAACTCATATCTAATGTGCCTTTAAGATAACGAAACACTTGTTTTCCATTCCAATGTATTTGTGTAGGTGAAGAACTATATCTTGCTAATAAGTTAATAGCAAATGATATATCAAGTCGAGTATGACTAGCAAGATACAATAATGCTTTGATAGCACTAAGATATGGTACTTCAGGATCAAGTAATTCTTCATTCTTTTCTCAAGGTCTAAAAGGATCTTTATTTACATTTAATGACCTTAAAATCAATAGAGTACACAGTGGACATGATTTGTCCATATAGAATCATTTTAGTACCTTTGCAATATAAGTCCTTTGGTACATAAATACCTCATCCTTTAGATACTCAATTGATGAGGCTAGACAAAAGTTTCATTCTCAACTCTTTTATCTCAAATTCTTTCTTTAGCAAATCTACAGCTTTTGTGAGCTCTTCTAGAGTCTCAATAAATCATTGTCATTGACATTAATTATGACATAAGCAATCTCACATCTCATCATAAATATGCATGAGTTGGTTGAGTCATTTTGTGACCGTCCTTAAGCAAATAATCATCTAGATTGCTTCAATCTAGTAATTTGTTCATTGTTGAGAACATGAATTGTGTGCTTTAGGCATCTTACAATCTTCAAGGAGTTTTATAGAGATATCAATCTCAAGTGAGCCATACAAATAAGTTGTAACTCCAAGTATCCACCACGATTGTCACATGTGTCTTAAATATGACAACATTATTTCATTTTACTACAAAGACTCTTTAAGCCTTATCATCTTTATACCTTTAGGGTATAGACATGAGGTCCAACGACCTTTAAATTCAGCAAATGAATTACTTCTTTCTATTTATGGCCAATCATACCCATTCATTTTCGGGTTCAAGATTCTCGCACATATTTCTAATATTGAGCGCTACTTCATCATGTCGACAATTCTTCATGTTCTTGGTTCCTTGTTTTAACTTGTAGAGACATAATCATATGAGATCTCTTAAATAAATAATTACAGGTACCTGAACCTCTTCATGAGGAATAAACATTTTTGTAGTCTCTACACTTTTCAAGATAGTTTGCCTCCTCAACAAGACCATCATCCTTCTCTAAGATATATATTTTTGAACCAAGTTTTAGGCATGCCTTAACCTAATAATAATGACAAATTTTCCAACTGGGATATCAAGTTAGAGAAGGGTATTTGCAGCATATAAGGAATTTAATAATTCCTTTTAGGTCAGAGAATGCATCTTTTGAACTTCTGGTTCATAGTGCGAGTATACATATGCATTCTTTACAAATTTTCAGAGCTGCTTAATTTCATCTCCCCCTAATGCTGAGAAACAACAAGTAAGATATGAAATATCTATCGGTAATGGCTCAAATTGATTACATAATCTCAGTTTTCCTTGTGGTATCACCTTAGTGCGTTGTGGTGGAGCAATTGAAAATATATAACGCACATTGAGAATTCTTAGTTGAGAGATATTAGGTTCCTGACCATGAACCAATTACAATGGGGAGAATTCTAATGAATTGTTGGCTTGATGCGTGTCAATGCTGCTAATTGTAAAATCACATGTCCATAAATAAGGCTATTTGTTCTCATATGTAATTATCTAGCCATAAATATGAGGCGTTTAATTAAACAAATTAGCTAGATCATTTGAATACAAACATGTTTAACTAGATATTCAAAATCATGTCATTTACCAACTTGATCAAGGTTGGAATTTTCACTCTATCAATATGGAGAGTTGATGACATATATTTGGTCATTTAGTCGATGCATCGATAAATTTATGAAATACTTAAATGACTCATAAAAAGAGTGAATACGTGCACATGTATCGCATCTAATATACTCAAGAGTATGCGGGATTCAAACCCATATATTTTACCAATTATTAATTGGTCATGAGAACAAGATATAAGAATTCATTATATTGAAGAATCTTCAGGTTCTTCGATGAGTGCTCATATGAATTCATATACTTTCGCATCATAAGACTCGGGATGGTCTAACCGGTCATGCCAATCACATTCACTTTGTTCCATATATAGAACTTTCTCATTTAAAATAATACTTCAATGTTTGAAGTAAAATTTTCTGACGTTTTAAATCCTTTAAGGATTTTGATATTTTCAACCCATAGTTTATCGTTACATCAATTAGATGTAAATAAAGTCCTTCAAGACTTTCAAATTAATAAGGAATTTGTGTACATGACAGTTGTGTCACAAGATGAGTATTGCATCTCATAATTTCCTTTAACTCATATCCATCGCATGGAAAAACTCAATAGGTTTGACATCTCTGGATTACTACCGATCCAAGCAATATCTAGCAACAATGTTTATATATGCTCTTTATATTTGTATACTTTGATATCAATTTAGGGGGTGATAAGGGGAGTAGAAGGCATGAGATCATGCGCCAACGTGAGACTGTAACTCACATTTTAATTCTCAACATTCTCCCCCTTCGTGTGAGTCACAAACACATTATTCTCCCCCTAAGTGTGAGTCACAAACACATTATTATGCTCCCCCTCAGCAAGCTATTAGCAATTGCACTGCAATTTGCTTCATCACCGTGCCAATAGGACACGTCGACTGACCACCACATTGTGTCAAGAAGACTTCCGATATAAGGAGTCATTATCATGGTCACATCAACCATTGATTCAAATATCACTTCTATGATTCCAACCGCATTTGGGTTGTTTCTTGCAAAAATATAATATTATTGATCTATGGATCTATTCAAGAGTGTCAATGATCCATTTTAAAATATTGCTTTGAAATTTCATAGGCTTCTTCTAGAGAGCAACCACAAAAGTTTCATTTCATGAAACAATACCATATATACCATTGGATGTCCTTCAGGGACATTTAACCATGCGTTGATCTAAATAATCATAACTTTTGTCATGTTTGTTGAAATATTCACTTCAGGGAATATCTCAATCCTTCCTTAATATAGCTACTTCTGTAGCTTACATGATAGATACATATCTTTCAATCAACTTGATCAATGATAACGATATAGTTCTTCAGGAACTATAATGTATTGACAAAAGACTATAAGGTCTTCTTTTGTTTATTTCAAACAACTAAGTTTGTTTAAATATTCTTATATCATACAAAAAGGAAGTTCAAATACATGTAAATAAATTTGTTTGTCATAAATAACGAAAATAATTTTATAACAAACTCATAGAATTATTCCTAAATATACTCTCTTCATGATCTCATAAATATTTACACATTAAAAAAATCCTTTAAGATTTAATAAAGATTTATGTACTAAATAAAATAGTACATCCACATACAAATGTTTCTACAATTACCCTTCGATTCTAGTTTTATTAAGAGCTTCAAAATCAATTGATATCATATAAAAAATTTCCGTAGTATCTAGTTTTAAAATCAAGCACTCATTATAAACGTAAATTGAGAATATATTCCTTTATGAATCAATGAGTATAATAAAAAGATATCCACATATTAAAAAAAATCTGAAAAATAAACGACTTTAATAATTGATAGTTTTGAGAAGAAGAAGAAAAAAAAAATGTGACAAAATTGATAGCACAATATATATATATATATATATATATAAAATCTTGTCATCATAGAACTGTTTTAAAAGTAACAAAATTAAAGAGATTAATTCAATTTAAAAGATTTAAATATAGTATATTTTATGATTCTTTTCTTGATCTCTTCTTGATGTATCTCATGACCTTTCTTTATCTCTTCCACTTTAGTGACAAGATTCAATAATACTCCATACACATCAAGGAAGGAATGAAGATGATATGCAGAGCAATTTCTCTCTTACATTCAAGTATCCATATTAGTTTCTAGTTCTTCATGAACTTTTTTTTTGTGTATTCAAGCTATGGTACTCCTGAACTCATAGCTCAAAGAGAATATATCTCAATACAATTCTTATGGATTCGTAGGATACAAATCTTCATGATTCATATTTTAAAAATTCTACTACGGTACTTCCAGACTCGTAGGTTACAAATCTTCAGGATTCGTATTGTAAAAATTAACTACGGTACTTCTGGACTCGTAGGTTATGAATCTTCAGGATTCGTAAGGTAAAAAAATTAACTACGGTACTTTTAGACACGTAGGCTATGAATCTTCATGATTCATTCAAAATAATTAAACTACAATGCTTCTGGATTGTAGGCTATGAATCTTCATGATTCTTTCAAAATAATTCAACTACAGTGCTTCCGGACTGTAAGGTTATGAATCTTCCTGATTCATGCATAATAATTCAATTACAGTGCTTCTGGACTGTAAGGCTATGAATCTTTCTGATTCATGCATAATAATTCAATTATAGTGCTTCTGGACTGTAAGGATATGAATCTTCCTGATTCATGCATAATAATTCAATTACAGTACTTCTGGACTGTAAGGATATGAATCTTCAGGATTCATGCTTAGTACTATGGTACTTCTGGACTCATAGATAAATGATTCGAAGAAGAATGAGAAGAAAGAAGAAGGAGAATTTTTTTTTGTAAAATTATAACCTTCCACATGGATGTGGTACTTACTCTGGAAGTGATACTTACTCTTTCACTTAGGAATTATGAAATATGAAGAGACTATCGTGCTGGAGACTATCGTGCTGATAACGTGTTATAAATAAAGAGTAGCAAGTAAGAGAGGAAGGAGAAGAGAGATATGAGAAATAGTCTAATGGGAATGCTCTGCTAGGTGCAGACTCCCTTGTATTTATACTATTAGGTTTAGAGTGTTGAACAAGTATACATGTGGGCCTAGCCCATGGACTCCTAACTCTGATGGGCATCCAAATATTCATAACAAAATGCGAGAATTTAACTTTAAAACCTTAAATTTGTTTGGGGGAAATGTTAGTCTTGTGTTGTGTATCTTCTAAATCCCTTTTAATAAAGAGCATGACTCAGGAGACCTATGTTAGATCCGCATGCCTTATCCCTCTCGTTGATGTTAAAGTTACTAACTACATTAACTATATCAATTAGGAATTGAGGTAGTATATAAAGATTTTATATGGTTTTCTAGCTCTCATGTGTGAGGATTCTCTCTGGTGGAAAAACACATGTGAACATAATGTGATCGAGTGGATCTTGTCTCTTCATTTTCATTAAAAAAAGAAGATCAAAGACTACATTATAACATGTGTGTGTTGTTCCATGGTTCCCTGGTTGGTCATTTAACATGAGTTGTGGGTGTAGTAATTAAGATAAGAATTGCCTTTTGTGTTGTTTGGGATGAACTCTCCATTTGACCAAGTCACTAAGATTCATCATGCGACTCGGACTCGGAGATCAGTTAATTTAGAGTGATTTGATAGTAAATTTCCATGGAAGCATATTTTATGGATATACAGTGGTTGTTTTAATCTTCATATCATTATTTACTCTATAAGAAAAATAGTTATTATTAACGGTCAACAACAACAAAAAAATATGGGTACTTCACTCATCACACGATTTTGACCATATTATATTATTAACGATCAATTAGGTTCAAATCCTCGTAATTTGTAAGGTAATAGTCATACCATATGTAACTCCCTTCAGAGATTGATTCATGGACCTCCTTCACCCAACTCGTATATCATTTGGGGACACTCATATTTTTGGAAGATATCATCTAGTTTTTTTTTTTTCCAAAGATCTCATCTAGTCTAGTCTAGAAATAACTAGGAAATCAAATAACAATAAAAATTAAACAAAAGGCTCCAAGCACTTGGGCTTGTTGAGGTCTGACTTGTGTGGCCCAATGGAGGAACATGATGTGTGCAGCATTGCCACTTCCGTCTAGGCAATCCGCGTCTTGATCCATGCCTGGAGTTTGTGTGCACGGTGAGGATCGTGCGATAGGTGAGATAGATGGCTGGGAATATGTTTCCATTGGTGTGTACTGTGTAGTCCATTTGTCAAAATGGCAATTTCTTGATCTCTGGTCTTATCTTTGATCTAAGCATAGATATAATTAACTACTGAAGTAACTATGAAGATGATGAAGCATTTGTTTGCTTGTGATTAACTGAACCTTGGTTTTGTTACTTGGCAATAATAATGGGAATTGTGGTTATGTATCACGCATGGTGGCAAAGGACATTATATTGAACTATCTTTCTCAGCCGCAAACAAGACATCCTATAAGATTGGCTATATTATTAACACAATAATTCTATAAGAGCCATTCATGAAGTGACAAGAGTTACTCCGGTTTTGCTGTTAACAAAACAATCTTAGCTTGCAATTAAAAAATCACAATTCATAAGACAGCAAAATGCAATTGGGATTAACAAAACAAACCCGGACACTTAGCACAAACTATTTAAACTTTCAAGGCATAAAGTTGACACTGTTTGTATATGATGGAAGGTATTAGTAAAAGGTCTCATAAACATTGTTACACAGAAGGAATTTCCTAGTAAACGCTAACAAATTTCGTACCAAATATGATGCTCAGACACCAACAAGATGAGAAATACTGCCGAAATTATTTACATATCATTCCCAATTTCCCATCAAACCTCTATCTATATCCAATAGGTGGACAGTAATAGAAAAGATTACAATACTCAGATTTAAATCATGTACTCTGATTAGGTGGATTTAGACTTCGATGTGGCACGATGTTGTACTTGCAGAAATTACTGGCACGAGTTTAACCTGATTGAATTGGTTTGACAGATAATTTTACTCATTTTGTCATCATAATTCCCTTTGTTCGATCCACCTGGGTGGATTCAAAGGGAGTGTAACTTTTCTCATTAAATGGTACTTATCAAATTATCCTCATGCAATACTCAACAAAAAGTATCTTTTAATAGCAATAGTTATCTTTAAAAGTATACTTTTTAGGCTATGTTTGATTTGAACAGAATGAGATGAACTAGAACTTCATTTTTCAACTCTTATTTTTTTCTTTTCTTAGCTCGCAGACTTTTCAAAAAATAAACTAATCATAGTAAATGCAATGAGTGGGTTGAAGTGTGTCATTAAAAGAGTGTGTTACTAGCATTCTTCTTCACAATATAAGTTAACACAAAAGTTTTCAATTTCTCCTTTGATAGAGGTTCTTTTAATAATTTGAGTGTTACTTTAATCTTTAGTACCTTGAATTGTTGAGAGTTGAGACGCAAAAGGTCTTACCTCAGTGGACAAAATGCATTATGTTCGTTAAGAATTCAATGTAACGTGCTACCTTGTGTTCTCCATGTCTTAATTCACATTCCTTCTTTATAAGATTTCTAGTTGCAACATGCACAAATACTGGTCTTCCGCATGCATTTTTTATTTTACCAAGTTGTGACAAAATGTATGGGTAGTTGCAGTAGTTTTGAATAATCATTGAAAGTTGGTGTATCAACCCAATTTTTCTCACAATCTCACTAAGTTGTGACATTTTCTCTGCACGTTGCTGCCAAACTGCACTACAATTGAATCCTTCCATGATTCAGAAATTCCTAGCAGCTAGCTACTATAAAATCCAACCCAAATGCTTAACACTTAACAGCCACGGAATAGCACAAACATGAAGTTCAATCTGGTGTTAGTTGCTATAGTAGCCACCATTTTGGGAATTGGGCTTGAAGGATGCCATTGCAAGATGGTGCAGTTCATATTTGGAGACTCTCTCTCAGATGTTGGAAATAACATGCATCTGTCTAAAAGTCTTGCTCAGGCAAGCCTTCCTTGGTATGGTATAGACTTGGGTAATGGGTTACCTAATGGAAGGTTCTCCAATGGTCGCACAGTTTCTGATATAATAGGTAACTTTTTTCGGATCAAGATTCTTTGTTCCAATATGTTGTCTCATTTTCTGTCTGACTAGTGAAAATGTCATATTCATGTATTTTTAAATTAACATGACATAATTTCATTGGTTGAGATAGAAAATGAGACAACATTTGGTGAGAGAGAATCTTAATCCAATCTTTTCACCTTTTAGCACTCACATACTTTGCAATTAGTGATCATGCAAGAAACTAACTCAATTGACATCAACATGTCGCGTCACATGTTGTAGTAGACAACTATTCGTGTATGCTCCAATTCTCCAAATTAAGGCTTGATTTTCATTTGAAGAAGTGGATGAACAAATTTGAATTTATGTTATTTTAGAAATAAAAGTGCTTTTCTATTGTACATTTTCAGGTGACAAATTGGGCCTACCTAGACCTCCTGCAGTCCTGGACCCATCCTTAACTGAAGAAGTTATACTAGAAAATGGTGTGAACTATGCTTCTGGTGGTGGCGGCATCTTGAATGAAACCGGCTCATACTTTGTAAGTTGCGAGTTCCAAATTTCATTAGCATATTTCGATAAACTTTTTTTTTTGCTGAATATATTATTCTCGCACTGAGAAGCTACTCATATAACTATAAGCTTCTTCCCGTAATTGATTATGACTTTAAAATAAGTTGTAGAAGGATTTCCAAACACGTGTCATATAAGCCTTGATGCAAAGCAAGACGCTAATATGTTCAAAATGATGCCTCTTGCAGATAGAAAAGTTATCTCTGGACAAACAAATTGAGTTGTTTCAGGGGACACAAAAACTGGTTCAAGGCAAAATTGGAAAAAAGGCGGCAGACAAGTTTTTCAAGGAAGCTAGTTATGTGGTTGCTCTAGGAAGCAATGATTTCATCAACAACTACTTGATGCCTGTTTATCCTGATTCATGGACATACAATGATGAAACCTTCATGGACTACTTGATTGGAACACTAGAAAGACAACTCATGGTTTATTTTGTTTACTTTAACACCATCATTTACTCTTCACTTTCTGTTGTCCTTTTTTTACTTCTTGGGTCTAATAATAAAGTGTTATCTTTAATGTTGTGTTTATGCATAGCTTCTTCATAGCTTAGGAGCAAGGAAACTCATGGTTTTCGGGCTGGCTCCAATGGGCTGCATTCCCCTTCAGAGGGTGCTTAGTACAACTGGGAATTGTCGCGAAAAAACAAACAAGCTGGCTCTAAACTTTAACAAAGCTGGAAGCAAGTTAGTAAATGACTTGGTGGAGCAGCTTCCTAATGCAAAATATAGATTTGGAGATACATATGATTTTGTTTATGATCTGATTAGCAATCCAATTAAGTATGGTAAGTAAATATGTTAATCAGATGCACAAACCATTGACAATTATCTAGATGATATTGATACATACGGTTTTTAAATATGTTACTTTCATGTTTGTGTTCGTAGGATTTGAAAACTCAGACACTCCTTGTTGTTCCTTTGGGAGAATTAGACCTTCGCTTACATGTGTGCCGGCATCAACACTGTGCAAAGATAGAAGCAAATATGTGTTTTGGGATGAGTACCACCCCTCAGATAGTGCTAATGAACTGATTGCAAATGAGCTCATCAAGAAATTTGGATTCTCACATGATGATCAAAGTGGTGCTCCTTCACCAGCACCTGCTGTTGCTCCAGCTCCGGAAGATTAATGATTCAATGTTTTCTTTTCTAATGCTGGAAGTGCTCATGATATGTGGAAGTGGAAGCAAGTATTTTTCAGTTATACATAATTTCCTTTTATGGTTTGAGCATTTTTAGTAACCAGTTCTAAATAGTTTCTTGCTATCATAAGAAAGATACTTCTGATATTTTCTTTCCTTATGCATCACATATATGTAAGTATGTAACTCATCAGTTAAGAGTGTATTTTCTTCAAATTGGGTCACAGAGATATCTTGATCCGGTTCCATAAATTGTATTTTTATCAACTCCATCATTCTCTAATGTCTGCAAAGAGATGATGTGTCTACAATAGAATATGATTTCTGGAACACATGTTGCTGTAGGCATTACTTAATGCATCTCAAGTTTATTATAATCAAATCTCCATACTTACGTGTAGCATACAAATATGATTTGGTGAGTTGCCAATTTAATTACTACAGTGTGTGCTCCTTAGAATTCCACTAACTTCTTACACTATGATGAATATTATTATATTGGCCTCAAACTTTCCTAGAGATGTTTGAGGAAAGGTGTATATACAGGGGAGAGTGGTATATAAAAATATGTTCTCACCTCCACTGAAAACAGAACAAGTTAATGTTGAATATGGTATTTGGGATATTTTTTATAGTACTAAGTTGCCAGCTAACATGATTACACAAATTAAACAAACATTTTGGATTAGTTTCTGATCCACTTTCCAGGAAGTAGGAACATTGTTCTGCAATCCCTATCAAGTTGCTGTGGGTAAACAAATGGTTCTTCACTTTTAAAAGAAAAGCTGTTTGTCGGTTCTGACAATCACATATAGGCTGGCACCACGACCTCTTTGAGGGTAAGACTAGTCTCGCTCATAAAACTGTAGAATCTCTTACCAGATGATACATAATTGCCTCTAGACTTCTCAGATTATTCCTACTTAAGATTGTTTTACATGGAAGAACTAACATTTAATCAGTACCCCATTTCATACATTATGGTCCTCTTGGAGTGTGACGACCATTGGCCCCTGATGGTGCATAGTCATTGAGTTCCAAATCCATCCTCTCAGTAATGGTTGGCTCCTGCAAGTGCCAGTTTTTCTCAGTGACAACCTGTATTTGAATGCATGGAACATGATGTCTATAGTTCGAAAAATGCTACATGTCTTAAGCGGACTGAAACCGTCTATCCCCAAATTGTGTCTAATTTTTGTACTATCATAAAATTTTGACATGTCAATTAAAAATCACTATATAAGTTTGTAACGGCTTCATTCATGTCTTTTTAAATTGACATGACAAGATTTTATTGGTGGAACAGAAAGTTGAGACAGCATTTTAGGACAAAAGATGTGTTGATCCTTCTAAGCAGCTCAGGAATTAGTAGTCTTAGGACATGGAATTGTACCTTATGGGCATTCTTGAGAGTGGGCTGAACTTGGAGATCTTGCATAAGGTTTTCAGTTCCTGCTTATATAGATAAGCCATTTGTTAGAAGATGAAGGAGAACAATGACTCTACAAGAATAGAATTAGAAACATTATAGTAGAATTTACTTGTAACCGGGACTGCTTCCAAACATAAAAGATGAGAAAGCACTAGAAGAATGAAGAACAAACGAACAAGAGTGACTGCCATCTTTGTAATGGAACTCTCAGCAACAAGCTCTAGCTTGGTTATGTACTTATGTTGCCTCACATATGCTAGTTCTCAATTTATACATCTACATAATATTTTTTTAATGTTTTTTCAACTGAGAAAGCCTTTGATGGAGCAGCAATCTTATTGCCAAAGTCATAAAGTTGAAAGCAACCCATCATTTCTCAGGAGAAACAACGCGTTTCCACTCTTTCCTAAAACTTTGATCAGGATTGTTTCCTTTTCGTGTGTGAAAACCCACAGTATTAGCCATTAAAGGGGTGCAGAGAATGGTTTGGAGGAAATCAAATTAAGTTATATGAGCAACTTGTGTTGGTTCTGGTTAAGAATGACATTGGAGAAGCAAGACCAAAGCTGCTGGCATACTAACCAAAGTCAAAGTCTAGTGGGAATGCCATTAAATTTTAAGGACATTTCCATATGCTTCATGTGAATTGCATATAATAATACTAGACACATTTTTGGTGGGTACATATCTAAGAAACTCACATGGAAACAGCGTTTTATATTTGAGCCTCAACTAGTTTAGGAATGAGGAAAACAAGGTACCAAATGTGGTACAAATTATCCATGTTTTTGTTTAGTGTGCAAGTTTTCTAAATGATAGGCACTTTTTTGGTCTTTGATGATGCTTAGTGTCTATTTCTTTATATATTCTTTTGTATGGCACAAGTAAAAGTAAAAATTCTTGTTAGTTTATCTGCCACTGCCTAAGTGCATGCACATCAATTGCAGGTGGTGGAAGTCATCATATTCAACAATGAGAACAGCTCATGTTCTGAGAAGCCATGTATGTCATTGGTAGTGGGAGCAACAATTTTCTCCACTAAATGGAACTAGTGGCAATTCTGCTCTCTGCACACACCACACAAAAGTCCAAGACAGTGCTTCCTAGAAATGGAATGAAAGCTATTGAAGTAAGAAAAAAAAAATTGAACACCTCAATTTCACCCGCATCCAAAATGACCAATAGATAAGTGAGAGATATGATTAACGATAAGGTAGAAAAAGAAGAAATAGATAAAAGAAATGGTAAAAATTGGATCCATGTTAGAAAAAGTGTGTGTGAATGTATCAAAAGTTGAAGTAAAGTCTCCCTGACCAAAAAGTATAAGCAAATTAAATAATTATTCACTTAGATTTGTAGCTTAGTCTCCCTCTCTCTAATAGTTAGTGTGTGAATACGAGCAAATTCTACTTGTTCTCATTTTGAAGAAGAAAGTTTAAGAGATGGAGGTTATCTCATTTTAAAGCTAGAAAATGGTACTTATAATAGTAGAATTTAGTCATAGAGGTTCCTCAAATTCAAAAGTTTCTACACTATACAGCCTATATCAGTTAGGACATTTTCCCCAAAGTTGACTATTTGATTCCTGCTCTGAGTTCCGAATTTTTTAAATGATTCAATATAAAATTAATACCTATATGTTCACATTCATATTTTTTCTCCATTTTTTTCTCATTACATCGCTAATCGTATATCTCATTTTTCTCTTTTCTCAAAACACAAAACATGTCTAGATTAAGTATTACAATTTTCTATAGATTGCAACCCCGGCAGAGGCGAATGAGGTATGTCACAACGGCACAAAAGTTCATGAATAAATTGACAGCTGTATAGGTTGATTTTGGGCTATTCTTTTTTTTTGTCGAAGATTTTGGGCAATTCAAAACGGGCAAGAACTAGCTGTTTCTTTCGAGGATTGGATTTATAAGTACATGGTGTTGACCAAAAACACTTTTTCTTACTTGGTACATCACTATACATTGAAAGGTTTTGTTTCTCACGCGACAACAAAATCCATAAAATGTTTGGGCTGACTACCATAAATGAATCATGGCGGGCTGGGTTTAATATGGACATAAAAATAACGGTTGGATCATGGATGGGTTAAGGTAGAATTTAATATTGTTTAAATCCTTTTAGAGCATTGACCAAAAAAAAAATCCTTTTAGAGGTAAAAATAAAAATTGGATTTGATAGAGTCACTGTGAAGAGTAAAGTAAGCTATCATTATAATTGTTTCAAAAATGAGAAATTCATGTTACAACATAGATTGTTGTATCAGCTAATTACATTACATTAACTAAATAATTGGATTTTAACTCAGAGAGTCTCACTAATGCTTCATGAACCATCCTCTCACTTTGTTTTACTTGGGATGGAAGTTGTTAGGGAGAATATATTGATGTTGTATTTTTTTATGTTCAGAATTCAAGTGCGGAGTTGGAGTCTCACATTTGGTTAAGTATGGGTGAGGAGAAGACTTTATAAGAGATGTGACCCATAAATATAATGCCTTGAGGTTTTGGGTTAAGATGTGGCGTCAATATCTCTTGGTGTCTTGCTCCTCGGCCTATGGAATCCCCTCCCCTGTCCCCCAACAAGTGGTATCAGAGTTGATGGTTTGTGGCTAGGCAGCGGGTTTCGTTGAGCAGCAAACGGCGGTACAAGGGTGGATGTGCTCCCGCGGAGGGGGCCATAATAATGTGGAGGAGGCTCGCACTTGAGAGGGAGTTGTTGATAATTCAAGTGCGGAGTTGAAGTCTCACATTGGTTAAGTATGGATGATGATAAGACTTTATAAGAGATGTGACCTATGAACCTAATGCCTTAAGGTTTTTTTGTTCAAATGTGACGTCGAGTCGTCAATATCTCTTGGTGTCTTGCTCCTCGACCCATGAGTTCCCTTGTCTCCATGGCCTTTTCGGAAATGGAAAATTGATTTGATGGCAAAGATTTTGGTTGTGTTTGATTCCTCATATATATGAAGTTAATCATTTGTTGCTATATTTTGAATGTTGTATTTGCTTATCATGTTGGTCTTGCACTGCATGCTAATAACTAAGTTCAATTTATAAGTCCTAATGAATGTTTTGACAAATTCTTAAACATTGAAAGGGACTTCAGATTACCCTTAATCCTCAACCGACCACGCGGCCGCTCCTTGCTTTATCAAAAGCATTAGCGTCAACTTATCTTTGTTTATTTCATTTTCACCCTAATTTTCAATTCCTTAATTAATTATGGGTATTAGACTATTAGTACTGCCAATAACTACACTGTTTTGAATTGTAATGTTAAAAAGTCACCACTTACCCGGACACGTATATTGTTCTTGAAGGCTGAAGTTTAAAAAGTGAGGTCCATGAAAGGTTAACACGTGTCACATGTCTTAAGGTTGGACACGTATGTTATGTACGTGGAAATTGATTGAATAGTTAAGCTCTATTCAACTTTTATAAATTCGAATTAGAAGAAAAAGTGGGTGTAAAATGCTTGGAGGTGATGTGTCCATGGGGAGACATCAATCTTTTTCTTTGGTCCTTTTCCCTTTTTCATTAAAGTAGATTAGCATTAGGATTAGCTTTGAGTTTAGCCACAATCTTCGCTTTCTTAATTCTTTTCCCAATCTTGCATCAAAGACTCGTCCCCTTTTTCGTGTGCAGAGAGGCAAGTAAAAGAGTTTAAGACATATCCATTTTGATTTCAAAACAAATTTTTTACCGTGAACATCTTATTAGAATTTGAGAGACCTAACTCAATTTAAAAGTTAATTTAAGAGTTGATGGTCATTTTACCTTTATAAAAGTTATTTATATCATATCTGTAGTCAATATGAGACTTCTATCACATTCATTCACACCCGAGGTTGGACTTCTTAAGTGCGAGATTTGCAAGACTAGACATCTGCAAGGTGACATAAAAATATAGGAGGTTTCAACTAACAAAGAGATATAAAATAGACTCCGATACCATATTAGAATTTAGGAAACCTAATTCAACTCAAAATATAGTTCAAAAGTTGAGGGTTGCTCTATCCTTATAAAAGCTATTTATGTTATATTTCTAATTAATGTAAGACTTTTAACTCGAGATTTGAATCTAAGATTTTTAATTTGAATCAACTTTCATAAACAGAGTATACGTTTAACACACACAACACGACTACAAGGCTAAATCTCAATTTATTACTTTTTTTACTATTTAGGTTATGAGAAATGCTATTAACATTTGTTTTAATTTTTTTACACTATCTCTTACTATTTAAATTCATGTAGCTTCCACAAAGCTGAGAGTGCGACGCATATAATATAATGGACCCTACATGAACTTTAATTAATAAAGGTGAGTGTTAATAAAAGAGTGTCAAAATGAATTTTTTTTTAAAGAGTCAAAATGAATGTTGGTAAAATTTATCTTTGCACCATGTATTATACTATGAAAATTAATTGAGAATCATCATTGATATCCACTACAAACAACTAGTTAAAATATAACTAAAGCTTTTCTAAAAACAATTTTACAAAGAGTATCTTGTTCCTAACACCTCTATCATTGCCAACACTCACCGCCATAAAGGGGTGGTAATGGGTTAATTAGCTTCGTATTGTATCGCCCGACCTTCAAACCATCAAAAAAGCGCTGAGGAGAGTTGTCAATTTTTTGAATATGTGTTGAAGTTCTTAATTTGCCTTATATCAGGTTGGGTTGGCGGGTCAACTCAGAATAAATTAGAAAACTAAAACAAAGAAAAATTAAGAAAAAAGAAAATATGAGTTTTTTGTTAGTAACATATACATAAAAAATGTTTTGTGTTTTTATCTTCTTCCTTTTTGGCTTTTACATTGTGTGAGTTGGCTTCAAGAAAAAACTTCCAATGAAAATTACGCGATAGATGTCCAAAATTCCAATTTTTTATGGCTTTGAATATTATATACCATATATGATTTTAGTTCAATTATACCATGTGCGATTTCACAATTTGAAGTTAAAGCCACTTAAGACACAATTATTGAATCAACATTAATTCACTACAAGAATAATGAAAAAAGCTGACGCTAATGAAATAAAAATCGACACCATAACTATTTTAGTGTCTATTTAGCGTTGGTGTTGGGACATACATTAAAGTGCCCAAAACTAATACTTTAACGTCATCATTCTGATCAACGCTACTTTAGCATCATCTAAGGTGACGACGCTACAATGATGTTGTACACTTTTCAATAGGACCGACACTAATTTATTTTTATTTATCATCAGCATACCATTAAGTAGCACAAATTTGATTTTTCTGCTTTTCGTCTACTTTGTATCGGTTAGCCAACGCCAACCGACCTAAATTAGTATCGGTGTTAGGGGCGACCCTAATTGTTGACACTAAATACACACTAACACTTTGTTATACTGATTCATCATATGACCTACTTTCCATTCAATTCACCCAACCAATCATTACATTCCTCGTTTAATTCATTGAACTGACATACACACTATGGCCCTTGTGCACGGTGTGGAGGCGAAGGTCTAACAAAATAGATCATATGGTGAGAGATTCTTAGAGTAGAGTGAGATACATGACAAACAAAGATTAGTAGATGTTCTAGTCGGCTCAGATGACCACAAGTCCAATAGTATCTCGGCTACAATTAAGAGCATGGTTGTGTAAGTATTGAGAAAAATGTGATGGGATACATTTGGTGCTTTGAAAAATTGTGCATGGAAAAGTGTGTTAACCACTTTCAAAGCTTAACCAAACATACTCAAAGTGAAACACCATGTTGGTTGACCAAGATGACTAATATGAGAGACATCTCGTACAAAGAACATCCGAGCAGGTGCAACTGAATTGATTAAACAAGACATCATGAGGTTAGATGAAGATAACCACCATCTTGAAGGTCTTTCACTAAGAATTCACAAAGGCATTGATTCGCAAGAATAACAACCACAATGTCTATAAATACATGTTTGGTTGTTCATATGCACATGCATTACTCGTTTTGCTAAGTAACTATACTGTTCTACTATGACTTCGATATTTTGTATATTTCCTCTCATATTGACTTGAGCGTCGAAGTATCATTGCAAATACCTACACCGTCGTGTCAACGCTTCTCCGTTGTGCTGAGAGATTCTTCCAAAATCATGCAACACCATAGGAGGAAAGGAGATTATGCTAGTCTAAATATAGGAAAAACATTAGTGATTAGGGAAACATCCTGCATTATCCTCATTTATGGAACAAAAAAAAAAGAAAAAAAGTAGGAGCGAAATAATGTCAATGAGCTTTGCAACATTATTTAAAAAAAAATGTGACTTACTAGATTGGTCAATCCACACTACTTTTGCATTAAACGCGATGGTGCATGTCAATCCACCCTAGTTTCCATGTGGCTTTGTTTTAACAAGTTAGCGTGTTGACTCTCGTTTTGTCATCACTATCCACCACCACCAATACCCTTCATCATTTTCGTTGTTGCTTGATATTGAACAATCCCTAATCTGAGAGAGACCCAACTCTCCCTAAACCCCAATTTCAAAAAGAATACCAAGATATCTTAAAATTCTCTAACCACTTTTATTTATAGGCTAAATGTCTCAATAATATTCTAACTAATTCACTAATTCTAACTGGTAATAATGGATTCTACACTACACTACACTCATATGGTAATAGAAAACCCTAAGCTTGAAGCGTATGGGTATCACGGTGTGCTGCAAGAAAGAAATATTGACCTTGTGCAAAACTCTAACCATGATTCACAGAAAAAAAAAAAAAAAAAAAAGTGATTAAAATGGAGAATGGAGATTAGGAGGGAAAATGAGGGAGTGTACGTATTACGTTACCTGTGAATGTGATTGCAGTAGTGTAGTGTTGTCGAGTGGACGAAAGGATTTGGAGTCAGTGTGTTATAATGAAGCGTTGTACAACCGAATAAGTTTCGAGTATAGTGAAAATTATATTAGGGGAACAAATGCCTTCTTTACGCGGGATTTCAGAGATCATAATCAATACATTATAACTAATTCCATGAGGAATTAGATTATCATAATCTACAATATATGGTAGAGAAAAAGATGTGTGAATGAATCATAATCCTCCACCATCTAGTGGCGGAGCTTGCGCGAAATATTTAAGGGGGCCATCATAAGTAAAACATATAATTTTTTATCATGCATTAATTTTTTTTAAGTGTAGTCTCAACAAAAAATTAACTTTAAAAATAAAAATTTAATTTTATGCACTTTTAGGTTAAGTTAAAAATTTCAAAAAGTTCATAAATATACTATCTATATAATATTTGGGAGCCCTCATAATCCAAGCATAAATGCATGTAATTATGAGCGCTCTACACTATGGTTTAATTTTGTTTTAACACTATCAAGTGTGGTGGTTAACTCTTCTCATCTTTTAGCCATGAGGTTGCGAGTTCGATTATCATCCATAGGGGTAGAGTGCATATTGCTATCAATGTGGGCATCCTGAGCAATCACTTATGTATTAGCTATACTAAAAGAATATGTTAATATTTGCAATTGAGTATGCACCTCATTATCGATTACGAGCTTGAAAATAGTAGAAAAATATGGATGAACTCAAACGTGAAGATTAAATATGAGAGTATATTATGTTTAAGTAAAAGACCAAAAAGGTTGAACACACATTTAAACTAAACTAAATTTCAAACCCACACATACTTCTATACATTACAAAATTTTCTAAAATATCTTAGGAGGGCCAATGCCATTATGTCCCTTCAATCCTTCGCCACTGCCACCATCACATCTAAACATAATCTACGTCAATAGTTGTTTAATTATCTTAGAGAAGGGCTAGTAATACTTCCTTTGACTTTTGATCGATTAAAATTTATGTAGGTTCGGTAGGAATTGAAAGTAAAACTATATAATATAATGGACTTACATGAATTTTGACCGATGTTAAAAAGAGAGTGTTAGGAAGACAATGTCAAATAGGTAAATAGATAGCATCTCCCATTATCTTATCTAGAAAATTTTACTGTTTTAATGCACTTGGGCTGTTGGGCAGCATCTAGTCATCTAAATCTTGTCGACTGAATGAAATCTAGGATTAAAGCCGTCCACTTGGCATTACTTTCTCCCAATCACTTGACCCCACGTCACCACCACAGGTATGCCCAAGGTTTTCAGAAACAAAAAGTGCTGCTGCCTGCGACAAAGGGAAAGGTTAGAATCAAATGAAACAAGGCAGCACAAAAAGAAAAGAAAAAGCAGAAAATCAATTCTAATTGAGGCCACAAGAACTTGTGGCTCAAAATACAAACCCCCATCTGACGTGGCACCCCACTCTTGTGTTAACCGGATCAAAATCCTATTCGGCGTGCTTCCACTCACAATTCCATTCACCTTCTTATACACACACAACAACAAACAAACACAGACAACCAAAATCCGCAGCAAACTCCTCACCTTCTCTCACTAAATCCGCAAGAATTGCAAGTTCAAAGTTTCTGATAATCTATGCAGCAAGTAAGAGACCCTGCTATTAGGCTCTTCGGCCAGAAGATTTCCCGGACCGAAGATGCCGACGACACTGGTTTTTCCGGCGCCGGTTGCATCAATATTGACAAAGAAGAAGAACAACAACAATACAGAGACGGTGGTGGTGGAATTGGACAAAACCCAGAAGAGGAGAAAGACCCAATTGATAATGAGGTATGCTTAGTTCGAAAGTTTATTTTTTTTTCCTTTACAATTCCAAAAGCTGTCGATTTTTCTGGTTGAGATTTTAGGTATTGCTAAGAAATTGGAGTGAATTTTATTTTCTCAGCTCAAACACAATCAAATCAAGTTTTCATCATATTCTGATTTTGCTGATCATGATTTGTTTTGTTGAACATGTTGATGTTTTTAGTACTGATTACAATAATCTACAAACAATTTCAGACTAATATGTCCAAGGAACATGAATATTTGTTTCTTTTCACATGAACTAGCTTTTTTCCTTAAAAACTGTCTGGTGCTGCTTTTCTAGGGTATAGTCGTACTCCTACCCAAATCTATCTGAATAATCTACTATATATGGTAATATGGCTACAAAGATCTTAGTTTCCCTTTTGTGCCTTTATCCGGAATTCAAAAATTAAAATAATTTTAGCTAAATTATCTAAAACGTTTCTTGAATGCCTGAATCCATTCTTTAGGACTAATAGCATATTTGGATTAGCTTATTTTTCATCAAAATCAATTCTGTCATTCAGAAGCTACTAGTAAAAGCTTTTCACGATAGTTAAATTTTGGCTTTAGAATCATTTGTAGAAGAATTCCCAAACATGTTATAAGAAAATTGTGAATTTTTATATGTATCTTGGTTTTGTTTTTGCAATTCTGTGGTATTTTGATTTCAGTATTTGCTAACCAAAACATTATGTCAAATTACTAGGATTCAGGATCTGAAAATGGTAATGAGAAAGAGCAAGAAGCTGATCTTCCTCCTGCAAATGAAGAAGAGACCAAGAACTCGAGCACCTCACCAGGGGCGGTTGTGAACCCAGAAACACCTTCCATAGAAGAAGAAACTGCAAAATCAAAAAGTGAACAAAGCGATCCAGCCCAGTCACAAGAGAAAACAACACTGAAGAAGCCAGATAAAGTGATACCATGTCCCCGTTGCAACAGCATGGATACAAAATTCTGCTACTACAATAACTACAACGTCAACCAGCCACGTTATTTCTGCAAGGCCTGCCAGAGATACTGGACTTCAGGCGGCACCATGAGGAACGTTCCAGTGGGAGCAGGGCGAAGAAAGAACAAGAACTCTTCCTCACATTTTGGCCACATCAGTATCTCTGAGGCTCTTCAAGCAGCTAGAATTGATGCCCATGATGGAACAACTCACCTCCCTGCTTTGAAAACCAATGGTAGAGTCCTCAGTTTTGGATTAGATGGACCTATTTGTGACTCCATGACATCTGTCCTAAATCTTGGAGAGAACAAGGTCCTGAATCAAACCCTTCCCGTTCCTTGCAAAAGTCGGGAAAATGGTGATGACTGCTCAAGTGCAACATCTTCCATTACTGTTTCAAGTTCCGTGGGAGAAAGTAACAAAAGTTCCATCCAAAACAATGGTTTCATTCCTCAACTTCCATGCATTCCTAGTGTTCCTTGGCCTTATTATACCTGGAACACTACTTCAGTTCCCTCACCTGCTATGTGTCCTTCAGGATTTCTCTATCCTGCTGCATTTTGGAACTGCAGCATGCCAGGGAATTGGAATGTTCCATGGTTTCCATCAAATCCATCTACTTCAAACCCAAACTCTCCAAGCTCAGGTCCAAATTCTCCAACTCTGGGGAAGCACTCTAGGGATGTTGATGATGTGAGTGAAAAGGACTCTTTGCAAAATGAAGAACCATCAAAGCAGAGAAACGGGTCTGTTTTGACTCCGAAAACATTAAGAATTGATGACCCGAATGAAGCTGCAAAGAGTTCTATATGGGCAACTCTAGGAATCAAGAATGAGTCACTCAGTGGTGGAAGCATGTTTAAGGCCTTCAAATCAACAAAGGGTGATGAAAAGAACCATGTAGACTCTTCAGTGTTGCGGGCTAACCCTGCAGCATTGTCAAGATCCCTTAACTTTCATGAGAACTCCTGAATAGGAGAGTTCTTGTGAGTTGGGGACAATTTTGGTCTTTCCCTTCATTAGAATAGGTTCTTTTAATGTACTTAGTTTGATGAGTTTGAATTCATGTACATTTGTTAATATTTTTGGAAGTGTATTTTACTAGAGATGGAAAAAATCTTTACTATGAATAAATCTCCAGCGAGGTTGTACATGTTTTGGTACGCCATAGAAAAATGAATTTTTCTTTGAGTAGTACACTATCTGGCTCTCTCCCTCTTCTGAACAACATACTGTGTGTTTCTTTGTTTAAATGTTCTTTCACATGGGCAATTATAGTAGTGTGTTTGTACATGTTCTTTTCATCTTTGGAGTTTTTTAAACATCAAACAGGCTAAGGGGTATCTCTTTTCTACAAAGAGTCCATCAGACATGTAAATGTATGTTTGGATACACCATGAAAAATCACGGCAAAATTATGGTAAACCGCCACAGAAGCTAAGGGAAGTTATTTATGCATGCGTGACTTTACGCACTGTATGAAGATAAGCACAAGATGCAACTATGAAGTAATGTATAGTTGATAATACTCTTGTCATGCTCATACATGTCTTGTTTTGATATGCTGTCAAATAATAAGCTTTTGAATGATAAAAGTTAGTATTGTTTGTCCTTATCTCCTGCAAAGTTATTCCCTTAAATGGGAGGCAAGGCTATGCAAGGAAGGGTGGCATCCTGAGGGCAAACATTCAGGACCTGTGATGTGGGGACTTTTGTGAATTGAGAGGATAAACTTGAACATTAAGGACCTGAAATGCTAATAGCTTACAACCACATCTTATTAGAAGTGACAAGTTATAATTTCAGAGTAATTATTTCTTAAATTCTGTATAAATATTGAAACAAAACATGCCCTTAGTAGCTTTCCATCTCTACACCAAGGAATCAAGTTCCATCAATTTTTCTAATATTGTTTTTATCTTTTTACTTGTTTTTTTTTCAGATTTTAAATGTTAATACTTCAGACAATTACATATAGTTAAAAATTGAATAATTATTTGGGGGCAGGTTTTAAATTGCAATTGCAGTTGATGTTACATTACAGAAAAATACGAGTTGATGTGACCGCAATTGTTGTCTTCATGACAATGCAATGCAATGACTTTAAAATCCGTTACCTTCCGGCTGCAATTGAGGTTGCGGACTACAATTGGAAAGCATAGGGGGTGGGGGCACATCACTGTTGGCCTGGCACGTGTCCTGTATCAATCACACGCACAAGAAAACATCAAGATATTTTCTCGGCTTCAAGCTAACCCAAGCCACACTTAGGCTTTGTTTGGTTGGGTGGAAGGAAAGTGGGAAGAAAAGAAAACACGGAAACCGATGGATGAATTAAGACTACACCTTAGTCTTAATTCACTCCTGTGTTTTCTTTCCTTCCCATTTTCCTTCCACCCAACCAAACATAGCCTTACATTATAAGATGAGTTGTGAAGCACCTATATCCTAAAACATAGCATGTGGATATCCTATTACGTATCTCTTGGCACCCAACTTTTGACTTTTCATCCATTTTCCCTTTTGCCCTTTACCACTGGTACAAGCAGAAAGCAACCCGTCATCTCTTCTCCACCATATGCCCATGTCGATGCCAAAAACTCAATTATTAAGGGAACCAAAACAATCAAGACGGTTTGTTGGAAGTAAGCATCCTCATTCATCACCAATTTATAGCAATGGACAAGTTTTAAAAAGTGTTTTTAGTTCTCACCTTACTTTTCTGTTTTTTTTATCCCCTTAAAATTACTATTTCTAAATTTTAAAAAATTACTAAAATAATTATTAGGGTTCAAATATTTTTAGTTCATGTAAATTTGAAAAAAATTGATTTTGATCCATCTAGAAAATTCATTAGTTTTGTTCCCTCTACTATAAAAAATATCACCATTTACTCCCTGCAATTTAAACATCATTTTTAAGTGATGATGTGGCTCACGAAAGTCTAAGTCTACAATATCTTGTGTCCTTCAAAGCTAATCGGACAACTTGAATGACACTTTAGGTGACAAATGACTAGGCATTAATGGTATTATCAATACTAAAATATTAGAAAAGTTAGTCGGGTTTGTGGTGGCAAAACCCCTAGTAAAATAAAGAAAACAAAGAGCCGATAGACATAGAATGAAATAGTGGCGGTTAAGCCGCCACTAATGTACAAAGAAAGCAAATGAAAGCATTTTTTTTTTAAAAACATTCCGTACAGGTCACCCTTTAGATGCCGTCAGATTCGGGATTTAGTCACAGTTAAGTCTCCCCATTCCTCTTCTAAAGTGTATTGTGTGGGGGTCGAACCCGAGAACTCTTCCCACACACTCAGCATGCGTTGCCAGATTCATAAGCACTTTGAACGTCACTTATCTATAAGTCCTAAATGTAATTAATTTCTAATTAAATTTAAAAAATTATTGATTTAAAGAAAAATGTAAGTCATAGTAGTAGTATCATTTAAGATTCAGATTTTGAAGACAAATAAAAATAATAAACGTATAATCAATTAATTTTATAGATACTTACTTCATTAAAAAAATATTATCATTTTGTTTTCAAATGATTTTAAAATTTTAGTTAAATAGAAAATTAACAAATTGATTAAATTTCTTTAAGTTTAAGTTTTAGTGGAGATTTACGTTCAAAAAAATAGTTTTAGTGGAGATTTCAAAAAAAAAAATTTAAAGTGTTAGTGGCGGTTCAAACCATTAGTATATTTTTCTCTGTTCATTCGAGGCGGTTGAAAACCCCTCTATTTGCTTTCCTTGCGCATTAGTGGACTGGCCCTTAATATTGAAGTGCGTATAACTATAACTAAACACCCAAGAGGTAGGGTTGATATATATATATATTTTTTGGTATATAGGTAGGGTTGATATGATACTATGGTGTGACCCGGGAAGATATGAAAAAATGTACGCTAAAAAAAGTACACAAAACTCACTTTTCAAATAAGTGATCCTTGATAAGTGATCCTTATGTTCAAAAAAAAAAAAAAGTGATCCTTGATAACTGTAGAGTTTTTGGGAAAGACTGAAAGAGAGAGTAAGCACAGTCAACCAAATTTGGATCGTCTCCGGCCGCTGCACAGCAGTGTGAAAACATAAGTTTAACAATAAAGCAATTAATTGTTCTCTCACTTTAAATCAATCATTGCCTTTAAATATAAATATTAAGGGGTGAGATTTTGCTGCATGGTGTTGGAGAAAACACTTGCAGGAGAGGATCCAATTTGATAGTCAACCAATGTTATCGCTTTCTTTGCAATTTAAACTGTGTACAAATGGAGCCCTAGAAGATTTGTGAGTGTGAATAGCTACAACAAGGTCCATCATCCAACCCCCATATGGGAAATTAACTACCAATAAAATGATATGGATTAAAATGTTCACTGAATTCTACATCCCCCAGAATCTGGTCCATGCCGTACATTGCCATAAGCTGACAATTCCAGAAGATCCATATCACGACCTGTAATGCATCCAATATTCCCATCAACAAATTTTCAATTACTACTAATAGATAATATAATCATTATATTCATACCTGAAACCCTGCAATAAGAACTCTTCTGCATCAGGTCAGCTCTTGAGATCTCTGTTCGGTTACCCTTTGCTCGATTAACTGTTGCCTGGAAAAATCATGGATAGAACTTCCATCAGTGCAAGAGAAATAATATAAGGAAACAGAGAAAAAGAGAGGAATTATTTCAACACCAAATGACATTAATGCCAACTGGCCAACTATTGTGAGACTCATCCCTAGAGATTAGAGTCTGAAAGTCATACAAAATAGTGTACTAGAAGAAACAGAACGATATCTCTGTCGTTTTGAGTAATTTTAAAATTCTAAATGCTTGTATCCAACTGAGTAAATGTATCACTTTTTTAGAACCAGCTGAATAAATGTTCTCACTATTAATCCAACAACAAGCCTGTTTCACCCTGCTGCTAGCTCTGGTAAAACAATACATCCAAGTCTCTTACAAGAAAATTCTATAACACAATGCTAAAAAAGTGGTTCTTTATAATAAAAAGCTCTACTTTGGAACCTTACAACAACAAAAAAACAAGCCTTTCTCACTATGAGTAAAGATGCCTGAGAATGAATTCACAAACGTGTGTATGATTATCTACTTACTAATCCAAACAACAATGAATACATCAAATTATTGGTATCAATTTGGTATATCAGGGTAAGTCTCAGTAGAGATATGTTTGGATTTAATGAATCACATGTACATGATTATCAAGAAAAGGCACCTAGTAAAGCACATTATACAACAAAATGCATTACAAAAGCCCCTTGCTGCCTACAACACAGTTCCTTCTACTAATGGAAACAGAGAAATGGAGGGAAACTAAGAAACCTTACCTGTAATACTTGACAGTTTTCCAGTGTGCTTTGTCCCCCCTGAAGAATAAGCAAAAAGTAAATCAAAACCAGCATGAGTTGGTAACTCAAATACTCAATGATGCCATGATGCTCTCTTGGTAACATTCAAATGCCTGGTAACATTCAAAAATCTTCTAGATGAAGGGGCAATTAAGAAATGAATTGTTTGAACATTGATAATTCCCCAAACCTTCTGGAATTAGAAATTTTTCCTAAAAAATGACTAGGACATGGGGTTCAGAGAATCACATATTCACATCAATGTGGGGATAACAATATATGCAAGGAAAAACAATTCAGAGAGACAAAACAAATGGAACTAAAAAGTGGTAACATTAAGCAACAGTTAAAAATTGAATTCTACTATTTAGGTATTGAAATGGGGATAAAACACAAACCTTGGAGTACGGAACAATGTGATCATAGTCATGGCAGAGACAACCAGGGCAACCTACGAGCTTGCGAAAGATAGTATTGCCGAGGGGGTCCCTGCGCCATCGATCAGGGTCTCGTCCTTTGATCTTGTCAGCTTTCTCCCAGCATTTCTGCTTGACACTGTGTGGGAAGCTTCGAGGGTTAGGGTTTGGGTGGGTATAGTCGTCGAAGAGAGCGACTGGGTCGTCGTCGAGGAGAGTGGCGGATGGTGAGGTGCTTCGTTTGGGTGAAGAAGATAGCTTGGATGAAGTCGTTGCTGAACGGTCTTTCAGCGGCGAGGTTGGCCTTCTTCTTCGCCTCCTTTCGGTTGTGCTGCTGCTACTCCGGCCGGCGGCGTTACCAGCGCCACTCATTTGGATTGGTGTTTTCTTTATCCGATGTCAAATAAAATTTGCATAAAGGAGTATTTCACTTTGTACTCTATATTCCCTCCTCCGTTCCTATTTAACTGTCTATGAAGGGAAGAAACACATATTAAGGAGTGCAATTAATTTTGTTGGCTTTCATAAAAGTAGTAATAGTTTTTCATTTTTACCCATTAGATTACATTTTATCTTTCTTCATTTATTGTTCTGATAAGGGTATTAGTTGTAAAAACATCATTTAATATTCTCTTGAAATGCTAAATGGACACTTAAATAGAAACAAATTATTTTTCTCAAAGTGGACAGATAAATAGGAACGGAGGGAGTAAGATTAATATTTCTTTTTTTTTAGTATGTCGAAGAAAATAGAATAAAAGTAATTAAATTATTAAAAAAATGGGAAGTGGGATATTTTAAATGGTTAAATAAGTTTTTTTCTAAAAGTAAAATAAGTGAGTTTAGAAAAAAGTTATTAGTTGTGGCCTGAAAATAAATGGAGCTTAGTTGACTTTGTAAGTTTCGAAGGTGGTAAAGAAGTTGTGTGGAGGGCTGTTTCGGGTTTCATGCCTGTTCGAACCGAGCTTCGCAAGAGAGGTTTAAATGTGGATCCATTATGCTCATGGTGTGGGATTGAGGAGGAATCAATTCCTCATATGTTGCTCGAGTGCTTCTGTATTAGGAGGGTTTGGTTTGCTGTTTTGGGTGTTCATGTGATAGGGGCAACATCTTTTCATGCATCGGTGTTGCAAATATTGGAGGGGGTGGGGGCTGAGATGGTGTCCAGGTTCTTCACGACAGTGTATGCTATTTGGGAGGCCAGAAACGCCTGCGTTTTTTAGGATAGGGAGCTGTCCATTGGTGCGATTATAGACCGTGTGCGTGCATTGGAGGCGCTGCCACGTCCAACGGTTCTTCCACGTTCGTCTATGCACACCGGGGTTGCTACATGGAACCGGCCTGCAGCTGGGTGGATTAAGGTGAATTTCGACGCTTCTGTTCGACGTTCCATGGCGGGGTTTGATATGGTGGCGCGGGATGAGGAGGGTCTGATCCTTGCAGCAGCGACTTTAGCTCCTGTGATGATGCAATCAGCAGGTTTGGCATAGGCACTTTGTCTGAGATGGGTGATGAGTCTTGCTCTAGAGCTTGATTTCATCAATGTTTGTTTTGAGACGGATTCTCTTCAGCTTTTCCAGTGGTGGAGGCGCCACAGCAGAGGATGCTCTTATCAAGATTTAATTATTTCTGATTGTCGTTCTTTAGTTTCATCTTTTACTCAGATGGATCTTTTGTTTGTTCGTCGTTCCGGCAATACTGCCGCTGACTTTTTAGCCCGGGGAGCCTCCTCTTTTGCTGTTTGGATAGAGGAAGGCCCTCCTGGTCTTGACACTTTTGTTGCTTCTGATGCTTTGGCTTCGATGCCAACTTGATTTTATATATTTGAACCACTTTCAAAAAAGTTTCGAAGGTGATGTAGCAAGCTTACATGTAATTTTTTAGGGGTTTGTTAACTTGCTCCCACTGGATTTTGTGAAGGAGTAAGTTAACAACCAACACCTTTTCTTTTAGACAAAAAAACCAAGCTTTCTCTTCTTAAAACTAACTTTAAGCGAAGGCTATTTATGTAATTTACTTTTAAAATTTTAAATTAAAAAACTTCATTTCTCTCTCATCATTTAATTTCATCCATCTTCTTCCCCAAACCTGTATTTTTCAAGCTTCTATTTCTTCTTCTCCATACCATAGTCATTGGAATGGGTTGTTCTAAAAAACCCGAGAGAGGGAGAGCAACCTTTTATTCATGGGAAATAATGAATCATTCCCATTTTCTTTCTTTTTTCCATTAAAGTAGGATTTTTCTCACAACCAGTTTTCTGTTGCTTTACCTTTTTTTTCTTTTCGTGTTTCCATTATTTGGTCTTGGGGGTTGATTTCCTGCATGATTGGTGGGTTAAAATATTCACGGAACCAGATTGGTGGCACGTTGTTTATGGTGATTTTGTTGCAGAGAAAGACAAAGCACTTTGCAGAGAAGCAAAAGAATAGAAGTTGAAGAAAGAGAAAAATAAAGAAAGTGATAAATGTGGAGAGAGAAAATTTTAAATTTTGAAATTGAATGAAGGTTTGGGTATTGAAAATTACCAAAAACCCACATTTAAAATATTTTTAAACAAAAAAAGTGGGGGCAATTTTAGTCCAAAAGAAAAGGTGTTGGTTGTTAACTTACTCCTTCACAAAATCCAATGGGAGTAAGTTAACAAACCCCAATTTTTTATTAATATTTATTTGTTTTACACGTGTATAATTATTAGTTAATTAAATGCATCAATTAACAAAGAAAAATTACAAAAATACTCTAAATTATCTAAATTCATAAGTGTCTTTTCATCATTGTGAATCTTCTTCATCCTTCTCACTCCAACACCCCAAATAATAAACCTCAACCCATATCAAGTCACCTCCCCAACCTATAAACTCATGAGCCAACTCATAAATATATCACCAACCCATAAACTCAAACCCCAAGACTCACCACTCCAAGTCTCCAACCCATAAATCCAAACCATAAACCCTAATCCCCGCCATTGAGCCAACTTAGAAACTCATCAGCCACCTCACCCAACTCATAACTTCTCTCAACATTCGTCTCATGGGACACTCGTTTCAAAATAGAAACACTCAATCATTTTCATTAAAAATAACAATCACGAAGACCTTGTTACACGATGAAAGAATGAAAAGCAAGAACCATAAAAATGAAAAAGCAATAATATGGTCACTATTTCTTCCTCCACAAATGTGAGGGAGAGACCATTTTCAATAGGGTTTTGGCGAATGAGCAAGCAACAACAACGAACGAGCAATGATACAACAAACGAGCAATGATACCACCTTCTTATTGTGTCATGAAGGGGGCTAGCTTGGTGGCATTGAGGTATTTCCACACGCCGCAATAGGTTAACAAAAAATAGCATCAAGGCACTGAAATTGTGGGTCTTATCTCTAATATACTCTCCTTAACTCATTCACTTACGTGATTTTAAATTCACACTTGATTTCTCAACATTCTCCCCCTAAAGTGTAACTTATCACTTATGACTCAACATTGTGAGTTACCTCGTCTTATTTAACAGTTGGATCACTGTCCATCAAACGTGAGTTGCCACCACGACATTGCCATTAGCGGAAGATTTCGGTCACCAGGGTCGCACACTCAGCTATGATGCAGTGATTAGGGACACCAGAGTCGCACAATCAACTCTGATACCATTGTTGGGTTATGAGGAAAGTACATAGGCCTTTTCGCACACCATATTGGACTAATTGAGAAGACTAACAAGAGATACACACAACATCTTTACTCAAAACCTCAATGCATCAAGTGTATAAGTCATCTCGCTTACAAACTGTTAAACACTTCTCACCCACACCAACACCCCCCTTTCAACATATTCCCATATCCTTTTTTTTATAATATATTTGTATTTTTTATTTTTATTTAATAAAATTATTAATTATACTTGTGATAATCAAATTACTAATACTTTGTGTTTTTTAATTTTCAATGTTGCCTTAACTGTTTATGTCACCAATTTTACAAAACATGTTGACGATGGGTATGTCATTCAATTGCAATTGGCATTCCATTAAAATAAGTAAACAGACAAAAGAATACTAAAAAAAAATTAAAAATTACTCGGACATGGAGACAGAAGAAAACGTGGCAAACCGAAGCTGAAATGCAGCATGGAACACAGAGAGAAAGAAGGGCGTGTTTGTTTGTTGGTAGAGGATGTGTTTGTTTCAAACGTGACAAATACAAATCTCACCGTCCATTTTCATTTTTGTCACCTTGGCTGGTTACCCCAACTCTTTCCACCGAAATCTCAGCTACACCCATCGTCCTGCAACAATTTCTCAACTCTTTGATCCCATCACCATCACCATCTTTCTCTATCTATCTACTCTGCATCTTTTTTTCCCTCAAACATATCTTCGCTCATCCCTTTCACTTACCTCACACCCTCCTCTGTTTTCATCATCGTTTTCAATATCTCAATAAGGTTTCTCTTCTGCATTTTTCATGCCTTTTTTTTCTTCTAATATGTTGTTTTCATCTCAACAATGAAATGTGTTCACTCCAAATCCTAACATATTCCTAAATTTGAAGCAGGATGGGGAGAGTTAAACTGAAGATAAAGAAATTAGAGAGCACTAGCAACCGGCATGTGACTTATTCCAAGAGGAAGAGTGGAATTTTGAAGAAAGCAAAGGAATTATCAATACTATGTGATGTAGATATTATCCTTCTCATGTTTTCTCCAACAGGAAAGCCCACATTGCTGCATGGAGAGCGCAGGTATTAACAATTATGTGTCTTCTTTTCATTTCTCAAGAGGAGGAAATTGTTGCTAGAAAGTAGAACCTTATGCATGATGCATTTCTATTTGATAATGATCCATTGGTGCACTTGACTTACATTGGTTTATTGTAATGAAATTATGTTGTAGAGTATTCCTTTAGGCTTTATGCATAGACATTATTTGCTTTGGATGCAAATTGCATTTTAGAAAGGTGATGAGATATAATGGTAGTTTACATGACTCTCACAATCATACCTTGTGCATGTCAATTTGTTTGAGTACTATTCCGGGAACAATTAGGTCTCCTTAGGAGTAATAACTTAAGTGACTTGCTTAATTGTTAGTTATATGATAATCCTGAAATGGCCATTGTGGTAAGAAAAAAAGGGTTTATTTGAATAAAAAGGGCTATTGTTCACAATCATTAGCTTCTTGATGTTTTAAGTATGGCTACTAATTGAATACAAAGGGCAAACATGGTGCTATAAAGCTCCCGCTATGCGCGAGGTCCAGGGAAGGACCGGACCCACTTTGAGGATCTAATGTAGGCAGCCTTGCCTTGCATTTTTGCAAGAGGTTGATTCCATGGCTCAAACCTGTGACCTCAAAGTGTTATCGCAGCAACCTTACCGTTGTGCCGAGGTTCGCCCTCTATGGCTAGTAATTGAATAGTAGAAATGAAATACAAGTTAGGAACTCCAATATTATATGTCAAAATAAAAGAAACTGAACCATACTCATGTTTAACTGGTTTGCCTTGTTTGGTTTTTAGCATCCTAATTCAAGATTTAATCTTCATTTTCCAAGTTTTGTTTTTCGTTCAAGCAAGAGCCAAACTTGAAAGTAATTTATTCACATTATGGAAGAGGCCAAATCCCTTGAATCTTGTCTGTTGTATGATATTAGTATAATGCACATGTAAAGTGTTTAAAAGTTAAAAAGAACATATTAAATCCATGTCAGACTTTCAATAATTTTCTATAGTGGTCATATTTCCAGCAATATTGAGGAGGTCATTGCAAAATTTGCTCAACTTAGCCCGCAAGAAAGGGCCAAAAGGTATGCCAAGCTTTCTGCTGAAGTTGCGTGTTTTTTCCCCATTTGTTGATTATAAACACACTAAACTCTTTTCTCATTTTATTTGAGCAGGAAAATGGAAAGCCTTGAAGTAAGATCACTTTGCTATCTCATCTTTGGCTTTTGCAAATACTGCTTTTGTTGCATCAAGTGTATATTTGATGTTGTCTCCTCAACTTCTGGTGATATTAAAATTCATGTTCTGTTTAAATTATAGGCACTGAAGAAAACCTTCAAGAAGTTGGATCATGACGTAAAAATACAAGATTTCTTGGGTTCAAGGTAACTGATTGTGATTTTCATATTGTTAATGACTTTTTTGTAAGTGCTTTAAAAGGTTCTAAGTTATCCTTTTTTCCACCTTGCAGCAGCCAAACAGTGGAGGTACAATTTCTTCACAGACATCGTCATGGTTAACATTAACTTCGGAATCTTAAGTTCACAGTTGAACAATAAAATGTTCTGAGCTGAATTGTCATGTGCAGGATTTAAGTCATCATGTGAGGGTTTTACAATCTCAGCTCACAGAAGTACATCAGAGACTGAGGTGCACCTTTGGAGCCTTTGGTTGTTAAAGTATTTCTTTTTCTTTTTGGTGTTATTTTATTGCTCTGTTGTTGAACTAGTATCCAAATTTGGCCACTGCCTTTCAGGTTTTGTGCTTTGCAATCATTAAAGTATTATATGCATTATTCAGTGTAGTTTTTAAGTAATTACTGAGAAAAAAACCAATCAAATTCTACCTTTTGTATCATGTATTCTACCATTTGTGAATGTGGGTCACATCTGTTTTTGTCACAACTTGGACATTTACTTAGGTCTTCAAATATGTGTAACTATTGTACTAGTTAATGTTTCTTAAATGTCCAGATTTTCTCTTTTGTAGTAACAGTTCCCTAAGCAATTGGACAGAGGCTTGCTTTATAAATTTTAACACTTCATGTGGATTGAATTTCATCAACCTTCTCCCCTGATTCTCCCTTTACCAGCATTAATATGATTGCAGCACACACATAATGCTATATAGAACTTATAGTGTCATGCAGTACTGTTGGTCATGAAAGTATGAATAGCCATCATAGAGTAATCTTGTTTTACATTTGCAACTTCTTCAGCTATTGGAATAATCTGGAGAAGATCAATCACTTGGAACATCTTAGGCAAATGGAAGAGTCACTCAGGGAATCTATCAATCGAGTGTGTATACAAAAGGTAAGGTTTTGTTTCACGGAGATTAGCCATATTATTCTTCCTTTTTTAAGTGATTCCATTAAATTAAATATATACTTAAATATTTGGTGTATGCTCCAACATGTTTACATTTCTTGCTAATAAAAGAGTTATGAAGTGGTGTGTGTCTTGACAAATTGTTTTGATTGGCAGGAAAATTTGGGAAAGCAGCAACTAATTTCACTTGATTGTGCTAACCAGGTAGTAAATGCAGTTCTCACTCTCTTTGTCTATATTTCTTGTTCTTGTCTTCAACATAAATCTTATTTGGGATAATATTACTTGATAGTTGCCAGAAGGGATGACTTTACCCTTGATGATGGCTGGGCTGCAAGAATCTCAACCCCTGTCTTGGCTTTTGAATAGCGATAATCATCAGTTGATGTTACCCAGCGAACCGAAATATCTGCCATATAGGTGGGCTAACTATTTAATGAGTCTTGAATTCTCAATTAGATGAGTTTTTTTATCACTTCTGTGCTTTAAGAAATTGAACTTCATTCTTTTTATAAAAGCTATACATTTTAACTAGTGATTAAATCTGATTTCTAGTTAATATGTTTCATTAGACTAATATTTTTTTAATCTTCTTTCTAACAATTAATATATTTTCCTTGTGTTTCATTTTGCAATCTATTTACTGACTCATTTGTATCACATACAGCAATAATAACAATAGAGAAGCTGAGTGCTCCACTGATATTTCACTCCCAGGCTACTCTGGTTATGTTGGGGGTACCAAACTTGAGGTTGGTGGCTCTCCCCATGTCACTACCTTGGGTCAGGGAGGTGGTGGTGGCTTCAATCAGTTAAATGGAACTGACTACTTAAACGTACAACGTTGCGAGCAGTTTTCATGCCCTCCACAAGATATTGAGGAAGTGAAACATCATCAAACGATGAACAGTAAACCAAACACTCTGGATTATGAAGTCAATAACAACCTTGATCTGCCCAGGTCACTGTTTGAAAATGGACACCAGTTTTGGAATCCTGCTTCTGGGTCTTGTGGAATTGCCATGTATAATGAGAATGGCTACCACAGGGTAAGCAATTGTTTTATCTTTCATCAGTGACTTTATTGTGCTTGGTAGATTTTGAATTTCATAGAATTGCTAAAAAGGGGTGGAACCACTTGAGCATGAGATATTCACCATATTCAAATTCTTCATGTTAGCTTTTAGTATCTAGTTCTCTAGCAATCAATTTTGCTTTGGTTGGTTCATAGTTTCCTATATTTTGCAGTAACTGATTGGCTGAACCAACCATGCCAGCGTTTTCCACTTGAGAAGGATGTTAACTGAAAAACAAGACGATATATCTCCACAAGAACCAGATTAGGTTGTGCCCCTCTACCAATGAGGCCAACGGCACTCATAAGAGAGGGTTGCAATAGCTGTATATATTGTATTACTAATTACTAATAGGATTCAGTTTGTCCATATACAAATACTTTTGATATCTTGACTAACTTGTTTACTGGTACATTTTTGGAATTGATCCAGTGATCCAAACTGTAAATTTGAAACTTGTAGAATATGAAGTTTACATACTCTAAGACTAGTGCAGTTGCCTTAGAGAACTGCTTTTGAAGTAAAATGAGTTCACTACTCAGCAATGGGCTTGAATCTAAAAGAAAAGAAAAGCCTCCTTAATTTACAGATTGATCAATAATGAGATTGACTTTCATTCTCAGTAAAATTTCTGTGTTATTCCAATTGATTTCATCTTTCATATCATAGCTTTCACAAGTAACAAAGCCAAACTTAAAATGAAACAAAAAAACTGGCGGGTGATATATATATGCTACCACCACTGCCATATGAACTGTCTATGAGTTTTTCAATAGAGAACAGAACAGATTTCTTCACGACACAATTCAAATGACCAGAGCCATCTTAAAATAAGCCCTTCTCATTTGCTCCTAATGACACACTTCTATGTAACTCTTCCATTATTTATACTACTATACTATTATAGCATTAACCATACACTTCCAATGACTTATGAAGTGTAGAGGGTCTATGACTCTATGTTGTTGTTCCCTGTGTCTTCAAGGGAATTGTTGCCCTGTGAAAGTCTGGCCAAAAGACCAGTTATCAGGGACAACATCGTTTGAAACCAAGGTGCGGCCATCGCTGGTGGTGACCTTAAAGGACAGGCTTTGTCCGTTGAGGTTAGCATTGCTCTGCCAGTTCTGACCCCAGTTCCTGGACATTGGTTGCCAATCAGTTCTTGAACCTTTGATGGAAACTGCTTGAACATCTCCGGAGCCACCAACGTTCGTGATCAAGACTAGGTTGAAGTAAGAATGACCATTGATGGTGAAACTGATGCCTCCTTTCTTTTGGCATGGAACCCTGCGTATAGAAAAAACAAAGAGAATCAGAATGCTTGGACAGTACAACAAATAGCATAGATTACTATAAATCACCAAAAAATAGCTCATCAAATCTATTATAAATGAAAATTGAGGACACATCCTGAAAAATTAGACCCCTTTGGTTTGAAAAATTTAACCGTTTTCTTTCTGTTTTCATAATTTGTTATACTACTCTTTGAAAAATGTGAAAGTAAAGACAGAAAATGGAATCATATATGTTTTCAAGCCAAAAGTTTTAAACCCTGAATAATAGCATGTTTGAATCAGCTTCTATTTCTTCAGAATAAATTTTGACACACATATGCTACTCATTGAAGCTTCTTCCTATAATTGATTTTGTCTTTATAGTTGAAACAAATTGAGGTACCTTCTGTAAGCTACAGGTACTATGCCAGCTTTGTATTGAGCAATTTGTTGGAAGGCCGGTTGAGAGAGATCAAAGTGTTGAAGGGGAGGGTTGCACCAGCCACCCGCATCATTTGGGAGGGCATTGTTTGGTGGGCAGAAATTGGTGGCAGTGACCATAATTGAGCCTGTAAGGCACCATTTCTGGTGACTGACACACTTGATTTCATAGCAAGCCCCACAGCTTAAACCATTGTTGAACAAGGCTGTGCTCAGAGCAGCAGTCTCAGTCCCATAGCCCTCACTATACAGGTTTCCATATCCACAAGCTCCACCTGCACATGAAAGTTGCCTTGTTATTCTCAGACCACTTTTGACCCGTTAGAAAAGCTTAATTAAGTTTATCTTATAGCATAAGTGTTTATGCAAATGTTTGATAGAACTTATGTAAGTAACTTATAACCTACACCTAAGGTGTTTTGAACTTACTTTCATAAGTTGTTTAGATGAGCTTACGAATAAGCTCATATGCTTATTAATAACCTATTTTAAGCTTACTTCAATAAGTTTCTCAAATGAGCTTATAAAGAAGCACTTATGCGATAAACACTTATTGACATAAGTGCTTAATGCTGCTTATCCAAACACACCTTCTGTTTAGTTGAAATTACAACATTTCTACATGGGACTAGTCATGTTGGGGATCTTAGCAGGGATAGGGAAATTTAGAAATAATAATATTGAGGGTTACCAATTTAATGTTGAATATATTAATGACTTACATGCACCTGCAATTGACTATTCTATGAGAAGTGGTGTTTAATTGTTTATACATGTGACTCCCCTTTCTGGTTCTTTCAAACAGATATAGCAAGAAGGTCCATCTTAAGAGCAATTCTTGTATGTATAATCAATTAAAAGCTCAAGATACAATAAAATGCCAATAAGAAACTCAAAACTTGTAGCAAAGTTATCTTAATGTTATTAATTTTGTCTAGACACTTTCTCATGCAACTATTATTCCCCTGTTAGTGCATGTTTGGATATACAGTGGAAAACTACAGTGGAAGCTAAAATTACGGTGGACGACCACAAAAGGCTAATAAAGTTTAGTTGCTTATGTCCACTGTGATTTTCACTCTGTGTGATTTTCTACCTCATATTGAAACATTATAGAAAATGGACTCATACCCATTGTGCCTGAGGCATCTCCCCCACCATAGAAGGTTGCATGAGCATCCATCCAACCATCACTAGCTGCATAAGCACCTGATCCCACACAGAGAATCCCCACCAAGAGAAGGCCCAGAAACCCCATATTACCTGCAAAATATCACAGGATTCATGAGTCTTCAACAATATAAATTAACAGTTAAATATATACACTAGCTAGCTCACAGGTTTGAACAGAGTAGCACCTCAATGCAGGGAAAGAAAGTGAATAAGTGAAGTACTTGTGAGGAGAAGTGTAGGGGCACAAGCGGGGATTAAATACTAAATAGATGGTGCAGTGACAAAAGTGCTAGCTTTTGCCTTAAACCTACGTAATACCAAGGAAGTGACACCATTGTGAAGGGTGGGGACCCTAAAAGAGCCAAGTTTGGCTGTTTCGTTTTTCATGCAGGGACAGGTCAATTTGTCTTGAAACCACGTGGTTTTGTGCCTTTTCTGCGTTTGTTTGTATCCTAAACTCGAGAAAAAAGTTAGAGTTTGCTGATGTACAAGTAAAAACTGTCATTGATTTAAGAAGGACACGAGCCACCAAGGCCACATTTCCCTTACACGCTAGTTAAGCCAACCGTCATCAAATTATAAATTTGTGTTCTCACTTTCTTAGTTTGATCAAATTTTAAGTTTTTAACCCTGATGAGTGAACTTGGATTTTTTCTGAAACATGTTCACACTATATGCCAGAGTATCTTGCAAATATAGGAAGTGTAGATTGCATGATATCCAAAGATAAATAATGAAACCAAAGCTTGTTAGTTAACTGTATGATGTAAAAAAGTACTATTATTGAGAAAATAGACTGTAGCTCATTTAACTAACCGAGCCAACCGAAAGAGCGATTAAATACTTTCTTAATCTGCATGTGAGTACTGAATCAGTTTTTATATACTTTATCTATGTTAACACTATTAAATATAGAAATCTCTAGTGTTGTAAGTTGTAACAGAAGCTAGGGAACAGAGTGAACTGAGAAAGTAAAATTGGCGGTGGCATAAAGGAACAATTAATGCCTCTCAACAAACTGTACTGATCCGTGCAAAAACATATTCAAAGCTAACTCAAACTACATGCTTAATACGAAGTATGAGATGTATGAGATACTTGATTGAAGTGGAACATGCTTAATTGTTCTTAAGTTATGTCTCAGATTCAAGTCTTGTAGTTTGAAAAAACTGTGCTGGGAGAGTTAGTTAGTTTCACTCAATTCGTGCACTCTCCGTCACATGCATTTTGCCATTACACTTCAAATCAAGTGAGTTAGTGTAGTAGTTCAATACTTCACCCCTTAAGTAAGTGGTTGGAGATTTGGTTCGCAACTCTTTTTAATCGAAAAAACTTATTCATCTCTTCTACTGCTTAGTGCGCTAATAATGGAGTGAGAAATTAGTCTCACAGATATTGACGGTAAGAGACATTGATTAACAAAAAAAATGTGGACACGTGTTTTGTTTACTTTAAGCGGGTGGATTATTTCTAATAAAAAGTTCCTTGTTGAGAGAGTGGAACAATGAACTAATTCGTGGGAAAGATACATGTGTTAAATAAATAAAGTTAATTCTAAGGACAATAATATGTGAACAATCACTTATAAGATTCGATGAACTATTTTATGGGCCGTTTTGAACCGCTGCTAATGTTTGTGGCAATTCAAAACCGCTACTAAAGCACATATCTGTTGAATGTTTAGTAAAAGTAAAAAACATTTTCATAATTCAAATCAGCAAATTAACATTCTGTTTTCTTTTTCTTTCTTCACTTAAATTGTTGTACTAGCAAATTTTGTATTTGAGTGATTTCAAAAAAAAAAAATTGTGTTCTGAGTCATACTAATTAATGACGTTAGAGGTGGAGAGTGAGAAAAGCAGACAAAGTACCACCACACAATGAATGTTATATGGCTTGGTAGGTTACAAAAAGGAGTTCCGTGCTTGAAGACATTAAAGCATGGAGAAGAGGAGGAGCAGCACGTGGTGTGAGGCGGTGGGGCGATAACATGCTTCTTCGTTCGGTCGCATCCTACGTGAAGTTACTTACATACTGACTACCGAAAGTGAGGACCAGAACATCTCACTGTCATTTATTAATTTGCATTCTTATTCCAAAAGCTGAAATCACACCAACAAGAAATCAAAGTTGTAGCATTATACATGTGGAAAATATTATACGTATAAACATTCTATTCTTCATAGTGATACCTTCCTTCCTCTTCATGAAAATAGTGCAAAAAAGTGCAAAAAGTGGAGATGCGGGGTATCGATCCCCGTACCTCTCGCATGCTAAGCGAGCGCTCTACCATCTGAGCTACATCCCCATGTTGAAATTTTTAATGATTTTACTTTTATGAAGATATATTTATCTAGATGTGGCCATATATAATAGAACAAAATAGAGTTAGGAATCAAGTCTCTGAACTTGTTAATTAAGAATCAATATCCGAGTAAAAATGAGTATAGATCTCCACATCTCTGTAATTTTCTTCTATATTCTCTTTGTTTTGGTAAAACTTTTAGAAGAAACACACTAATTAACAACATCAAGTCTGCTCTTTACTCCGAATCTCTCATGGACCAATATTTTTTTTTTGTTAAAGGTTGATTGGATTAAACTCATTAAAGCGTAAGCCAAGCCAAATGACATTTACAAGCAAAGGGTATCAAACCCTATAAGGAGCACATACAACATAGCACACAAATGCACAATACAAAACAAGCTAGCATGCTCTAATACACTTGAGGAAATTCAAACTAAATAGATCAAAGACCAAATAACTTCTTACACTTTATATGAAAGTGATGGGGCTGAACAATATTGGTGGGCATTTTTGTTCTTTGTCAAATTCAGTGGGTAAGCTTGTCTAATCAATTCCACAGATGGGCTTTCTGTTGTGAGTGAAATCAATAACCCATTCTACTGATTCTAGACCTGATGGGCCCAATCTGGAACCCCAATTTTGCACTCCTCTTGACCCTTGGGCCTCTGGGTTGGTTGGGTTTTGAAACCCATAGATGAACGGTCACGATTTCACGCGTCTGCGCAAAATCACTAGCCGACTTTCGACATCGGCACATAAACCCTAATTTCTCTAAGATCCCCCTTCATCTCTCTCTATATAACTGATATTCTGAAAACCTAATTCTCACAGCAGCATCTTCTGTTCTTATTCACCTTCTACCTTTCCCTTCAGATCCTTCACTTGTTTTTTCATTTTTTTTCGAAACTCATTCTCTTTTTGATCGTCATGTGCCTGTGATGGTTCTAAATATACTTTGAGATTGATTTCATTGATGTAAATTTTCATCTGAGGCACTATGTTTATCTCCTCTGATCTTCTTCAAAATCATATTGATTTGTCGAAATCAATTTTCATTGTTTTGTTTCTGCTTTTCTGTGTTCACCTGGCTAATTGATTTTTATTTCTGAACAAAACGATTGTTTGCGCAAATGATGACACAACAGACAGGGACATCAGTACTCCTAGGAGAATGTTGACTCGTCTAATGGGAATCTCTCTGATGCGTCAATGCAAATTCTGTTTTTCATTAATTTACTTTGTTTTTGTAGATGCATGTCTGTTTTGTAGGAATTTGTCATATCTTTTCAAGCAATGCATTCTTTTGTTATCTATGAATGATGATGTGCTTGTTCCATACACAATGCCATGGTTTTTTCCGTTTTTATTAACTTTCATGGTACAATTTGCAAATGATGATAACTTAGACAGGGACATCAGAACTCCTAGTTGAGAATGGTGATTTGTCATTGGGAATTTTCTGATGCATGGAAAATTGCAATTCATGCTGCTGGTTTATGTTAGTTTTGTGATTGTGTATCATTCCTCTTTTAATTTCTCTGGATTTTGGATTATTTTGAAACTTTATTTTACCTTTTTGATGTATAATTTATTGCATGTTGTCACTTCTCCTGAACTCAATGTTAGAGAGTTTTTGATACCATTTTGGTGTGAGCCTAGATTTATTTATGTTTAATCAAATATTTTTGTCTCAAATCTTGGTTAGATTGGGAGCACAGTTTCTTGTCCATAGGTTATATAAACATTGGTTTCCGAAATCCCAACACAGTACTTGAACCAAAGGGACAATTTGTTTGTGGCCAATGATGTACTCAAATGCACGTATTAACAGATTACTCTATGATGATATCGCAATTGTCACTACCTCTGAGGCCACATCTTACTCTGAATTAATTGTCTCTTGTGTTACATTTGACCGTGCCAGCAGTCTTTAATTTCGATTATCATTTATGTCAAATTTTATTGGGCTGCGTTGTTTTTGGTTTGAATGAGAAATCTTATGTTCTTGTGATAAATTTTATTAATTTTTTGGCTGCCTTTTATTTGTTTTGTCTGACATGTTTGATATTATCATGTTAAGCTTCAACTTGAATTGCTCTGGCTTTGTTCGGATACTGAAAGATCCACTAAATCTCTTGTCATTTTGTTACAAGCCTGATGATTGTCACGGAAGAACGGAGATTTGATAGCTGCTTTTGTTGAAGCCCTGATGAAACTTGGGCTCCTAAATCTACTTATGAAATTAACCAGTCTGCTTAATTGTAATGAAGGCTTGTAACTTGCTATCTTGTTTTTTTGTTATTTGACATTTGGATGACAATGATAATCTCTCGTGAGATTAATGAGTTGAAAATCGAACTATTCTAGCGCAGTTTTTCCATCTTTGTTTTGAATATTACATTACATAAGTGCTTATTTAAAAGATAATGTGATTCTTAAGCTGAAAATGTCTAATTGATAAGCATATGCTCTTTTCATTAACTAATTTGAATTACTTATGTAAGTAAGCTTATAACGACATAAAGTTAGATTATGAGCTATTTCAATGAGTTGGGGCGAAACTAGGCCAATTCAAAATGTGCAATTGCCCTCCATTGGTAAAAAAAATTACCTGTGAACGTCATACAAGGGATTCAATCAAGTAGAACATTGAAGGAGGAACCTTTGAAGGAATGTACCTAGGAATTCCTTATGCCTTAAGCTCGAATTAACCTCCCATTTTAGAAATGTTGTCCATCATCTAATTCACTAGCTGCATCTTCAAAATCATTAAGCAACTCACCCCACACTCAGCCCGCCTAAAAGCGGGTCGTGTGGGCTTCAATGTGATGAGTTGGAAAAGTCCAGCCGAATCCGCATAATGGCGGACTTGTGAGAAGCATGCACAAAATTAAAAAAATGACATTTTTATCTCTAAAATGATGAGTTTGCCATATTAAAATCATCTTTGTATGTGAACTAGTGTTCCTAGATCCTCAGTACTTAAAGCCTTTGATTGAGAGACTTGAACTATGATACTTTCATATCTCCATTCAAAGTAGCCCTTCAAGCCTCCCTTGTATTGTAAAGAGATTTTGCCTTTATTTTGAAATTTTAGTATTAACTATCTCTGAGTCGTGAGTCTGGAAGCATAAAGAGATTGTGTTACGTTAAAAGATAAGAGTAGTTAAAAAAGAATATTGTTTTGTTCACACCTAAAAATTGAGATGGAAGGAGGTGGATGGGAGAGAGAGATAAGAATAAGAGAGAAACTAAAAATGTGATAAGTGATTTGATTAAAAAATAAGAGAGATAGATAGAAAATGAAGATGAAAAATGAGTAGACGTGTGAATGAACCATAACTCGTTAAAAAATGAACTCCCATAATAATTAAATGAACTCTCAACTGTTTTGCTTGTGAAAAGAAAGTGGGAAAAAGGTTTTGTGTTTGATAAATATTTTAAAGCAACCAATACTATGAGGATATGAAGTATTAGGTGTTCAAAATAATATATGCATGAGTCAAAAGTGAATCTCAGAACCATACAATCACTTCCATAGAGAAAACAAAGAACACTTCATTGAACAGACAAACAGATAATGATGATATGGAAATGTATTTTGGTCCTCATTTGTCATTTTCACCACAAAGGAGGAGCTTCTCTGTAAATTGATTGGTTTACTGACTTGGGTTAGGCACAATGACTAGCATGCTAATTTAATTTATGATTAGTGATGACACACTTCTAATTGTTTGCATGCGCTAAAGTAAAATCTAACATTATATATATGCGCAGAAGGTGCATGCTACAACTCAGTTCAGTGATCATAATCCATTATTAAACCCAATTATCTGATGTGATGGAATTGTTGGATGATTCTGTCACGTATGGATTAAACAAAACATGAAATATTTATTTAACAAGTTTTCTTTATCTAAATTTGTGCTAGCTTTTTGAGTTCCTGGTTCCTTACATTATACTATGTGAAAAGAATAGGATATATCAAGCTGAACACGTAGGATGATTGCATATATGATCATATTTGAGGTACATTCAATTATTTCAGTGCTGCGAATCTGATACACAAGTGATGTCAGAGGAATCTACAAGTGCAATAGGGTCAAGGTCACAACTCAAAAGCACACAAACCAATCGGATCAAATAAGAATATCCTTATCCATTTGTTGGTTTGGTTGCGTTCTGCATTACCAATTTTTAATTAGTAATGGCTATTTTTAACAGAAGGAGGATCTCTATTATTGAATTCATGGGTGGTTCTTATTTTATTTTATTAGAAGTATCCTCCAAGGTAGGTACACAATCAGGGACGGAACCAGGAAATTTTAGCAAGGGGGGCAAAAATTCAACACATACACTTCTATTCAAATGAAAACATAGTAGAAAAAAATATAAAAAGAAAAGAGAGAAAGTCAGAGATTTAATAGATAATATAATTGAAAAAGAAAAGAGAGACAAATAAAAAGTAAAGTAAAAATAAGATAGATGTGTGAATAAATTATAGTTTCTACTCCTACCCTTTCGAAATATAAGTTGTTTAAGGCTGTATAAGTTTTTTTTACATCGCTAGAAGTGTGTCTCTGCCAAATACTCCATCAGTCCCCATTTATAAGTCATTTTTCTCTAATTCTCTAGGATTAAGAAAAATAGTTTGCTAACAATAAATTGGTACATTTTTTTTTATCAATTTTCCTAGATTGTACATGAATTTCTCTCTCCAAATTAATTTTCTTCAAAGTCACTATCTCTTTCATATTAAATACGAGGATAATTTTGGAAAAATGTATTAAATGATTTATTGATATTCTAAAGCGACTTATATTTTGGGACAAAGAAACTCTAAAAAAATGATCTATAAATGAGGACGGAAGAAGTACTATATTAATGTATCTTAGTTTTTTTAAGTTAATATAACAAGAGTAAGCCTCCATGAATATCAATAAAAAAATATGAGTAATCTGTGGCTTTTCTGATCATGTCAGTCACTAGGGGCAACTTTTCTGAAATTTACTCTCCTTTGAGACATAGTATAGTGATATAAAAGTGGAAGAGGTGGTGTACATCCAATTAGTAACTAGCCATAGGTTTTTAATTTTTTATACAGGGGCGGGTCTATGATATGTATAGTATTATTATAAAGATTTTTTTCTTTTAGACAGGGGCGGGCGCCCCATTTGGCCAGTACCTAGGTCCGTCCCTGTACACAATCATATTCGAGCGGTGAATATTCATATTATGATGACACTAATTCTCCTAGTAAGTATTTCTATTTACATTATATGCACATTTGAGGCACACATGAGCAAAATTGAATGACAAAAACAGTTGCAGATATTCACATTTATAAAGTTAGCTTCATATCATAAGTGAACTTGAGACAACCAAAAAAGAAACGAAGCAGAGCATTACAATGACCCTGTTGGATGTAGTCATGTAGATCCACATATTTTGTTCTTTCTCATCTTTGCGCAAGCTTTATCTGATTAAAGATTTGGAGAACATGTTAGCTTAATTTGTCAGTGTTAGATAATATTGTCTTATTTAATTATTTATGTTTTATGGGTAGTATAGTCTTTTACTCTTGACCTATTTAAACTTTGTTTTGTCTCTTATTGTAATACTCTTAGATAATTGTTTGCCTCCAATGAAACCCTAACACATCTTTCTCTTATGCTCTCTTCATCTTTTCTATTTCTCCTAACATGGTATCACAGAGCTGGTTGATCCACGTGATATACTCTTGATTTAGTGCTCCCCCACGTGTTGATAATTTTGTGCTCCTTCGTTGATGATTTTGTGCTCCACGTACCACATGTTTTCTTATATGGTTTGACCTCAAAACAAACATCTCATCCCTTTGCTATCCTCTGCTGCGGTAATCGATGGAGTTGTTGTGACTCTTAGTTCCTTTGATATAGTTGCTGTTAAGGTCACTCTCTTTTTATTTGTATTTCTTTGTCTCTATTTGCAATGGCTGGTGAAAAAGATGATTCACTTCAAGTAATTAGTGTGCAATTGAATGGTAAAAATCTAATCTAATTCTAATAATATATAGTTTGAGACTCATTGAAAGCTTAGGTGTCAATATTCTACAGCTTCCACAATTATAGGGACATGTGTCAAGCTAATAAAACTCATGAAATAATATATAGTCAAGCTTCACAATATTCACCTAATAAACCTATATACTATTTGAAATTCAAAATATAGAAGGAAAGAAAAAACAAACGTAACAAACCTATACTTCAGTGGTCAAAAGTTTTGATTTTGGCTTAAATGCATTTGTTGCCCCTGATGTATCGTCAATGTGCAAAAGATAACCCGACTCTTTTTTTGTCGACGTTTGTACCCTCAATGTTTTGAGAAAGTATAGGGAATGCCCCTCCGTCAGATCGACGTTAAAAAACTAACGGAGGGGCTGACGTGGATTTTCTTTTTTTATTTTTCTTTTATTTCCTTAGATGCCACGTCATTAAATGAAAATAAAAACCTTGAAATTCGTTGGAGAGGTTCGAACCTAGGACCTTGTAGTGGCAAAACACACACATTACCAATTGAGCTACATGGACAATTGATATATTTGACAACAGAATTTTATTTATTTCATATATCTTCTTCATCTTCTTCCTCATCATTCATCTTCTTCCCTTACCAATCCCTAACCCCAACGGCCCGACCCAGAATCTTCTTCCTCTTTGTCTTAGTTCTTCTTCTTCTTCTCCCATCCTTTTGTTCTTCCTCTTCTCCTTCGTTCTTCCTCTTCTTCGACCTGAGTTAATTTTTTCCCATAGAGACCATCAACAACAGAGGCTCTAAAGCTCTGGAACCCCTTCTTCTCAACAACAACAACCCACTGTCGCAGCTCAACGAATCACCACCCAGCGACACCGTCGCCGCCAACAACAACCCAGATTCGTCTCCCCCGCGACTCCGACCACCTCCGTTCTCTACATTTTTCTTCCCCATCTCATTCTCGGTCTTCCGATCTCCCTCTTTTTTTTTGAATTTCAGGTGTTGTTGGGACCCTGGCTGATTGGGGAAGGTGTTCAAGTTTCAATCACGTCCTGCTTCTCTAAATCCCCTATTGATGCAAAACCCATAAAAAAATCTCTCCTTTTCATTCGATCTGAAGCTCTGGTTTATGTAGAATGAAATTTCTGGGCTTGGATTTGTGTGGATGAAGATCTGGTTCATTCGATCTGAAGCTTTGATTTTCATTCTTTCCCCTGAGTTCAATGCAGATGCTGAATTTTCAAAATATGAGATGAGATGATGAGAACAAAACAACAAAGTATTATTTAGATAAAGATCAAACAATTGGTGATGCTTATGAGAGGAACAAGCCAGAGCATGCAGGAGCAGTTTCGCACAGCTTGATTGGTAAGGGAAGAAGAAAGAAGATGAAGAAGATATATGAAATAAATAAAATTATGTTGTCAAATATATCAATTGTCCATGTAGCTCAATTGGTAATGTGTGTGTTTTGCCATTACAAGGTCCTGGGTTCGAACCTCTCCAACCAATTTTTAAGATTTTTATTTTCATTTAATGACGTGGCATTTGAGGAAATAAAAGAAAAATAAAAAAAGAAAATCCACGTCAGCCCCTCCGTTAGTTTTTTAACGTCGATCTGACGGAGGGGCATTCCCTATACTTTCTCAAAACATTGAGGGTACAAACGTCGACAAAAAAAGAGTCGGGTTATCTTTTGCACATTGACGATACATCAGGGGCAACAAATGCATTTAAGCCTTTGATTTTTGAATAAAAATTCTGATAATATAATATGAGATTATAATTTCTTTAATTGCAATATTCTAGAATATATACTAACCTGAAAACAAAAACGTGAAACATCTTCTCATCTTGATTTTAGTGGATTTCAAAAACTAACTCTTGAATTTCTGGATTAGTTTAGATTTAGTCTAGTAGAAGTATTTGAGGTTAACAATGCACCTGGTTTTATATTCATTCATCTTTAACTCATAAGTTGAACCCATTACTCATGCATATCTAGGATCCGCGTAATTATAAAGCTCTTTATTATTGTGGCACCTCCTATTGTATAATAGATTTTTTTTTTAATTCACTTTCATCTATTAAGAAGACGAAATAGGCTAATACATGTGTTAAAAATGACAACTTATTCATTTTTAATATTTGTTTCTGCAGGTATCGGATTAAGCTTCATGCAATCGATGACAAAGATTCTGCTGTGTTAGTCATTTTTGATCGTGAGGCTTCTATAATGCTAAATAAGCCGTGTGCAGACTTGATTCAAATTCTTGACAAGGTCCGGTTTCACAAGCAAAATCTTAATCCCTATATCTAATACTCTTATTTTATGCTATTTTTTAAATAGGCCACTATATGATTGAACAACTATGTTATTATTTTTTTAAGAATGGTTCACTATACACTTCGCCAAATGAAATACTTCAACTTGCTGAGAAGACATTCCTGTTCAAAGTTGAAATAAAGCAAAATAGAATGTCAAATTATGAAGCAAGCTACCCAGTTAAGAGGCTCACAGATGATGTTGGACTAATCCAAAAATTCATTGAAATGACTCCTAATCAGTTGGTATGTGTACATAAAATTAAAAATAATAATTAGTGTTTTTTGAATTCATATCTTAACTTCAACTTTAACCTTATTCCTTATTTGTAGCACCAGTTAGGAAAGGTTGTTGCATCACTATCAGACATTGAAGCAACTCCTAATACCACTTCTGATCTGAACAATTCTTCAACGGTATTCTACATAGATTTTACAATTTAATTGTTATCTATTTACAAAATGAATAATTAGTTTTAAATTGGTAGTATGTCAACAAAAAAATCATTTATTTAAATTCAAAAGCTTCTAATCAATCCTTTTACCTTTTCCATAGATATTTAAAGGTAAAGCCATTGCATCGCTTTCTGAAACTGATAGATCTTCTGAGAATACTTCATTTGCATGTCAATTTTATTATTGCAGGACTTGCTCTCTGATTTCACTGCTGCCAGTGATGACAACAATGTTAAACAGGCAGTGGATCAAGTTATTACATATAAGAGGAAAGTTGAAAATGAAGCTAACTTTGTGGCTGATGCATCTTCCGTTAATCGTTTGAAGAAAGTTGTCAAAGTGGAGAAGAACTAATTTTGTTTTTCAATTCCATTTGAAAGTATTATAAAAGTGGAAAACTGCAAAGTTCTTTCCTTGACAAAAAATATGAGGTTACTCAATACGAATGGACATCAAGATAATGATGACGTCAAAGAATTTGCTGAGTGGATTCTTAAATTAGGAAACGGTGAATCAGCAACCAATGATGACGGCGAAATGCTTATTGATGTTCCTCATGATCTTTTGATTACTGATCCATCTGAACCATTGCTCCAAATTATACAGTTTGTTTATCCAGATATGGTCTCTCATCTTACAGATCCAACCTTTTATCAAGAAAGAGCTATATTAGCCCCCACATTAGAATCAGTTGAAAAAGTCAATCAATATATTTTATCTTGCATTGAAGGGGAAGAAAAATAATATATGAGTTGTGATTCTGTTTGCAAGTCTGATGAGGACAATGATGTTGAAGTTGCATGGTTAACCCCGGAGTTTCTACATGAAGTAAAATGTTCTGGAATTCCAAATCACAAATTGGCGTTGAAGGAAGGGGTGTCTGTCATGCTTTTAAGAAACTTAGACCAATCCTCTGGATTATGTAATGGAACTAGACTTTTAATAGAGGATTTGTGCCCAAATGTGATCGGTGCGACTGTTGTGACTGGAACAAATTTCGGAAAAAAAAAGTTTACATTGGTAGAATGAGTTTGATTCCACAAGACTCTGGTTTTCCATTCAAATTTGAAAGGCGACAGTTTCCATTGACTGTTTGTTACGCAATGACCATCAACAAGAGTCAAGGCAGTCTTTGAGCCATGTTGGATTATACCTTCCTAGACCAGTATTCACTCATGGTCAGTTCTACGTAGCAGTATCAAGAGTCAAAAGTAGAAAAGGGTTAAGAATCCTAATACTGGATGATGAAGGAGAAATTACCACTTCAACAACAAATATTCTCTACTGGGAGGTCTTTGAAAATATTTGAGGTTTGTTCTTTATCTAATAATATTTTTACTCAATTGAAATTACTTTGTATTTTCAATATATCATATAATATGTTGCTATTTCTATTTGGTACTTGAATGATGAGATTCCAATTCAATTGTGTGATTCCTTTTATTTTTGTTGTTTAATATTATGATTGAAGGTTGCAAGAGATATTGTGTGGAAAAATACCCATGGAGTCTTTCAGCCCGACAGATAACTGTGTTGGTAATAATAGTTTTACTTAAAAGTTGTTAGATGATTTCTACTACTGATTCTGATAATTTATTTGAAGTACATATTGCATTCATCTTATTTTGTAATAATCATATTAGTCAAATGTTATGATATTATATGTTCCTATGATACTTAAGCTATTACGTGCTGGGAATACAATTGTCTATCACTACATACATGAAATTTCAAGCTACTTAAATATGCACTAATCTGTCATGTGACTACAAATATGTTATTATTTTAGTAATATATATTGTTTTTCTCTTGAATAAATAACTTTAGTCCTAACCAGTTAGTGATGTAATTTTTATGGTGTCTCATTCTTTGCAGGTGGAGACTTATGAAAAAGAAAAAATGTCACTTCATCGAAAAAAAAAAATCAAAGGCATTTTTACATTGCTATTATTTATTTTATAATGAATTTTCCAGTTCAAGTAGTTTTCACATTTTAAGGATATTTCCGAATCTATTTGTTATGTAATTTGGTTCATTGTACCTCTAATTAAAATATTATTTCAGACGTGGGTTATTTCAGATTTCTACGTTACGTCAATTTGGGTGAAATTTATCTTATATTTTATTACTTTGTTTTTAACTCATGGTGATCAACGAATGCAAGATTATACCTATGAATATAATACACACATGATTCTGTGTATGATAGTGTCTTCTCTAAAACCAAAGTAAAAATTAAACGTAACCAAAACATACCCGAATGTAACTCGACTCAGTTAAAACAAAAAGACCATATAAAAAACATTATTTATTGCTCTTAACTTCATTTTTATTTCTTTTTTCCATATTATTTCATCCGTGCGACGCACGGGTTCGGATACTAGTTATCCATATTGGAGCTATGTACTGAAGAATTTTTTGAAAGGCAAAAAAATGTGGGGTTATGTTTCTAGCACTTCTCAAACACCAAAAGACAAGAAAGATGAAAAATATGAAACGGAGCTCGAATCTTGGGAAGCAAATAACTCAAAGATTATTACTTGGATTAATAATTCTGTTATGCAGTCTATTGGCTTTCAGTTAGCAAAATTTGAAACAGCGAAGGAGGTTTGGGATCATTTGAAAAAGTTGTATGCGCAGTCCAATTTTGCCAAGCAATATCAGCTGGAAATTGACATTCGAGCTCTCCAACAAGATGACACGAGCATTCAAGAGTTCTATTCTGCTATGTCTGACCTCTGGGATCAGTTGGCCCTCACTGAATCTGCAGAACTGAGTGCTTTTGCACCGTACAGTAAACGTAGAGAGGAACAACGTCTAGTTCAATTTCTAATGGCTCTTCGAAATGATTTTGAGGGGATACGTGGGTCGATTCTGCATCGTAATCCTCTTCCATCTGTTGATTCAGTTGTTAGTGAATTGATAGTTGAAGAAGTTCGCTTTAAGTCCCAATCTGATAAAGGAAAGGTTGACAGAGGAATTCTTCAAAGTCCAAATTCTTCTGTTCTTGCTGCCCCTCCTTTTAAAGGAAAATCTCATGGAAAAGTTGGTCTTGATGAATGTACCTTTTGTAAGCACAAAGGGCATTGGAAAGCCCAATGCCCAAAACTGGTGAACAAGGCACAACAAACACAACAATCCTCTCAATGGAAGCCTCCGAGTCAGTTCAACCAAAGTAACTTTAAGAACTTCAGGCCTCCGACACCTAATACTAATGCAGTTACTCCTGTGTTTGATGAGAGCCAATCTGTTTATGGTCCTTCCTTAGATGATCTTGCTGCACAATTCAACAAATTTCTTGCTGCACAATCGCCAGCCATGCCTGTACCGTCTTCCACACACTCATATTCCATGTCTGTTATGTCTGCTGCACAATCTTCTGCCGAGTCCAACATAGGTTTGTCCTCCACCAGTCCCTCAGGTATTTTTCCATCCTTGTGGATCCTTGACTCTGGAGCATGTCATCACATGTCACCTGATCTCAAATCATTTGTGTCCATACACCCTGTTTCAACTGTACCTATTGTAACAACTGATGACACACCTTTACCTGTAGCAGGAATTGGTTCTGTTTCCACATCTCGTTTATCTATTCCAGATGTCTATTACATTCCTAAATTATGTGTGGGCCTTATTTCTATAAGTCAGTTATGTGATTCTGGTTGCTTACTTTCCTTTTCTTCCACCTATTGTTATGTGCAGGATTTGCGGTCTCAGAGGCTGATTGGGACAGGCCGTAGATATGGGGGACTTTATGTTTTGGAAGAGCTACGAAGTCCAGATGTTGCAGCTACTAGTGCAGACTTGTCGTCCCTTCGTTTGACTCCGTCCTCTTCTAAGTTTTATTTATGGCATTCTCGTCTTGGTCATGTTTCTTTCTCCCGTTTGAAATACTTAGTTTCTACAGGAGCTTTAGGAAAGTTGCAAGCTAATGATATTTCTGATTGTTGTGGTTGCAAACTTGCTAAGTTTTCTGCTTTGCCCTTTAGTAAAAGTGTCTCAATTTCTGTTGCACCTTTTGACTTAATTCATTCTGATGTATGGGGTCCATCCCCAATTGCTACTAAAGGTAGTTCTAGATATTGTGTATCTTTCATTGATGATTGCACTCGTTACTGTTGGGTTTATCTTATGAAACATCGTTCTAATTTTATAATTGTCTATCATATGTTTCGTGCTATGGTTAAAACTCAACATAATGTTGTTATTAAGTGCTTTCGATGTGATTTAGGCGGTGAGTATACTTCTAAAAAGTTTACTGAACTCCTTGCATCTGATGGTACTTCTCATCAGACGTCTTGTACCGATACTCCTGAACAGAATGGAGTTGCTGAAAGAAAACATCGTCATATTGTTGAAACTGCTCGTTCTCTTCTCCTGTCCGCTTCTGTTCCTAGTGAGTTTTGGGGGGAAGCTGTCCTCACTTATGTTCATGTTATTAACAGAATCCCTACCTCTCTCACTTCAGGTTTGTCCCCTTTTGAAAAATTATATGGTTATGCTCCTGATTATTCTACATTGCGAGTCTTTGGTTCTACTTGCTTTGTTCTTCGTCCGCATGTAGAACGTAGTAAGTTGTCATCTCGTTCATCAATTTGTGTCTTTCTTGGTTATGGTGATGGTCAAAAAGGTTATCGTTGTTATGACCCTACAAGTAAAAAATTGTATGTCTCTCGCCATGTCGTGTTTCTTGAACATATTCCTTTTTACACTGTTCCTTCTAGTACACATGATCTTACCAAATCTGATCTCATTCGCATTGATCCCTTTTCTACAGATTCGGCCATCACAGATGCTCCCCTTGTTCCCCATAGTCAAACTAACTCTCATGTTGAGCTTTGCAGGGTCGACACTAGTAGTTCTGCTACTCCCGAAGCTTCATCTGCCCTCATGCCTCCCCAAGCAACTTCTGAGATTGTAGATCCTCAACCTCATCGTCCTCACTGTGACCGTAAGTCCACTCAAAAGCCTGATTTTGTTTATTCTCTCTATTCCACTTCATTTGCTTCATTTTTAACCTTCATTCATAGCTTGTCTGAGCCCTTCTCCTATAAAGAGGCAATTCTTGATCCTTGTTGGCAGCAGGCTATGGAAGAAGAACTCTCTGCTCTACATAAGACAAATACTTGGGAACTTGTCTCTCTTCCACTAGGAAAAACTGCAATTGGTTCTCGTTGGGTTTATAAGATCAAAACCAAGTCCGATGGTTCAATTGAGAGATACAAAGCTCGTTTGGTTGCTAAGGGGTTTTCTCAGCAGTATGGTATGGATTATGAAGAAACCTTTGCTCCTGTTGCTAAAATGACCACTATTCGGACCCTCATTGCAGTTGCGTCTGTTCGTCAGTGGCATATTTCCCAACTAGATGTTAAAAATGCCTTCTTGAATGGTGATCTACAGGAAGAGGTTTATATGGTTCCTCCACCAGGTGTTTCTCATAATCCATGTGAAGTTTGCAAGTTGAAGAAGGCTCTCTACGGGCTTAAGCAAGCCCCTCGTGCTTGGTTTGAGAAGTTTTCCATTGTGATTGAATCCCTTGGTTTCACCTCCAGCCCCCATGACTCTGCATTGTTTGTCAAATGCTCTCCTCATAGTCGTATTTTGCTCTCTTTATGTTGATGATATGATCATTACTGGGGATGATGTTGTTGGGATTACGAATTTGAAACTTCAATTGGCTAAACAATTTGAGATGAAGGATTTGGGTACTCTTCGTTACTTTCTGGGAATTGAGGTTGACTATTCCCCTCGAGGTTATCTCCTCTCTCAATCAAAGTACATTTCCACCATTCTTGCACAAGCTCGTCTCTCTGATACTCGAACAGTTGACACTCCTCTTGAACTGAATACTCGATATAACTCCTCTGATGGTGTTCCTTTGGAAGATCATACTTTGTATCGCACTCTTGTTGGCAGCTTGGTGTATCTTACCATTACTAGACCCGACATTGCCTATGCAGTGCATGTTGTTAGTCAGTTTGTTTCCTCCCCTACTACAGTTCATTGGGCAGTTGTTCTTCGCATTCTTCGTTATCTTCGAGGCACTCAGTTTCAAAGCCTCTTTGTTGTTCCTTTGTTGTCATCAATTTTGTTAAAAACAACCTGATGTCCTAGCCGATGTTGTGACATCTGCCTTGATGAAGGCCAGGACATCCGCCCCTGCTGGCATGCAAGTGGGTCCCTTGTGGTTGTGCTTTATGGTATGATTTGTGCTTACTTGAAGGTCAAGTAACTGTGTGTTGGGAGCCAGTTGCGGGTTGTTATTGTTGAAGCAAATCTGTGATTAAAAAGATTTGTTTCTATTTTTACTTGTTGATCACTCATATCAGATCTTGAAAGATTCTCTGCTGATATGAGTTGGATCAAAGTGTTCTTCAGCCCAAATAAACCCTAGCCGCCTCTGCTGAAGTATATATTGACAAAGACCTGAAGCTTGAAGTCGATCGAGAGAATTACCTTGAAGATCAAGTGTTCTTAAGAGTGTAAGTTGTTCTTTGTCTTTGTTAGTTGTGAACTCGTCTTGCTCACTGATTCTATAAAGTAAGACTGAGTTCTGTTTTGTGTTTGAGTGTCAAACAAACCTTGTGTTATTGTTGTTACCAATCACTGTGGCAGTGATTGAGGAAAAGTGAGAGGGGCTCTCATACTTAGGCTGTGGTTCTAAGTAGAATACCACTGGGTAGATTAGGTTAAGAACAATGAACTTGATGTGTTCATGTGTGTCTGTAATACCTAGTTCTTGAGATAGTGGAATTCCTTTTCATTGGGCGAAAGCTAACCAGATGTAGGTGTAGTTTCACCGAAATGGGTTAACAACTTCCTGTGTCTTGTTTCTTTTAGTTGTTTGTTGTTTTGTGTTCATGCCTTTCAGTCATATGATGTTCTAATCGATTGTCCCAGCATCGTGCAGGACATTTGTTCTAAGGGATCTAGAATTTCAATTGGCATCAGAGCAGGCACCCCTGTTCTGTGTGGGTGAGCTCCAGGGAGATATTTTCTTGATCTCATGGATAATAAGGAGGGAGGATTGATCAACAGGCCACCAATCCTGGATGGCTCCAATTATGATTACTGGAAGGTTCGAATGATAGCCTTTCTCAAGTCTATTGATATCAAAACTTGGAAGGCTGTTGTCAAAGGCTGGAAGCATCCTGTCAAAGCTCAAGCAGAAGGAAGTACATCTACTCCTGAAGAAAAACCTGAGGATGAATGGACAAGTGCTGAAGAAGAAGCTTCTCTGGCAAACTCAAAAGCAATGAATGCTATCTTCAATGCAGTGGACAAAAACATGTTTAGATTGATTAATACTTGCACTGTTGCCAAAGATGCTTGGGAGATTTTGAAAACAGCACATGAAGGTACAACCAGGGTGAGGATGTCTAGACTCCAGATGCTTACTACTCGTTTTGAGAACTTGACAATGACAGAAGATGAGACTATTTCTGAATATCACATGCGTGTGCGTGATCTGTCAAATGCTTCATTTGCTCTGGGAGAACCTATGTCAGATGAAAAGCTTGTGAGGAAAATCTTGAGATCTGTAACCAGCAAGTTTGCAATGAAGGTCACTGCGATTGAAGAAGCTCAAGATATCAGCAGTTTGAAAGTGGATGAGCTGATTGGTTCTCTGCAGACTTATGAGTTAAAGTTGGGTGAAAAACTTGAAAAGAAGACCAAAAGCATTGCTTTTGTATCCAACACCACTGAAGGAGATGATGCTGATAGTGAAAGTGAGAATCTATCTGAAGCTCTGGCACTTCTTGCTAGAAAATTCAACAGAGCTCTAAGGAAGATAGACAGAAGGACTAGGCCAAATGTCCAGGACATTAAGTCTGACAACTCTAAATCCTACAATTCCCAGCGAAAGGTCAAAGAAGAGGACAAATCAGGCCTAAACAAGGGTGTTCAGTGTCATGAATGTGAGGGTTATGGTCACATTAGATCTGAGTGTGCAACCTACTTGAAGAAACAAAAGAAAGGCATGGTAGTGACATGGTCAGATGAAGATACTGAGGATGAGGAAGAGTTAACTGCCAACAAGGTTAATGCCTTTTCCGGAGCTGTCAATGACTCAGATTCCAGTGGCGATGAAATGACATTTGAGGATTTGGAAGAGACTTACAAACTCCTACATGTTAAATGGAAGGAAACTTACAAACATCTGAAGGAGCAAGAAGATGAGATGAAACAAGTTAAGACTGAAAATGAAAACCTAAGGGAGACCATTGATAAACTGCAAGATGATTTGGATAAATGGAACTCAAACTTAAAGGATCTTGAAACTGTTGAAAAAGCCAAGCTTCTGTTAACTATAGCTGATCTTCAAGAGAAAGTAGCTACATTGACAGCCAAACTGGAAAATACCTACAAGTCAGTGCGTATGCTGAACAGTGGATCTAATATGCTTGAAGAGATTCTGGAAGAAACAAGCAAGCAAGGAAAGAGTGTTAAAGGCATTGGTTTCAGTTACCAGTCTGAGAGTAGAGGAAATCAGAAAGCATCAAGGAAGTTTGTAAGAGCTAAGGAAAACTCTGAGTTTAAAAACCCAGAGTACTATCAGAGGTCAAGCCCGATGTCACAACATATGCCTCCACATCCTACTACTCAGAAGGCTACTGCTCAAATTCCATGGAGATGTCATTATTGTGGTAGGTTTGGTCACATTAAGCCCTACTGCTTCAAGCTATACGGATATCCTCAGATCCAGAAGGTTCTCAAGACATCTAAGAAAGCTTGGGTACCCAAAGGAGAAGTTTCATGTCTTATAGCACACACATCCTTTAGAGTCTCATCAAGTGAAGACTGGTATTTTGATAGTGGCTGCTCAAAACACATGACTGGGAATAAGGAGTATCTGGAAAATCTCAAGGAATACTCCAGTAAATCAGTCACCTTTGGAGATGGTGCTAAAGGAAAAATCAAAGGCATTGGGAAGTTGGTAAACTCTGGATCTCCTAGTCTGAACAACGTTCTTCTTGTCAAGGGGTTGACAGCAAATCTAATCAGTATAAGTCAGTTGTGTGATCAAGATCTGGATGTGAAGTTTAGCAAGACTGAATGCATGGTTACCACTAGTGATCAAGAGATTGTGATGAGAGGTGTCAGGTCCAAAGACAATTGCTACATGTGGATTCCACAAAAGAAAGCCCAAGTGTCTAGATGCTTGATATCAAAAGTGGATGAGTTGAATCTATGGCACCAACGTTTAGGTCACATGAATCTCAAGAGTATGCAGAAAGTTATCTCTAAAGATGCTGTACGAGGGCTACCAAAACTGAAAATAGATGAAGAAAAGATATGTGGAGAATGCAAGATTGGAAAGCTGACCAAAACATCTCATGCAAAGCTTCAGCATCCAACTACAACAAAAGTCCTTGAACTTCTTCACATGGACTTGATGGGACCCATGCAGGTAGAAAGTCTAGGAGGTAAGAAATATGTTTATGTCTGTGTTGATGATTATTCCAGGTTCACATGGATTGACTTCATGAAGGAAAAATCAGAAACCTTTGACATATTCAGAAGGCTATGTCTGAAACTTCAAACTGAGAAGAATTGCTCTATAGTAAGAATCAGAAGTGATCATGGAAGAGAGTTTGAGAACTCCAAATTCTCTGACTTCTGTGATTCAGAAGGAATAAGCCATGAATTCTCAGCTCCAATTACACCTCAGCAGAATGGAATTGTTGAAAGGAAAAACAGGACTCTTCAAGAATCCACCAGGGTTATGCTTCATGCAAGGAAGATTTCCAACAAGTTCTGGGCAGAAGCCATGAACACAGCCTGTTACATTCACAATAGAGTAACCATTAGAGCTGGAACCACAGTCACTCTATATGAACTCTGGAAAGGAAGGAAGCCAACTGTGAAACACTTTCATATCTTTGGGAGTAAATGTTATATTCTGGCTGATCGTGAACAAAGAAGAAAGCTAGATCCTAAGAGTGATGAAGGAATTTTCATGGGATACTCTACAAACAGCAAAGCTTACAGAGTGTACAATTCCCGAACAAAGGTAATGATGGAATCTGTAAATGTCTCTATTGATGATCAACCAAATGAAAGAAAAGACACTGGTGCAACTGAAGATGATGATGGTCCACATGTCACAGCCGATGTCCCAACTATTGACCTCGACATTGAATCAGAAACCAGTTCTGATGAGCAAGATCACCAGATGACCCCTGCAAATAAAGCTCCATCGATCAGAATTCAAAAGAATCATCCTCAAGAGAATATTATTGGTGACCTCAAAGAAGGAGTTACTACCAGGGCTAGAAGCTACATTGCTCATGAATGTTTTATATCCAAGGTAGAACCCAAGAATGTCAAGGAGGCTCTGACAGATGAATACTGGATAAATGCTATGCAAGAAGAACTTGATCAATTCAGAAGAAATGAAGTATGGGATCTCATTCCTAGGCCTGAGGGAGTAAACATCATAGGAACCAAGTGGATTTTCAAGAACAAGTCAGATGAGAATGGTGTAGTAACTAGAAACAAAGCAAGACTGGTGGCTCAAGGATATACTCAGATTGAAGGAGTAGACTTTGATGAAACCTTTGCTCCAGTGGCTAGGTTGGAATCCATAAGACTTTTGCTTGGTGTTGCCTGTCTTTTATAGTTCAGATTATTCCAAATGGATATTAAAAAGGCCTTTCTAAATGGTTATCTGAATGAGGAAGTTTATGTTGAACAGCCAAAGGGATTCACAGATCCACATCATCCTGAACATGTCTACAAACTCAAGAAAGCCCTGTATGGATTAAAACAGGCTCCTAGAGCTTGGTATGAACGCCTTACAGAGTTTCTGGTGAGCAATGGTTATTGCAAGGGAGGAATAGACAAGACATTATTTGTGAAAAATGAAAGAGGAAAACTCATGATTGCACAGATATATGTTGATGATATTGTGTTTGGTGGGATGTCGAACACGATGATGGAACATTTTGTCCAACAAATGAAGTCAGAGTTTGAGATGAGCTTAGTTGGTGAATTGAACTACTTTCTGGGACTTCAGATCAAACAAATGGAAGACTCAATGTTTATTTCCCAGAGTAAGTATGCTAGGGGCATCGTCAAGAAATTTGGACTTGAAAAATATGGACATAAAAGGACTCCTGCTGCTACACATATCAAGCTGTCTAAAGACAATCAGGGAGAGGATGTTGATCAAAGCTTATATAGAAGCATGATTGGAAGTTTGTTGTACCTCACTGCTAGCAGACCTGACATTACCTTTGCTGTTGGTGCTTGTGCAAGATATCAAGCTGCTCCAAAGACCAGTCATCTCTTACAAGTGAAAAGAATCATTAAGTACATAAATGGTACTTGTGACTATGGGATTCTTTATACAAATGATACTAATTCTTCTCTTGTAGGGTATTGTGATGCAGATTGGGCAGGGAGTGCTGATGATAGAAAGAGTACATCTGGAGGGTGTTTCTTCTTTGGAAACAACTTAATCTCTTGGTTTAGCAAGAAGCAAAACTGCGTGTCTTTATCCACAGCTGAAGCTGAATATATAGCTGCTGGAAGCAGTTGTACTCAGCTTATTTGGATGAAGCAGATGCTCAAGGAATACGAAGTTGAGCAAGATGTCATGACATTGTACTGTGACAATTTGAGTGCTATCAATATTGCCAAGAACCCTATACAACATAGCAGAACCAAACACAAAGATATCAGACATCACTTCATCAGGGAATTAGTGGAGGATAAAATTGTTACTTTGGAACATGTCCCCACAGAGAGACAATTGGCTGACATCTTTACCAAACCCTTAGATGCTGCTACATTTGACAAATTAAGAGGAAATCTTGGGATTTGCCTCTTCGAAGAAGCATAGCAATTAAAGCCCCTTTTCTGTCTAACGGCTAGTTTCCTCGTAACTACCATTAACTGCCGTTGTGACATCATTGCTTCCTTCTCACTCAACTGCTATATAATCATCACCAATGACTTCATCACAATCTCACCACAAGTTGCCAATCTTGCTCTAACAATTTCTGATTCTCATCACTTACATTTCTCTCAATTTCTTGTTTTTGTTCGTTTGCTTTACCAGTTCATCATGTCTTCAAGCAAGAAAGAGTCTGTGAAAGGAAAGATAGAGAGAACTGCTGGTGGTGCTAGGGTTATGGGTTTGCACACAAGTTCTTCCTCTCAATCTAAGAAGAACTCAAGAACTCCTTCCAAGAAGCACTACAAGTCTCGTGCAACCCCAATGCAAAACCCAGAAGCCCCTGTGCCTGAGGAAGTCTCCAATACTTCTGTCTCTGCAAATGTTGAAGATGATGTCGCGACATTGTCTGATAAGCCTGCCAAGGAAGTTTCACTCTCAAAGGATTCTTCCTCTTCATCCAAGAGTTCTGATTCCAAGGCTGCAAACTCAATGGATGTTTTGTCAGAGGAATCGATGAAGACCCCTCCCATGTTCATGATGTCTCTGATGATGAAGATTCAGAGGATGTGCCTCTGGCGAGTGTTGCTGCCAGAATGCTTAAGCGAAGAAGAGCATCTGTTGAAGAAATCCATGTTGTTAAGAAGAAGAAAACCAAGATCCCTACTGGATCTTCAAAATCAAGGGCAACCGATGCGTCACGGAAAGGCAAGCAGAAAGCTGTGGAATCATCAGGGAAGAAAGCCAAGAAGACTACTGGGAAAAAGCATAAAGTTTCCAGAATTGATTTGGAGACTGAATCAGATGTTGAAGGCGATGTCCTGGACATCACTGCCTCTGAGAAGAAAATGTTCTCTGGTAAGCGTATTCCCTTAGATATTCCTAATGTTCCTCTAGATAATGTGTCTATTCATGCTCCAGAAAATGCCTTCAAATGGAAATATGTCTATCAAAGACGTGTTGCCAAAGAAAGGGAGATTGATTCTGATGTGTTAGCCTGCAAAGAGATCATTGCCTTGATAGCAAAAGCAGGGTTGAGGCAGACTGTGATGAACATAGGAAAATGCTATGACAAGCTTGTGAAGGAATTTATTGTCAATCTCTCTGATGATGTTACTAATCCTGCCAGTCCTGAATTCAGGAAAGTGTTTGTCAGGGGTAAGTGTGTGAATTTCTCTCCTGCTATCATCAACCAAACCCTTGGAAGAAGTGTGGTTGAATTTGTTGAAGAAGAACTTTCTCTGGATACGGTTGCTGAGGAATTGACTGCTGGAAGAGTAAAGAAGTGACCTGCTAAGAAGCTTCTGTCAACTGGGGTTCTGAGTGTGAAGTATGCTATTTTGAATAGGATTGGAGTGGTGAATTGGGTTCCCTCTAACCATACTTCTGCTGTTTCTGCTATGCTTGCCAAGCTTCTCTATCGCATTGGGACTGAAATTGCTTATGACTTTGGCAACTTTGTGTTTTCCCAAACTTTGAAGCATGCAGATACATGTGCAGTGAAACTCCCCATCTCCTTTCCTTCTTTACTGACTGCTATCATTCTGAAACAACATCCTCATATCCTCACTGTTGATGATGTTCCTGTGCCTAAAGGCCCTCCCATCACCTTGGACCAACGGTTGTTCCTGGACCCTCATGTCCTGGACATTGATCTGCCATCCAGTAGGACATCTGTTCCTGCCTCTATGTCTGCCTCAGGCACTCACAGTGTCATTGCTGAACTTGAGGCCATTTCCAAGGAACTTCAAGAGACGATCAGGATTGCTGCTGCTAGGAAGATTAAGGTGGATGCTCTCATTCAAACTCTCCAGGGGGAAGCTGGTCAAGAGGGTGAGCATGCAGCTGATGCTGAGAGGGAAGGATCTGCAGAAAATGATGAGGAACACTCCTCTTCTTCTGGTGTTTAGTGCATCTCCTAGTTGATTTTTAGTTGGCCTTGGTTAAATTCTTTCCATCTTTGCCAAATTTGTGCTAAAAAAGGGGGAGATAAGGTAGTAGAGTAGTAGTTTGTTGTGGTTTGTTTTTTTTGAAGACTTGGTATTCTGGTTATGTTATGTAATAAGTATGCAGCTTTGTCAAGACAAGACCAGTTCAGGAGATATTTTATGTTCAAGTGTTCAAGTGCTACAAGCTAGCTTCTGTTCAAGTAGTACCAAGTGTGCTTGCTTAGTTTGTACTGTGTTGCATATGGGTTCTATATACTTTATGCAGTGTTTATTTGGATGCATCTTTTGAGGGGGAGTTCCTCCATGTTTTGGCTGTTGTGGATGCATTGGTTTGAGGGGGAGTATTTCTGCTGCTGACTCTGATGATTTTGATATTTTTTCCCTCTCTGGTAGTGAAGTTGTTTTTAGTCAAAATTTGACAAAGGGGGAGATTGTTGTTCCTTTGTTGTCATCAATTTTGTTAAAAACAACCTGATGTCCTAGCCGATGTTGTGACATCTGCCTTGATGAAGGCCAGGACATCCGCCCCTGCTGGCATGCAAGTGGGTCCCTTGTGGTTGTGCTTTATGGTATGATCTGTGCTTACTTGAAGGTCAAGTAACTGTGTGTTGGGAGCCAGTTGCGGGTTGTTATTGTTGAAGCAAATCTGTGATTAAAAAGATTTGTTTCTATTTTTACTTGTTGATCACTCATATCAGATCTTGAAAGATTCTCTGCTGATATGAGTTGGATCAAAGTGTTCTTCAACCCAAATAAACCCTAGCCGCCTCTGCTGAAGTATATATTGACAAAGACCTGAAGCTTGAAGTCGATCGAGAGAATTACCTTGAAGATCAAGTGTTCTTAAGAGTGTAAGTTGTTCTTTGTCTTTGTTAGTTGTGAACTCGTCTTGCTCACTGATTCTATAAAGTAAGACTGAGTTCTGTTTTGTGTTTGAGTGTCAAACAAACCTTGTGTTATTGTTGTTACCAATCACTGTGGCAGTGATTGAGGAAAAGTGAGAGGGGCTCTCATACTTAGGCTGTGGTTCTAAGTAGAATACCACTGGGTAGATTAGGTTAAGAACAATGAACTTGATGTGTTCATGTGTGTCTGTAATACCTAGTTCTTGAGATAGTGGAATTCCTTTTCATTGGGCGAAAGCTAACCAGATGTAGGTGTAGTTTCACCGAACTGGGTTAACAACTTCCTGTGTCTTGTTTCTTTTAGTTGTTTGTTGTTTTGTGTTCATGCCTTTCAGTCATATGATGTTCTAATCGATTGTCCCAGCATCGTGCAGGACATTTGTTCTAAGGGATCTAGAATTTCAATTGGCATCAGAGCAGGCACCCCTGTTCTGTGTGGGTGAGCTCCAGGGACATTGAGATTGATTGTCATTTCACTAGACATCATTTTCAGCAGAGGACAATCACCTTGCCATTTGTGTCCTCCTCCATGCAGCTTGCTGACTTGTTTACTAAGTCTCATTCTGCTAGGCGTTTTCGTTTCTTGATTGGCAAACTCTCGATGCTTCCTGTTCCAGTTGATGCATCATGAGTTTGAGGGGGGATGTTAGATAATATTGTCTTATTTAATTATTTATCTTTTACTCTTGACCTATTTAAACTTTGCTTTGTCTCTTATTGTAATACTCTTAGACAATTGTTTGCCTCCAATGAAACCCTAGCACATCTTTCTCTTATGCTCTCTCTTCATCTTTTCTATTTCTCCTAACAACCAGAAAGCAAAACAACCTAACCAGGCTTAGTCTCCAAGAATCTAATCTCACTAGCAACCAATCACTCATAGGAATTGTGGAACATGAGCTTGATGAATCATACGTACGATTTCCTATGTAAAAAGATCAATTAATATTTTGTTTTTCACATATGAAACAAGCATTCAGCATTCTTATTAATTTATGCACAATCAAATTCCATATCATAGTCAGAGTCATGCTAAAATCTATATAAGGTTCAAGATAATCAGTAAACATAAGCATTGAAAATAGTCAGTGATGGTTCAAGTAAGGAGAAGAGGACCAAATATATACTTAAGGAAAAGACATTACTTAGAATCTTAGATCAGGTCTAGATTTAAAGGTAATCAACATTTAATAAAACCAGTTTAATACTTCATTCCATAATTCTAGACGAACTATATTTAGATTTTAGAAAAAAAAGAACCACTAGGATAAAAGGAAATAGATTGGATAGGTGTAGCATGTTGATCGTGTAACTGATGAAGTGTGACAATGTAATTGATATTTTCACATTATATTTAAAAGGCATGCAAAAACTTCTGAATCAAATTCAAACAACATGTTACAACTTTTGAAGCTGTAAATAGTGAAGAATTAGTGCTGCATAATGATGACTGAACAATTTAAGACTTTAGATCTCATTCGAAAACCATACAATTAAGTTACAAATAGTTAAATGTAACAGAGACAAGTGCACCTCTTTCTCAATGGAGGATCCTAGACAAAATCAAAATTACTTAAGGACTGAAGACAATTATATTATCTTATCATGCCCATTAAAGATTATAAAGCATGCAAGGTACATGCAGGACAGATTGAGTTCAATAATTCAACAACTCCTTTCCTTTTTTAAGTTTCATCTGAACAAAAATCTGAATTCTGATGAATTCATTCACCCAGTGCAGCAGTGCAAACCGCAGATTAAGCTTTTAGCAACCCACTCATCATGATTCTTGTTGCATGCAGGCAGGGAAAAGCAATGGCATATGAAAATTTCAACAGTCAACACTGATTTTACTCAATTATATTACCAATATTAAGACAAGCAGCATAAATTGGAGTCAGCTGGTCTTCAATGAAATGCAGAAACCAAGTTTTGCAACAAAATAAGTTGAAAGCATCTGCAACAAATGTTGCAATCAATCCAAACAATTATGAAAACATCAAATCCTAGCAAAGAAATTGAAGGCAAAACATCAATCCAAGCAAATAAATTGAAGAGGAAGCTCACAATTTCAGTTTGAATGCAGTATCATGCTAAGCACTTCAGCTGATGCAACTCACTTTCAAACGGATTTAGAAACACAATAATCTCTCATACAGAATTTTTTTCAATCTCTTATAACCTCTTACTACCTTTTATTCGGATGATTAAAAACTTTGAATGAGTTCAGCTGGTTCACCATCATGAGTCAGCACATGTCTCTAGGATTTACAAATGCTCTTATGTGCAAATAGTTCGCCCTTACAAATAGATCTAACATGTGTTAGCAGCTCTAGTACCAATATGCATAGGGATATATAGTTGCGGAGGTACATAATATGCCACACTATAGTTGTTGTAAATGAGAGCAGGAAGTGAATGAACATAATAATGTGTTGGGTACATGTAATGACATGGAGGACTCTCATTGAGTAAACTTGAATTTTGAACTGATCCTTGAGGTCTTGACACATGGACATGACCTTGATGCTCTTGACCTTTTGACTGGCTACCCAAAACACTAGTGGTTGCGGCAACACCACAATCATGTTCAACAGTAACACCCTCATTGTTATTGTTGGTTGTGGCATTCTCTTTCTTTTTCTCTTCTTTTTTTTCTCCATCATCGCCAACACTAGGAAAAGTGATAGGCTTGTTGGTTAAATCATCATGAAATGCAGTTTTCTCTTCCTTTATTGAATCAAATGAAAATCTCTTGCTCCTCATTTTTACTTTGAACATTTTAAGGCCTTCAGGATCTTTAACTATGTAACTTTTATCTTCAAAGATAACTTTATACTCTTTCTCAAGCAATTGTACAATACTAAGCAAGTTTTGAGTAATTTCAGGTACATACAAAACATCAGAGAGGATTTTTGTACCTGTGTAGCTTGGTATAGCTAATATTCCTTTGCCTTTTACTGGAATTTTTTCACCATTTTCAATTCTGACCCATTTAACTTTGGTGTTGTCCAAACTCCGGAACAATTCTTTATCGTTGGTCATGTGATTAGTGCAACCACTATCAATCAACCAAGATTCACTTGAATTGTTGCTAGAGAAGCAAGTAGCAACAAAGAGCACACCTTCTTCCTCCTCTTGCGCATTATTGGCTTCATCTGCAATTTCGTGGATTTTGTCTCTACAAATTATAGCTGCATGACCCATCTCATTAAACTTGCTGCATTTTGCATATGGCCTTCTTTAACATTTGAACGGTGGGTGACCCATCTTTCCGAATGATGAGATGGATCATGAAGCGGAAAGATGGGTCACCCGCTATTCAAGTGAATCTTGGTTGATTGATAGTGGTTGCACTAATCACATGACCTATGACAAATAATTATTTAGGAGTTTGGACAACACCAAAGTCAAATTGTCAAATGGGTTAGAATTGAAAATGGTGAAAAAATTTCAGTAAAAGGCAAGGGAACAATAGCTATAACAAGTTACACAGGTACAAAAATCATCTCTGATGTTTTGTGTGTACTTGAAATTACTCAAAACTTCTTAGCATTGGACAATTGCTTGAGAAAGAGTATAAAGTTATCTTTGAAGATAAAAGTTACATAGTTAAAGATCTTAAAGGCCTTAAAATGTTCAAAGTAAAAATGAGGAGCAAGAGATTTTCATTTGATTCAATAAAGAAGAAGAAAGTCACATTTCATGGTGATTGAGTTTACCGCTACTGATCGAGGAAGGGGGGCACGGATGCCTCCCCACACAGGTGGCGGACCGAAGCCTGTCCCTTTATTAAGATATTAGATTTTAGTTTGTTAAGAGATAAGATATTTTCTCTTTATTGTGATTAAGTGTGAGTCAGTTATTAAAGCCATAAAAATTTATCTTCTATTTTGTTATTTCCAAGTGTATTTAAATTTTAAATACTTAAGTAGCATCACAGCAAATTGTTGTTTATTTTCTCTCATCTACTTCTCTCTTAATACTTTCTCCTTTCACGTTAAAATAAAACCAACAAACTCAAATAAGTTCTAATAATATTAAGTTGTTTGTACATTTTCATCTGTTTATCTAGAACTTTTGTTATGAGTTTGAATTTCGAAGTGATCATAACTTTTTAGATTTTTCTCTATTTAACAGCGCCTTTGACATAAAGGCCCAGTTTTATAATTACGTCAGTAAGAGATCTGGATTAAAATTTTGAATTCAAGGTTATATTTGTATAAAATTCAACTTTAAAAATCTGAATTTACATGACTTTGTAATTTTGGTGTTGTTTTTTTCAACTTGAAATGTCAGCTTCGGGAAATTTTCGTAAAGGCAGTTTCTTAAGTTGTTTTAATTTGGGCCTGGAAGGCCATATTCGTCATTTCAAGTACAATAAAGTGATATAACTGATTTTCAAAAGATGATCAATAATTGATATTACACCCATATATACAGCTGGGGATAATGGGAAAAAGTAATACTAGCTTCTCCAATACTCTTTTTTTTTCCCTAAAAAATATGAATTGGAAGAAAATTTTGTTAGAGATGCTTTAATTTTGTAAAAGTCTTAGTTAATTGGCAAAAAATAGAAACTAGACATTGTCAATACCATTAAATGCTAATAGTTTTTCTCTCTTTTATTATTTAAGGAAAGAAGAACTTATTATAATATTGCATGTTGAGTTGCAACGCACCAATTAATTATTTGCATAAAAAAGTCTTGTCTTTACTCCTTCCCTAGATTCATATCAATTATTTAAATACTTCAAAAATGTTTAAACTGGTATGTTTTTTAAATTAATTTTTTAATTTAAAAGTAAAAACAGTACGAACATTGGTTATATTTGATTACAGTTTTTCATTTTTAAAAACAACAAAAAAAGTCCAGTTGTCATAAATAGTCTTTAAAAATAGTTCTAAATTTCCGTTTTTAAAAGTGAAATTCTAAAAGATCTCAGACATATTTTCATATTTAATTTTCAAATCCTATGAGTCTGTTTTGATGCAAATTAAAAAGAACTTATTAAAACTTATTTAGTGATTTTTTAGTAAAAAAAAGCTTTAATAAGCTCTTATAATATGGGAGGAAAAAAAATGGTTTAAACATTTCTTTCTTTTGGCCTTACGGGATGATTCGTTCCATTTTCATGCCCTAAACCCATACTTTTTGGAGATTCTTCAGTTGTTCCAGCGACAATGGTGTGTCCAACTCAACCACATCCCGAGAAGTGCTAATGATGTAGTTGACTGTTTGGCTGGTCTGGGTGTAACTCGTCAATGTGCCTTTCTTTGGTTAGAAGATCCTCCTCTCAAGCTTGATTTCATCTTGTCTAAGGATTTGTTAGTCATGTAGTTTCATTTCTTGTCTTTTCCTTTTTCGATGTACCGAGAAAAAAAAACTAATTGGTTAATAAATCCACAAATTTCATACTAGTGTAATTTAGGGTATTTTTTCTTCTTGAAAGTATCTTCCACGAAAGAGTTTGAGCTGAAAACATTCGCATCATGGTAGAATTAACTCTCACAATGGTAGACTTTTTGTATTCATAATAAGATTCGAACTCAAGACCTTACTTAATGAGAATCAAACATGTACCACTTGAACTAACTACTCATGGAGTCATGGGTAATTTAATATTTATTTGATTCCATCATTAGAGATATTCGAATCTAAAACAATTTTCATTATTAATTTTTTAAACATGTTTTCAAATGAAGATAAGAGAAAAACAATTTGTCAAAACTTAAACGTAAAATATCTATGGGATATTTTTAGTATTTTAGCTTTAAAAACTGAAAATAAATTATATTTTTTTAAGAAATTCATATTAATGATTTATTTTTTCTTTTCTAATTTTAAAAACTAAAACTGTTTTACAAAATAGTAATCAAAATTCATTACTGCATCATGGTACGTACTACGTAGATAGATATTGAGTATTTGAGTTAACAAAGTAAGTTTTTTTTTGAACTTGTTAACAAAGTAAGTTAGCAAGTAAAAGTTAGAATATGAAAAAAATATTTGTTAGTCGAAATATACAATTATATTTCGAACAAGTGATGACATTTGTTAAAGATAAATAAAAGGTAACGACATTAAAATTATCAAAATTATATGAGTTTTAATGTATTCACATTTTATTTCTACCTGCATTCTTTGTTATCACATCACATATCATATCTTATCTTATCTTTTTATATCACTTCAGTGTAAGTGTTATATGAGTGTAAAGAATTTTTTTCCTAATTACATGCATGGAATTTGGGCAGATGGTGTGATGAGTGAGAACATCTTATAAGGTGGGAAGTAGTATAAAATTATTAAGTGAGGAAAAAAGTTGAAGAAGTGGGCTTTTAGGCTATAAACAACCAACCCAGGTTACCTTACATTCCACGTTTCCTCCTCCCAGTATTTATGGCCTTCTTTTCCTCTCTCACTTTTCTTCTCATATTCAAAAACCATCCCCTCCCCATCCTTCAGTTTCTTCTTGTCTTAGCCTGATTTTCATCATCACTACCCTTCCCTTCCTCTCTTCAATTCTTCTCTTAAACCTCTCACTGATAACTAGCTACAAAGCTCTTCTGTGAGGCCTTGATATTGAAAATTGAGATTGACCCATCTTAGCTTCTTGATCAAAGCTCAAAACATTGAATTCTGATAAGGAAGAAAGAGGAGGGTTTTTGAAGGGTAGTTTGAATCAATGGAAAACATCTCAGTGCTATCTAAGGAAGAGGATCAGATGGATTTGCCTCCTGGATTTCGATTTCACCCAACTGATGAAGAGCTTATTAGCCATTACCTCTACAAGAAGGTCATTGACATCGAATTCTCTGCTAGGGCCATTGGAGAAGTGGACCTCAACAAGTGTGAGCCTTGGGATTTGCCATGTAAGTGAAATCAATCAAATTCCCAGACTCGCCTTTTGATTTTTCTTTGGCTTTTCACTTTTGATTTGATGTGTGTCCACTTTGCCTTATGCTGTTTCGAAATTTGAAACTTTATGTATGATTTTGGATGCAGGGAAAGCGAAAATGGGAGAGAAAGAGTGGTACTTTTTCTGTGTGAGGGACAGAAAATACCCAACAGGGTTGAGGACAAACAGAGCCACAGAAGCAGGGTACTGGAAAGCCACAGGGAAAGACAAGGAGATTTTCAGAGGAAAATCGCTGGTTGGAATGAAGAAAACTCTGGTTTTCTACAAAGGAAGAGCACCCAAAGGAGAGAAAAGCAATTGGGTCATGCATGAGTATAGGCTTGAAGGGAAATTCTCTGTTCACAACCTCCCTAAAACTGCAAAGGTAATTGATTGTCCTGTTTTTTTCTAGATCCTCTGTTTTCAAAGTTAGACATTATTGTTTGTTATTAATGAATGGCTATGCGTGAGGTCCGGCCGGGTCCACTTTGTAGATTTAATGTAAGCAGTCTTATCTTGCACTTTAGCAAGAGATAGATTACTAGGCTCGAACATGTGACCGCAAATTCACATGTCAGCAACCTTACTTACATGTTACTAATGCTGATTGATTTTGTTCCTTTTATTGCAGAACGAGTGGGTTATTTGCAGGGTGTTTCAGAAGAGTTCAGCTGGGAAGAAAACACATATTTCTGGGATAATGAGGTTGGATTCTTTGGGTTTGGGGCATCATGAATTGGGTTCTAGTCTTCCACCTCTCACAGATTCATTGTCTTCCATTAATAAGACAAAAGCTCTGCTTGATTCGGCTTACGTGCCCTGCTTCTCCAATCAAATTGATGTTCAAAGGAATCACCAAGGAGGGATCTATGATTCCTTTTCCAACTCCATCTATGGAGTTTCTTCAAATCCATTAGAATTTTTTCCAAGAGTCCCACCTTCTTCTGGATCCTTATACTCGACTACTCAAGGTGTTCAAGTTCCATCTAGTTTGCCATTTCCAGGTTCTGTTTACAGCATGCAGGACCAGGCTATTCTGAGAGCCTTATATGAGAATAATGCTTCAAATTTTGTCAATGGATTCAAGGCTGAGAGGGACATGGTTAGTGTCTCTCAGGAAACTGATTTGACTACTGATATGAATGCTGAAACCTCTTCAGTGGTATCAAATTTTGAAATGGGTAGGAGGAGCTTTGAGAATCAGAATCAAAATCAAAATCAGAATCCTCCACCTGCTTCTGCTGCAGGAGTGGACCATGATCATGGTCTGTGGAGCTACTAAACTCAAATTAAGAAAAGAAAAGAAAAACAACTTTTGAGCTAAGAAGAAAGAGCCTGATCAGTTACAAGGGATTGATGGTGTTAATTGTCTATGTATAGATTTTATCTGAACGAATTATTACTGAAGCATATGATATGTTATGTTGTCAGTATAAGAAATCTTGTGAAATTAAGGTGTTTTTGTCCTTTGTTATTATAGGCTTGTGCCTGGCATGAGCACCATTATTATTTTGTTTTAAATTAAAAATTATGATACTGGAATGAGACTCATTAGGTATATTATTGATCTTGCTTGTTGATCTTGCTTTTGTGGATTGTATATTATTATAGTCCAGCTAATACACTAAGTGATGACCCTGATTGAATCTGTTAATATCTGAATTCCATATTATTGTTTAGGTTTAGAATGTGGGGATATTCAGGTTACTCGTAGTCAGATATTTTCTGGATTCACGCCTTCGGTCAGTTCATATAATTCATCAACATTTGAAGGCATGTATATGTTTAAAATCTGAGTCGAATAACCTTAATCAAATGACTCAGATTGCATAACTGTGCGAATTTAAAATATGAAATTGTACCATTACCATTGAATTCTTTCTCTTTCTCCCTTCTTGCACACACGTGCACGCGCATGCTTTGACATGGACAAATGTTGACAAACTTATCTTGATTTACCTACTAGGCTACTATAAATGAATCTCACTGTACAAATCGTGACTTTGAAGTTCTTCTCTCCCTCCTTTCACTTTCTGTTTACGTGCGCGTGTATAAATGATAAAGACCATTCTCAAACATTTAAATTCAAACGTTTTTGCCTAAAACATCTGAGTGCATCTCTCTCTAGTAGCAGTGTTGAGATTTCAAATTTCACATCATTAATTTCTGTTTTTGATCTTTCAGTATATTGCGTTATATATTGGTATAAGGAAGGAAACTAGTAACAAACTAACAACTGATATTCATCCTAATCCATTCTCATATAATAAGGGGTTGTGTCTAACTTACTAAGTATTGCCTACCAAATAATAAACACACACACCAAGGAGAAACAGTTTTAATTGGAATAGTGATTATGGGTGAGCTTATGGTATAGTCAAGATTCAAGTCAAGTGAGAACAAAGAATTTGTGCTAGTGCAACCCCCAGCATATTGGTATTGATTATGACTTATAATTAATAAAATCCATGTAGGACCGAAAAAAGCTGCACAGAATCCTCCTCCTTTGAAGATTCCTGGAGATGGGAAAAGAATTCTACAAACTGATGCAAGTGAAAAATGAAAATAGTATAAAAAAAAAGAGATCTAGTATTTTTTGTCTTTAAAGAATGTCGGCACTCGTTCAAGAACGGTTGTATATCTTTCATAACTAATGTTTTTCTCAGGATTTGACTAGTACTCAAAACCTTATAGGGTTTAGCTTGTTTACCACTATACAACAACACTTTATTGGTAATTTGATCTCATTTATTACCTTGTATTCTAATATATTTTAATTGATGTACTTATGAATTTTAATCAAATTGCATACCATTACAGCTATATCCAACTAGTATTTTTCATGTTTTTTTTTTTTTAATTATAAGTATCTCATTGGAGTCAATCACGTCTCAAATGAAAACATGCATTTACATTATGATGATATTAGTTCTTTTAACAAAAAAAATTCCAAACACAAAGACTCGAGACCAATACCATTATTTAAGATGAATTACACACACATATTATATATATATATATATATCATCAACTTATACCATTTGGCTATTGATTTTTTAGATATATATATATATATATATATATATATATATATGAGAAAAAAAATTAACAAAAGAATTCCTTTTTTTTGGGCGGGATTTCTGTTACTGAATGATGAAAAGCACGGATGTTTTGTCTGCATCTGTGATCATCATTTATTGTTCCATTCACTCATTCATTTGAACTTGTCAACTACTCATCCATTTCCCATTTCATGATCCATGCATTCCGTTTTGAACCTGCAATGGCATGACATGAGAACACTGATCTTCTTTTTCTTATTTTGCCCAAAAATACAATATACGTATCTCTTCTTTGTACCATGTGGTGTTTATATTTATAGCACATGATAAAACCCTCCCAAGAAATCCACCAATTTGAGTCCTACACGTCTTCAACCTTAACTATATGCAAACACTAGCAATTTGTCCTTTTACGTTTTTTGTTCTAAGCTCATAGTGTGATGGCAAATATACATCAATATTAAAATTATAAAACATCGCTGTATTTATATTTCATTTTCTTCATGATATAATGACACCAATCCAATGCCCCACTATCTTTCTGAAATATTTTAGGTCCCCTTCTAGATGGGCCTTGTGAGTGTTCAATTTAATTTAGGATATTTTACTGTGGGAATGAGATTGAAATAGAAATTTAACTTTCATGGATGGTATTACAAGTTTTGTGACTATATTCTTTGATTGGTGCAATTATAGTTTAAATTTAGAAACGCCAACTACCTTATCTTCCATAAGTGCGTGCATATTTCTGAGATTTAAAACTGGAGAATTAATTAGAATATGATTATTAGGTTGTTAAAAAGTAAAACTTTCGTTTTCAACCAGAGTAATTTTGAGTAACATGAAAACTAAACAAGAGGAAAGTCATCGAACCCGTAGTGCTTTTGTTCACATATGCGAGGCTCTTTGAAAGTGACACAATGTCACACGCTCTTATCAATGAGGGTAGGATTTATCATGTAATTATGAATGAACGGTCAATAATTATTTTACTAATTAAGTTCAATTTTAATTCTTTGGGTATAATTGCTTCATTAAGATTAATTTTCTCACTTTTTGCTACTTTTGCTAAATATGCTCTTTCATTCTCTCTCTACCTTCCAAACGCAGTAGAATTTCTACATATTACAAACTGTGATTATTTTAATATTACATTAGTGGTATTGTGAGATAGCTGAACTCACTAAACATCTAATCCACGGTTTGATTTCTGGGTAGTACATATGAAAAATGATTTGATGTAAGAGACATATTCACTTAATAATTTTTTCGAATCTCAAGAAAATAAGTCTAGCTTACAACTATTGATTGTAAGAATACGTTAAGAAATCAAACCATGTAATTAAGGAAGGGGCACATAAATGCCATTAGGCCACATTCTTAGGCAGTGTTTGGCCCAACTTATTTCTAACTTTTAAGTTAAAGTTGAGCCAAACATAAATTTTAAAAAGCTCTAAAATTAAAAGTCACATATTTTTTACAATAGAAAATAGAAATAAGTAACTTTTAAGAAAAAGTTATTGAGAGAAGCTTTTTACTTTTAAGCTAGCTTATATGCACTATTCATATCTGTTCTTCATCCCACATATTTGAGATGTCCTCTTCCATATATGTTCGAGATGTCGAACCTCCTCATGGTGGCTTCACCTCTTCGACCAAACTATGATGAGATCTAGGGCCACTCGCCGCCATGGATGCTGGCGGCGTCTTCTTCCCCAGTCTACGGCTACTTGCTGTATTGGGTGGAGGTTGCGGGTATATCATGGAGTTTAGGGTTAGGGTGAGTTTGCACAGAAAAGAGGTGAAGAAATCAGTGACAATGCAAGCGTGTAAGACAAAATCGTTGTTCCCTTTAGAAATAGACTAAGCAATATGAGAAAGAGTGTGCAATTTGTAGTTTCTGTATGCGGAGGCTGTTGGGGTTGTGGTTTGGTTTTCCTTTGATTTTGCTTCAAAATGCGGTGGTGGTGGCAATTTTACTATGCTGATGAATTGTGATATGAAATTCTTCTTTGGGGTGATTTTTATTATATTTGGTGAGGTTAAGGGAGTGGCACAAATTGCTTGGTCTCAAACAAATAGATTGTGGGGGTAAGAACACATGAAGAATAAAATTAATTTTTTAGTTAAAAATATTTTACCAAACACCTTTTAACTTAAAAGCATCTTTTAAGCTATAAAAATTGAAAAATCCACAAACAACTTTTATCTTTTTTTTTTTAAAGCTCTTATTTTTATCTTTAGCTAAAAAGTACTCCCTCCATCCCTTATTATAAGACCTTTTTTGTGAGACAAAAATGGGTCTTATAATAAAGGACAGATGGAGTAACTTTTAAGTTTGAAAAAAGTCGGGTCAAACGCTACTATCAGTCTGATATATAGTGATCATGTTTAATCACTTAAATAGGAAAGCAACTTGTTGGTAAATCCGTAAGTGTACGAATTCACCCGGTTTTAAATATCGAACCACAGGGATTGTGAGTGACTAAATTCAGTTTAAGCTTTGAGTTTGAAAGTTGGTTTTATTGAATAAGAGATATGTTGAAGTAGTAATAAGGAAAAAGGAAAATAAAAAGACAATTCAGAAAATAACATGTTTTGGGTTCTTGTTCAACTAGTCAATTCAAGCACATCATTCTATGCACATGTTCTCATGGATCTCTCCTTGATGATATAGCCTAGTTACTCACTTATTGATTCCTCACATAAGCAATTCTCTCATACTAAAAGCTAAGCCCAATTCCTTGTGTACTTAGTCATTTATATGAGGTTTTAGATCATGCAATTTCAGGCCATCAAACCCCAACCCTTCCTCTATTCCTAGTAGCAAGTATAGAAGGGGTAATCCCAAATCGGTTCCCTAATCTATAACAAACTTCTGTTCTGATTATAGAATAGTATAAAGCAAGCATGCATACAAGCTTAGATTGAAATTCAGAAAATGGGATTCAAGGGAAGAAGAAGAACATGTGGGAAAGAACTTAAGATTATAACTCAAATATAAAAAGTCTTACAAAGAAATCCAAAGCAAAAGAAGAGAGATTAGCCAAGCATGGCAAGGCTAAAAACCTGAATTACAAGCTTAGAAGCCCTCTCACACTCTCCTAGATGCTCCTCTACCTCTGAGTTTATGTAAAAATGAAAGTAGTATCAAAGATTACCAAAGAAAATGACTAAAATCCTATTTATAGGCAAAAATCACGAGTTTGGGCTGTTCCGGGCGCTCAGAGCGCCTGAGCGCCAATTCCATCCTGAAAATGAGCCCCTGGAAGGTAATTGGCGCCTAGGCGCCAATTAAGCACACCTAGGCGCCAATTCCAGACCCCTGGAAAAAGCAATTGGCGCCTAGGCGCCAATGGAGCACGCCTAGGCGCTCTGACTCGCTGGAAAACCTTTTGATCTTCATTTTAACTCCCCTTTACTCCTCTTTAAGCCTCCCTTCAATTCTCCAAACCTCTAGACACTCCATCTTCAGCTGTTACAACCTGAAAACTTGATGACAAAGCTAGGAAAATATCTAGAAATTCAGAGGTTAGTTTTGCACAAAGGCTCCAAAACAAGTGGAAATTGCCTATGACTCTTAAACTCTAATCAAATGCAACTAAAGCCCTTATAAAACTACAAAATTACTAAATTGATGCAAATGCACAAATAAAAGTAAAAATGCATGAGAATGCATGAAACACTACATGAGACACAAGAAAAAGACTCAAAACCTACAAGGAAAACCCCTAAAAACATCATATAAACCCGGGTCATCACACCACTATACTCAACGACAGCTCGCCCTCGAGCGTCACTAAGATTAGCTTGCCCTCAAGCACAAAGAATTACTCCCAACACACATGCCAAAAGAAGGATACATTTTTAGAAAACCGGGGGATCAAGTAAATGCAGTTAGTTCCAAGAGAAAGATTCAACAATCAACTTCATGCTACTCTTAGATAAAGAAGAATTAGAGTCGACTATGAGAAGCATTTAGAACTAACATCCTAGCATGAGACAATTGTTAAGTGCACTGAGCACACAAGCAAGTTCATAGGTTCTGAGAATCATTCCCTCAAGAGCAACTAAAGTTGACAGTGCATTATTCATTGAGACTTCAAAAGGGTTGTAATGTTGGCTAGGTAAAGCACATGGTAGGTGGTCCCTAAGGAAGACTAAGGTTGCACAAGATTTTGAGTGTGGTCCTTCATGAAAACCGGAGCTTAAAGCAATTGATACTTAGCAAACAAGTCTCTTAACCCCCTTTTGTTTCAGAATTTTTTCTTTTTTTTTTTGGAACTCCACCCATTCCATGGTGCTCATTTTTTTCTTTTGACTTTTTTCAATTTTTTTCTTTGGGGCAAGAGACAATTGCATTTTTTTATAAACTAGCTCCATTAAGAGTTAAGAACCACAACTCCCCATTTAATCCAACCAATCATCCAGCCCAATAAACAAGGTAACAATAGAATCTCCATAAGGCTCAAAAGGGTCGACTAGGGACAAATATATACAATACAAGCTCTGAAGTCCAAGAAAACCTACCAGTCTCAAAGATGCAAGTCTCATAGAGCTACTCTGAAGGGTGCACCAAATGAAACACAGAACCAAGAAGTGCAAGTGAGTCAGGATCCTCTAGGGAAATTATATAGTGAAGGGTCAAAGATGGACCCTTGTGAACTCACATCAACTCTATCCTCAAGATAACACTTAGAAGACTGAAGTCTCTCCCTCTCTTTCCCAAACATACAATCACTCCCCAAAAGAAAGCACAAAGTATCCACTTAAAAACATTTTCAAAACCAACATCATGTGAGAGAGCAAAACTTGGGAACATATCATTTGAGTATAAGAAAGTAATGACCAAGGTTTAAAAGACTCTATGCATGATCAAAAAGGATAAACAAAAACAAAAATCTACACAAGAAAAATATGTAAAAATGCATGAACTAAACTCAGAGTAAGAAAGAACCTCCTTTCAAGTGATTGAGTGCTTCTAAGTGTTCTCCAATGGCTTTTATTTCCTGAAAAACAAAACAGAAGACAAAACGTAAAACAGAAAAAAAAACATGGGTTGTCTCCCATTCAGCCCTAAGTTTAAGTCTTAGGTAGACTAAACTTCAAACTCGTAACTCAAACCAAAAATCACAAACAATCCCCGGCAACGGCGCCAAAAACTTGTTGGTAAATCCGCAAGTGTACGAATCCACCCGGTTTTAAATATCGAACCACATGGATTGTGAGTGACTAAATTCAGTTTAAGCTTTGAGTTTGAAAGTTGGTTTTATTGAATAAGAGATATGTTGAAGTAGTAATAAGGAAAAAGGAAAATAAAAAGACAATTCAGAAAATAACATGCTTTGGGTTCTTGTTCAACTAGTCAATTCAAGCACATCATTCTATGCACATGTTCTCATGGATCTCTCCTTGATGATATAGCCTAGTTACTCACTTATTGATTCCTCACATAAGCAATTCTCTCATACTAAAAGCTAAGCCCAATTCCTTGTGTACTTAGTCATTTATATGAGGTTTTAGATCATGCAATTTCAGGCCATCAAACCCCAACCCTTCCTCTATTCCTAGTAGCAAGTATAGAAGGGGTAATCCCAAATCGGTTCCCTAATCTACAACAAACTTCCGTTCTGATTATAGAATAGTATAAAGCAAGCATGCATATAAGCTTAGATTGAAATTCAGAAAATGGGATTCAAGGGAAGAAGAAGAACATGTGGGAAAGAACTTAAGATTATAACTCAAATATAAAAAGTCTTACAAAGAAATCCAAAGCAAAAGAAGAGAGATTAGCCAAGCATGACAAGGCTAAAAACCTGAATTACAAGCTTAGAAGCCCTCTCACACTCTCCTAGATGCTCCTCTACCTCTGAGTTTATGTAAAAATGAAAGTAGTATCAAAGATTACCAAAGAAAATGACTAAAATCCTATTTATAGGCAAAAATCACGAGTTTGGGCTGTTCCGGGCGCTCAGACGCCAATTCAGAGCGCCTGAGCGCCAATTCCATCCTGAAAATGAGCCCCTGGAAGGTCACCTAGGCGCCAATTCCAGACCCCTGGAAAAAGCAATTGGCGCCTAGGCGCCAATGGAGCACGCCTAGGCGCTCTGACTCGCTGGAAAACCTTTTGATCTTCATTTTAACTCCTCTTTACTCCTCTTTAAGCCTCCCTTCAATTCTCCAAACCTCTAGACACTCCATTTTCAGCTGTTACAACCTGAAAACTTGATGACAAAGCTAGGAAAATATCTAGAAATTCAGAGGTTAGTTTTACACAAAGGCTCCAAAACAAGTGGAAATTGCCTATGACTCTTAAACTCTAATCAAATGCAACTAAAACCCTTATAAAACTACAAAATTACTAAATTAATGCAAATGCACAAATAAAAGTAAAAATGCATGAGAATGCATGAAACACTACATGAGACACAAGAAAAAGACTCAAAACCTACAAGGAAAAACCCTAAAAACATCATATAAACCCGGGTCATCACAACTAAGATTATGAAAAGGTCTTGAAATTCTAGCTCAAAAATTATTATTTGACTTTTTAATACCCATTTGGATTTTTATTTTTTGTTTAAAAAAATCAGTAAAAATATTATTTTTGGGTTGGAAATGTGTTTTTGTAAAATTAAACAAAAAAAAAATATCAAACAAAGATGTGCTGCTCTCTTTTGTTTTCTCGTTGGGATATATTAAAATGGAGTTTGGTTAAATATGTATATACCTGCTTATTATTAAAATGGAGTCCATGAGCAAGTTAATTATAATTTAAAATTTACTACTTAATCTTGATTCATAGATAATAAAAAAAACCCTATTTTTCTCTCTATTTTTTTCATTGACATGCTTCCGACAAACATTCTAGTCGCGGTAAGTGTGTGTTGAAATTAAAGTTATGTCAATCAAAAGCCCCCATTAATCATTAATTGAGTATTGATTTATTCAAATTTTACACTCTTTTTCATTTAATTTTCATTTACAATCCCTCTCATCTCAATCTCATCTCTTGGTATATCCCGTAAGTGTAAGTGTGTTTAGATTGCGAGAGTGGACACTATATGAAGGGTGTTAAGGACTTGAGTTCATTAACACTAGATGAAATTTACGTGTGTTGGCTTCCTTCAATATCCACTTGCCAGTTTCCGTTGGTATCTGATCTCATCTGACCATAACGAAATGCATTGGCATGGCCTGGCATGACACTGTTGTGTAAGTCCCACACCGTCTGATGTCAGTTTCAGGGGAATGTTAGGCCTTTTTAACGGCCGACACCTATCTTACGGCCCCACCCCCGGGCCCGGCCCTCATTCCACTGGCGGCTATGCTTCCATCCTATATTCTATCTTCTTTGACTCCATAAATTCTATCTTTTCTTTTTTAAGGCAAAATTCAAAAACTATATCTTTATATCCAAAATATTATCAAACATGTAATAGAATTAGAGTTTATTTATATATTTATTTAATATTAGAGTTTGATTACTATGCATTGAACATGTAATAGAATTTTATGCCATCATTCAATTAGAACCTCATCAATTTTTCATATCATAAGTAAATTTAAATTTAAAACTATTTACAATGAGAAATGGAGAGATATGATTGGATGTTTGTGTAAAACTTTTTACTTTGTCCGTACATACAAATTAAATTTTTAATAGGTTTAAATACTCTAGAGATCCCTGAAATTGTCTGTCGTACGAAAATTAGTCCCTGAAATTTTTTTCCCGATTCCAAATCCCTGAAATTTTTATTAATCAGAATAAGTCCCTACTCGTGTTTCCAGCATATGTGACTCAATTTTTGCTGAGTCATTTATTCCACGTGGCTTTTCTATTTTTTTAAATACACAAGGATTAAAAAAATAAAATTAAACATTTAAAATTAAAATCTAATTAACCTAACTAACCCTAAATCCCTAAAAATATTTTAATTTTAAATTTAAATGTTTAAATTTAAAATTAAAATTAAAATCTTATTAACCCTAAATCCCTAAAAATATTTTAATTTTAAATTTAAATGTTTAATTTTATTTTTTTAATCCATGTGTATTTAAAAAAATAGAAAAGCCACGTCGAATAAATGACTCAGTAAAAATTGTGCCACATAAGCTGGAAACACGAGTAGGGACTTATTCTGATTAAAAAAAAATCCAGGGATTCAGAATCGGAAAAAAAAAACTCAGGGACTTATTTTCGTACGGCAAACAATTTCAGGGTCCTCCAGAGTATTTAAGCATTTTAATATGATATATCTCACCTACCAACTCATATTTTCATCTACCACAATTCTAGCACCAATTACAAAACTAATAACTATATTCTCTCTTTATAATTAGTATAACCCAATTTTAAATAAAGGTGTGATATGCACAAAGAAATCTTTGTGTTAGGTTGCATAACCGTCCTTTGACCTTCAGGTAGAGTCGGTTAATTAGATAGTAAATGTGTTGGTTTGAAAATTAATGAATTGCTAGTATTCTCGTCATACTTAAACAAAATTAAAATAACAAGAGTCTAAGTCCGAGGATGAAACTCACAAAGAAAAAAGTAAGTGATTTAGACAAATTAAAAAGAGAAGAAACTTGGAAAAAAAGGAACCATCCTATCCCAACAGCGTACATTTGGAGCTCAGTATGAAATCCTATTTTCTTGCAAGACGTGTACCGACTGATGTTGAAGAATCAGCGGATGAGTTGTGGTTAGGGCTAAACCTTGGTTAAGCCTTGGAAATCTTAATGCCATAATGTCTTTCAAATCCTCCTAGCCATTATCCTACTGCAATAATTCTTGCTATTTTTTTTAATTTAGCCCAAATCTATCATAAATTATATTAGTATCCTACCATCACTCCGCCACTTTGCTCTAGACCTTGCAACAACACCACATCCTCACAACTTCTCATTTCCTCCACCACCCTCCCCCCACCTCCTCACCCTCCTGCATAACCACCACCATTGCTAGATATTCTCTCGCACTTTGCCACCTCCTCCCTTCCTCATCTCATCCAAAAATCCTTCTTCCCCCACATTGGATGACTTAGAGCTATATGCCTACGCGGAGTCGGTCGGTAGGGATATCACCAACCTTGCAAACACAATAAACATAAAACCTAGTCCTTGGAAGAGCATGATGCAAGGGGCCAAGCCACGTTCTCAATTTTGAAGATTAAGGTGGAAGATTGGGGATTGCAGATTTTGAAGTTGTGGTCGAGCGCCCTTCTCGACATTTGTTGATGGAGTACCACTGCTCGATGGTGGTCCAACAGGGTGATAAGGCGCGAGGTTAATTACAACGACGAGACAAAGATCACAACGACTACGAGGGTTCACCTTGAGGTTGTGTGATGGTTCAATAGGGGTTGTGGTAATGTGAATAGGTTCGAATCTAGCTATGGACATTCTTGGATTCAATTTTTAATAAAGCTGAGACATTGGGTCCAAATATATTTAAATTTAACATTTAGTAAATACTTATTTAATCTCCAAGTTAACTAAACTAAACCTAATATGAATCCCCAAAGCCCTAGTCTCCTTCCTCATAAGCCTCCCAGTGCACCATCCACATCCACACCCCTGCCCCACTACACCAACCATTGTCTCCACTCTGAGCACCACCATTTCCCAACCAGACAACATCAGCCCACACTCCACTGCTGCAACTCCACTATAAAGTCGTCACTCTTTATCGCGCCTCCAAATCCTAAGCCCTGCATTTACCACATCATCCTTGCAAAACCATACCCTTCTTCACTTAGAACCTTCTCCTACCCACCTTGTGAACCCCATCTCCATAACACCAAACATCTCTCCAACCTCCATAGCCTTAGGACGTAAACCACCCTAACCTCAGTCGACATCGTGAATGTTGGGAAACTCGCACACTGGAGTCACGTTGACGCAGTACAATCAGTACCTACAACTTTCCCATTAACTTGTGTTGTCATTTTTCAACAACTTCAATTGACTGTGTAATTCAGATTTCAAATTGACATCTTGGGTAATTGGCAAAGGTAAGAGTATAGTTCTAGTCACGGTGAGGACGGTGTTGAAGGTAAATGGGAGAATAGGTAGAGGGTTGAGGTGAAATTGTTTTAATTTAGGGTTTATATTAGGTTTAGTTAAGTTAGTTTAATTTAGAGATTAAGCAAGTTATTTGCTGATCGAGGAGCTAAAAATTTAAATATATTTGAATGTCAGCTTGATTAATACTCGTAACTTGTAAGCATACTATAAAAATATCATTGAACACATAAGCACATGTTGTCTGAGCTCAATCTCAAGTGATAACCAAATCCAGCAATTTCTCTAATTATTGAGAGGATGATGCAACTTTTTTTATGAGACTATAGCTAAACCTTTCAAATGAATAAAAAGTTATTTAACCCAAAAATATATATTATCAGAATTTCCCTAGTCACAAAATAGTGGGTGCATAAAAGTTCCGTCTGTATGGCGATGCATGCCTATCTCACAAAGTCCAAAAGGCAAAAATGCATTTTTCCATCATTGGCTTTCTGGCCTACGTGGCCCACTCGCCCCCAATCATTGTTCTCTTCATAGGAATTCTCTATTCTTCTGATCCCTAATTCAGCAACAAATATTTACAAGCCAATTTTTTGTTTTTTTTTTATTCAAACAAGCCATATTTTTATTTCGTAAAATCAATTTTCAGGTAGAAAAAGAAAATCATTTTAAAGATTCGTGCACCTATTAATACGATTGATTATCACATGAGACTTTCGCACAAAATCTTATCTGTGAAAAATATCTATTATTATAATTAATAAAATAATTAATCCTACTTTATATTAATCATCCTACTCATACATGGATGGATGAGTAAAGAAAACGACTGATTGACAAATGAAAGAAGTACAAAGAATTTAGGGCCATTGCAAACGACGCCTACAAAATTGCTTTTCCACGTGTCAATGTCATGTTTGGCTCACCACAAAACTGATTCCTACTATGATTAGGTAGTGTTACTGTCAATTATTTTACACCGTACCATTGAGACCACTTAATTGGGTCTATTATACATATACTTCCAAAGAAGATTTTCATGTAAAGTAAGTGGAAATCGTTACACAAGAGAAAGATACAAACTATGAACATGAACTAAGATACCGAAGGAGATAATATTTTTGTGCAAAGTAGTATAATCCAGCTTAATTCAAACTAAAAGAGTGAAAATTCAATTTAAGTGCATGTTTTATTATAATTTTAGAGGCTTAATTTAATCCAAAAGCTAGTTCAAGAGTTATTATATTCTTATAAAGGCTATTTATTTCATATTTCTAACCAATGTGAGACTTATAATGCACCCTCACGTCTAGGGCTGAACATCTGTAGAGTGACCCAAATATGGGAGGTTTCCACCAATAAACATATCTAAGATAGACTTTGATATCATCAAAATTTGAGAGACTTAACTCAATTCAAAAGCTCAACAGTTGAAGGTTGTTCTATATTTGTAACGGTTATTAATGTCAATGTGAGACTTCTAACATGTTTGAGGTTTTTTAATAATTAATTTTGAAGTTAAAATTGTTTTTGGAAAGGAGCTAGTATATAGTTGTTCAATATTAATTAGAATTGATTTTAAGGCAAGAGAACAAGAAATTGATCAAACTTATATGCAATATTCCTGTTTCCTTGACTCAGTGACCATACAGAATGATTGTGGTGGTTTAAGTGCGAAACATTTATGCTTTGTTTGATTTAGGAGAGAAGAGAGAAAATAGAAGATTAATAAAGAGAATGAGATGAAAAATATAGGATATCTTGTGGTTTGTTTGGTTTACGAAGGAAAAAGAGAAGTGAGAAATAAATATTGAGAAAAAAAATAAGAAACACGAGGAAAATAGAGTATATATTTGTGGGTTAATGATGTGCTATAATGTCAAAAAAAAAATTGTAGAAATTTTGAACTTGAAGATTTCTATGTACGTAAAGAATCTGCTAAAAATTGATTTTTATAATAAAAAAAATCTGAAAGTGAAATTCAAAAGAAAAAAAATCTGAAAATCGTTAATATATATTAACCTTATTAAAAGAACTGAAAATACAGATAATCCTAAAAAATGACTTTGAAAGTGCTACTTATAGACCATATAATGGCACATATTCTTCTAAAAGTTGATCATCTTAGTTTATTTTGCATTAACATACCGGGCTATGGACACATGTAACCACATGAACTTGTTACATCAAAGATTTGTCACATATGCTCTTTAGAAGCTTTTGTGATGAAAACAAATTAGTAACAAAAGAGTCCAAGTATCAGGCACCATTCCTACTTTGAACAAAAAGTCTAACGAATGTGGTTCAACCCCCAATCGGATTTCACCAATGTGTAGTTGTAACTTATATAATCTTTTCGATTCAAAAAAAAACTTGTATCATCTTTTCTATGATCTAAATCAAAACACCACTCAGCTTCAAGACATTTATTTCTCTTCACTCGTTGAACATAAGGTAACCTCACTTTCCCCAAAAGCCAATCATAAGCCTCCATATATATTTCCATCGGCATGAATGAAGTGCGTATCAGTTTGTTTAATGGGTCCATTTTACTGTTCCCTCCATGCTAAAATGATTATTGTTTAAGGTAATGAACACAATTTAAACGTTTATTAATTGATTTAAAATTTGATTAAAAAACCATTATTTAAAGTTGAGTTATACTCTCTCCGTTCCTATTTATATGACCTAAAATAAAAAATTTAATGTTTGTTTCTATAAGACCTCTTAGAGTATCTCCAATGCAAGATTCTTAGTTCTTATTTCTGAGATAAGAACTAAGAATTGAGTTCTTAACCATTAGAGGGGGTGACGTGGAGTTCTTAATTCTTAAAAATAATAACTAGTTCTTATATAAGGAGTTTTACTTTTTGAGTTCTTAACATACAAAATTATTTTTTTTTCTCTCATTCATCAATTGATTTAATTTAAGTATTGAATTAACATTTAAATTCAAATCAAAATTATATGAAAATAAAAAATATTACTAATATAATGGTATTGTGGGACCATGTGAATGATGCTAAGAACTACTCCCTCCGGTCCTATTTATAAGCATGAAAGAGAAGAAAAATCTTGGTCATTTTTATAAGAACCAAATGAAAGTTTGAGCTATATTAATTAATTTTTTCCAATGATGCCCTTATTAATTCTAACTTGTAAAATGTGTCTCATTAATTATTCTCTTTCTTTTCCACTTTCCAACACTAATAACAAAGTGTAATTTTGGAAGTTCATTTTAATTTAAGACAAATTTAATGCATTTTATCTAGTTTAACTACATTTCTTAAACTATGTGAATTTTTTTTTGTTGCTTATAAATAGGACCGGAGGGAGTAAGAATTAAGAACTCATGGTTGAAATAAAATCTAAAAATAGTTGCTTAAGCACATGTGGCAGCATAGACCCACATGAATAGTGCTAAAAACTAAGAATTAAGAACCTAGCATTGGAGATGCTCTTACAAAGTTTGAGAAACATTTATTACTCCATCCATCCCTAATTATAAGCTAAAGTTGTAAAAATCACGTTTATTAAGAAAGCCTTAATTGATGCATTGATTTTTGAAATAGTGGTACATTTTTCTATATTTACCCCTATATAAGTGGGTAGTACTAGGAGGAAAGAGAGTAAAAGTGAGTTTCAATTTCAAAATTTTGAAAATGGAAAAGCAATAAATGCAAGGACAAATATGGAAAAAATATAAGTTTTTGCATAGTTAGCTTATAGGGTTAATGGTTATATTAGTTCCTGTGTTTGTAAAAGTGTTTGATTTTGATCCCTTAACTAAAAAATGATGATTAGTGGCGGTTTTTTGTATAGTTACTGGCGGTTTATAATACAGTTACTAGCGGTTTTTTGACGGAGGGACCAAAATCAAACGTTTTTACAAATACAGGGACTAATATGACCTTTAACCCTAGCTTATATTTAGTGATACAACATATGTCTCAATGTTAGCTTATAATTAGGGACGGATGGAATATTATTTTTCATTTATGCCCCTGACATTTATTGAGCTTTCATAGTTTCAAGATGTTAATTAACACCATCATTTAATTCTATATGATGCTACACAATACAAATTAAGGGTAAAAAAGAAATATTATTTACTCACTTCGTTTCTTTTTAAGTGTCGTTTTAGCATAAATCTCTTCAACCAAGATAATGGATTATTAGAGTTTTGTTACCATTCTACCCTTATACATCTCAATTATAAAATCATAAAGTTCTCCAACTAAGATAGTGGATTGTTAATTTTTTTCTCACTCTCTCATATCATTAAACCATTTACCATTCTCTCTCAATCATAAAGTCATAAAGCTCTTCATAGTTATTGAGAAAGAAATTTTTTATGGAAAATATAAAGTGAAGTTATTGAAAAAGTAAGGATATAAGAGCATCTCCAATGCAAGGTTCTTAGTTCTTATTTTTGAGCTAAGAACTAATAACTGAGTTCTTAACTATTGGAGGGGATGACGTGGAGTTCTTAGTTCTTAAAAATAAGAACTAGGTTCTTATATAAGGAGTTTTACTTTTTTAATTCTTAGCATAAAAAATTATTTTTTTTCTCTCATCCAGATTACTTTATTACTTTATGAGTTTTCTTTTATTACTTTATGAAAATAAAAAGTAGAAATAATGTGGTTGGTGAGACCAAATGAATAGTGTTAAGAACTAAGAACTCATGGTTGGAGCAAAATTGCTTGAGAATTGCTTAAGCACATGTGGCAGTCGGGCTCACATGAATAGTACTAAGAATTAAGAACTAGCATTGGAGATGCTCTAATTGACAAATTGTAACCTTAAAACATCAAAACGACAATTAAATAAGAACAAAAAAATTCTTTTAAAACGACACTTAAAAAGGAACGGATGGAGTAACTTTTTATAAAACCAATACAATAATTAATAACTTTACATGTTTTCTTAATAAGTTTTTTTTTTGATAGGCAAAGCATAATATTTTGAATAGAAGTACAAGGGGTACTTCAAACCCAATACAGAAGAGAGAAAAAAAAGAAATAAGTGATTGGTGTAATTTTCTTAATAAGTGTAATTTTTTGGAATATATCTTGTATTTAGGAATGAAGAGAGTATAAAGAAAAAGAATGATAATTTTTTGTTAAGTGATTGGTGAGAATTGTGATTGGTGAGAAGTGGAAGTGGTAGGTGAGAGATACAATATTAAATGAGAGTATATATGAAAGAAGATGTGACATATAGTTTTGGATTGTTAAAACAACAACCATTTTAAAAAAATATATGAAAAGCTAAAACAACAATCATTTTGGAACGGAAGAAGTATTAGTTTACTTATGCATAAAAGTAATGTATTAACTAATTAACTACATATATAACTGATAACAGAAAAATGACATTTCTTTCTAACACTTTGGTGTGAGAAGAGACTAGAGAGACAAAGAAGAGAAAATCACTAGTGTCTAGAGAGGGATGAGACCCACCATCTTTTTTAAGGTCTCTCATAAGTGAGAAGAAAGGGATGGAGCACAACTTTTAAATATTTTTCATCATTTACACTAATTCTGACGGTCCTAAATTGTTGGAAACTGTTATGCCCCCAACATATATATTTATTTTAACATAAAGTTAGATGAAATTGTCTTTTGACATAAAAATGACAATTTCGCTTCTATTTTCATTATACTAAATAACCCACAATATATACTCCTTTTCTCTCACATTTTTTTTTTGTCTCCTTTGTACCTCGTCCTGAAATAAAACTACCTTGGAGCAAGGGCGGATCTAGTTAATAATGAGGGGTTCAGATGAACCCCTTGAAAAAGAAAAAATTGATCTTATCTCCCTCTATAACTTTTTTTGAACCCTCTAAAAATTTTAATTATACTTGTAGACTAAGTTTTCCACTTATTAGAAATAAAGACTCACCTATTTGCACAACTATGACTTTTTTTTTTTACAGGGATTTGCACAACTATGACTTGTATAATTTATGATGTATAAACATATTAAAGTTTTTTTTAATTATATTTTTACCGATGTGTTCATTTGAAAAATGTAAAACCCCTGATTCCGGGTCCTGGATCTGTCACTGCCTTGGAGTGGTCCCACAAGCTTAGCCAAGAGGGACCAGAACTTGTTTACCAACACCTTAGTAATGATATGACTAGGATAATAGCCTGTTTCCGTGCGATGCACGGACAAGCGATTCTACGATTTAACATAATTAATTTTGTAATTTATTAAGATAAATTAATTAATTTACATACTAAGAGCATCTCCAATGGTAGTATCTAATGTTAAATACACACTCATATGAGTATTTATTACCATTGGAGTACATATTCAATTCCAACATGACAAAGATGAGTATGTGGGAATATATACTCCAAACTAGACTTGAAAAATGAGCTAGTATTTATTACAAGCACTTATAATTAATATAATTAGTTATAAAAAATAAAATATACAAATGTCATGTTTTTTGTGGGATTCACTATAGAAACTCTTAAGAGTTGTTAGGTTGGAGTAAAAAGTTAGTAAAATTATATAGATGATGTGGCACTATGGAGAATTGTAAAAAATGAAGTGTAGATATTTTAGTGAGTATAATGGATATAGATGCTCTGATAATTTGTAATATTTTCAATTATATACCTAGGTTGCCTAAATGACTCATGGGTTAACCCATGGTCCAAGGTGAACCAATCGCATTTATGATAAGTGAAATCGAATTTTTATATTTTATTTATTTATAAATAATTTTATTGGTTCATTGGGATGAGATTAAGTAACCCTCATTATAAAATCAACAAAATTTATTACTTCATCCGTTCCAAAATATAGGTTGCTTTAACATTTATACATATTCTAAAATATAAGTTGTTTTGCAAATTCAAAGAATTTTTTCTCACTTTTTTCCTTCTATACCATTATTTAATATTCTATCTCTTACCTACCATTAATTTTCACCTATCACAACTCTCACTATATACTGAACCAATAATCACATTTATCTCTCATTAATATAACTCAACTTTAAATAGAGATATTTTAATCAAAATATTTATCAAAAGATGAGTTCTTAATACCCGTACAATACCTTAAACAACTTATATCTTAACACGGATGAAGTCTGTTATCCAAACGTACTTGGTTTATTATATTAAAATGCTACCTATACATAAAATAATTAATAATTATGCAACTTTCTTCATGTTAATTTTAAATATAACTTTGCATATTTGTAATTATAAGAATTAGTACAGATATATTTAATTTTGTAGAAAAATTATTTAATTTTAGAAAATTTTAAAAGCCTAGTCAGCCAAGAAAGTAGACTGTCTTAGAAAAGATGACAATTCACAAATAGGGTCAGCAACGGGCCCCGTGGGTGTAGGTTTGACCATTCCCACACCTGAACCTGAACATAACACTCAAATCCAAACTTGAACCCAAACTCAATATGGGTACAAAAGTTAAACTCAAACCCAAACCCTTGGGTTTCACGTTACCCGAACTCAAACTCAAAATCCGATCATAAAAAACCAAAAACCCGGCCTGGAAACAACATGTACATAAGAGAACAACATGAACATAAGATGGTTAAACCTCATCATATTTCCAATGCAAAGGAAAAAATATAGTTCATTAACATAAGCTGATAAACAACATAATTCATGAATTTTTTACGTTAAAGAAAATCCTACTTAGTAACTTTAATTAATAATATATATAAGGGCGGATAATTACATGCATAAAGCTTCGTGTTTGAGTTTGAGTTTGAGAGCGAGTTTATTCAATCCAACACCCGAACCCAAACAGGTTTTAAAATTCGGGTGAAACCCAAACCCAAACTCAAAGAAATCGGGTTTCGCCCTAAATTTTAGGTTGGGTTCAGGTTGGGCCCGCAGGTGTGAGTTTTCCTGTCATCTCTATTCACAAATCAATATAAACAAAGGACAACGACTGATTAGTGTAAAAGGGAGCAACTTTCATAGTAGCCTTGCAAAGCATATTGTAACACAAAAAATGCCTACTAACTGTTGGAAAATAAAAAAGAAGTAACCCACGTTAGTTTTTCTCATAATGAGCAAATTCTATTGATGAGTTTGAAAAATAAACATTTTAAAAGGTAGTCCCCGTAGAATAGCTTAAGCGGTAGGAGCTGAGGGACATATAGGATGGGTAGGGGGAGGTTCAGGGATCGAATCCTGACGGGTGCAATTTATCTTTTCGATGTACCAAAAAAAAAGATAAACATTTTTATTTCAGAGAGATAAAAAAAGAGAGAGCCATTAACATTAGGTTGAATTCAAAAAACTCAAACGGAAGCTCTATGAACTTGGTAGCATACCTTAGTAATGATATGATTAGATATATTGGTAAAATTCTTTACACAGTCAGTGACTATAAAAGAAATCATTCTTTATATATATATATATATATATATGAGAATTATTATTCAGACCCCCACCCCTATTTAGATCGAAGGAAACTTTTGAAACCCGAAATTATCCCTTTCGAACGCACCCTTATAGTGCGTTTCTCTCGCACCTACCCAAGGAGCGATGTAGACGCTCCTTAAACATGTGTTGCAGGCGCATGTTGAAGGTGCGATTAATTAGTGTTAGAGTTGATGTCCCAGTGTCTGCTATACATAGGTGAGGCACATATATGCCCTAGTGAAGTGCGTTAGTCACGCAGTTATAAAGTGCGTGATATGAGTCGCTTTTTTTAAAGGCGTTAGCATCACACCCTGAGTGTGCGTTGTTGACACAGTTCCGTAATGCGAGGTTTTGCAGAAACTTGACAGAAACAAGAACTCCAACAGAAACATAAACTTTAACACAACAGAATCAGAAATTAAGATTATATTACATCTGTCACTGATATATTAATAAACTTCAAGTTAAATCTTACATTATAATCTGTCAAAGATACATTACAACTAATATGAAAATTTGCAAACTAATCTTCAGCGAGATTTATGATTCCTCCATTGACCTTATGTATGTCTACATTTGCCTCTCGGGAGAGTTTGTTGAATAGGGTCATGCAATCCATGTATGGAAGCTGTCAACCACGAGCTTCAACATTACAATGATAAATTCATTGTGGATTAACCGTTGGCAAAGGACATAATGATCAATTATATTGTTAAGTATCTCATAAAGTTCATGTAATATATGGTAAATTCATACTAAATGTAATATTGAGCAGTAAATTATGTGTAGTCCGCTGCAATTTGCACATCATGTATATCTTCTACATTGGCTAATTGCCTTTCTTGTGGCATGTTCACTTCATATGACTCAGGGAGACTCATCCTGAAATGCAAAAGAAAATATGCAAATTGTTTACTGTTTCTGTTACAGGCCAGAAATGTATTAATCGCACGTTGAAAGCGCGTCACACACGCATCTTATAAGTGCGACAGCGACGCGGTTAAACAATGCGTCTGGATAAATATAACAGATAAACGCACTATCAGTGTGCGTCCCTGTCGCACTCTCAGGGTGCGAACCTGACGCACACAAAGAGTACGGTGCTCACGCTTAATGAGAGTGCGATAGATCTAGATCGGGATTAGAGTGCAGTACCTTCACAGATGACGACGGCAACGAGGTAGGAGAAGTCGGGTGACAACGACGACTGCGTTAGCAACGTTGGTGATGGTTTTGGGTGAGGACGACAGCGGCGGTGGCGTGGGTGGTGGAGGCGGTGGTCGGCAACATTGTTGAAAGTTGAGAGTGGGTTTGGAAGAAGAAACAGTATGTGGTGAGAGGGGGTGAGAGGGGGGGGGTTCAACAAAGCATTAGGAAGAAGGTGAGGATGGAGGGAGGGATATTTTTCAATTTTTTTTTATTAAGGGTATTTTAGACATTTCCCATATTGTTGGAGGTCTAAATAGGGGTGGGGGGTCTTAATAACAATTTCATATATATATTCTTGCGAGTTATGATATATACACACATCTCCACTTCTTTTCCACCTCCATTTATTTATTTCTCTCTTCTTTATCAATCAAATCACATATCACATCTTTTTTTTCTCTCTCCTTTCTTCCTATCTCTCTCTTCTTCCACCTCTCCACACCTCAAAAGTGAGGTGTGAAGATATAATTATCCTATTCTTGCATTTAATCAAAATTAAGTGTTTATAAAGTAGGTTAATTAGGGCTCGTTGATTAGGTACTTTTTAAGTTAAACAAGTTTTCTAACCATGAAAGGCGCATGAGAATTTTTTTTTTCAAAATCCCACCTTCTTTGATAAATTAAACCAATAATACTTGGGATAGAATCGAATATCTTTATCACATAATTCAACACGCACTGTCAAATAAATGTTTAAAATAACATCAAAACATTGTTGAAAGGACACTTATCAAAACATTTATACTTTAGATGGAAATATGCATTATATAAATGTTAGTTGATCAAATCCATATTCAATGTATCTGTTAAAACAAAGCATGTAATTTAACACAAATGAAGAGTTAAAACAACGTTTACCAACTATCTAAATATAACCAAAGAGTAGATAACTATCCATGTTATTTTCATCATTGATAACACTTCTAAACAACAGTTCATGAGAGATTAATTTTAACGAGTAGATATTTAAATAAAGTATAGGAGTACTCTCCAGTATGTGGTTGGTATGATATGTGGCTTCCAAATGCGTTGCTCAATTGGAAAGCAATACAAAGACACGCGTGAAAATAGATTCAGTTGCTAATTTTCTTGGCAATTTTGCAAAAAGCTCCCTTCTAAGATATAATCTCTTTGACTTGGATTGGTAATGATTCGAACTTGATGCTATGGAGATGTGCCTCCCACCTTTGTGTTTTCTCAACTTTGTGGAAACACATGAGATTAAGATATATTCTTGAGTGATAATGACCTTTTATGAAGATTTTGATTCTCCATTACTATCCCATTGTGATACGTATATCCCCACTAACTTGTGTCAATAATATGATGATCCTATGCCAAATGATAGAAAAAGCTTATTGTGTCATTGTGTCACGATAACCAAAAAGAAAAAAATGCTTAAATCACTATGATCATTAATTCATTATGTGTGTTATTTTTGTGCAGTTGAAATTATTGAATGTTCTGCTGTCGGTGGTGGATACTCTGCTAAAAATATGATTGAATGTCCCTTGAGATCGGCAAATGTGACCCCCTTTTTTTCGTCCATAGCAAATGTGGCCCCTCTGATAGGTCTGTTTTTATTAGTGATTCATTTGAATGGATGGTGCTTATGAGAATATGAGGTCAATCATTGGGCTTAAACTGAAGCCCACTGAAACACACTACCCCCGTGTACACGTTTGGGCCTAGAAGCATGTATAATCCAACAGTTGTGACGAGGTCAATCATCTCCATAAATTAATTTTTGGAAGCTATCATTGGTGGTGGGGATAGATATCAGAATATGGTGGCAAAAGGGATGCCATACTGTTCATTTTCTAGTAGATTGATTAATGATAGGCCAAATGACACTTACAATCAAAGGGAACAAAAATCCCACAGAGCAATACAACAATGCAACAACAGACTGATACTTGCACAAGCACGCTTGCTCAAGCAAAGCCACCAAACCAACTACTGCCATCCAGAAGATAAAAACTACAGCAAACAAAGAAAAACACTCAAGAAAAATACCATAAATTCCACAAGTCTTCATTGTCACTTAATCCAGACCATTAACTTCTGAATGAGAAATTATTTTTTCTTCCTTTCTTAGCCATCGCATCAACTTTTACAACTTCATCTGGTTCTGCTGGTATTGTAACTTGTTCCAGAATGGCGGCATTAATAGCAAGCAGCGTCAATTGTGCTGTTGGTGAATTAAGCGTCAATGAAAGACAAGAAGAGCCATGCAGTCTTCTAAAAACACTCAACCAAAAAATGGGCGGCTGCAACAAGATGTGGAAGGCAGAATATGGAAAGGCAAAACAGAAATACAGAAGATGGTGGTGGAACCGTGGAAGGCAAAGGAATGTGAAGTAGTTGAGTAGGGAAAAGACAACCAGAGATTGAAGCTTGAAGCTGATATTCAAAGCATTCATTAGCGACCTTGACTATTCTGTGATTAAATTATTGGATGTTAATTCCTTTCCCAAATACCATTGAGTTTGACATGCTTAGCAGGTATCATTAGGATTGGAAAAAAGCTAAGGTGATATTGCCAGCAAGATGGATAGAAAAGATCAAATTTTAGTCCATAGTGTGACATCATCAAGCATGGTTGTGAGGGAATATTTTCCTACTGCCTCATAACTCCTGGAGTATATAACAATGATAAAAACTTGATGCTTGTCAAAAAAAAGAAAAGGAAACTCTCAATGAGAATACATGATTAAGTAATAACTCATTCTATTTTACAACAAAATTTGCCACACTTTTTTTATCCTAAAATAGCATACATGGCATGGACCACAACTAGCTAACTACAATTAATTGTCTACAAGCTTAAGGCCCCAACTCATATCCTCACAGTGCCTTACATGAGGAACAAGTGCACCTGTGTCAATTCCTCTCTTAGCCTTGCAATCATAGAAGGGAGGAGCATGGAAACATGGCTCTATTGACATGGCACGTTGACAAGGAGGATCCGGAGCGGTTTGATTCTCAGGTTTGTAGAGTATCCATGGTTTCAAACCTCCAAGCCCCTGAGCCACATAGCCAAAAGTAGACCACGAGCTAGTAACCAACACGTCTGTTAAGCTTAAGAGATACATTTCTGCCCAAGCTTTTAGGTTGTGCATCTGCTTCTGCGTTTGCTGATACTCTTCATGGCTTGGCTGGAAAACGCCGACCACTTCTCCTGTCACGGTAGGATACTCCCAATACATGTCTCTTACCTTTTCAAAATAACCAGAGCTTAAGGATGTCATGAGCACAGCTTTTGACTTTGGTAGTCCAGATGAACTAATATTATTCTGCTCACGGTCAACATCGGGTAAAAGATTCTCCTTCAAAGTACAAGCTAAGATCTGATCCAGAACATGTTGAAATGGACCAGGTTCTGGAACAAACACTCTAATTTGTATGCCTACTCTTTCATCAACTTTAGCTAAATAAGCTTGATAGTATCTGACAACAAGTCCCCACACATTGTTTGTGGGGTGGAGCATATATCTACCCAAGAAATGGAACACTGTTGCTTTCTTTGGGAAGAGATCATTCAGTTCCTGCTCATAAGATGGCATCAAGAATAGAGATGGAACGAAATAATTATCTGTTTTCATCACTAACCAAGGTACTTTATCTAGAAACACTTGCTCTTCATCACAGAAGAAAAGCTTATCATGATCATCATAATCATGGACTAAATGAAGGTAGACAGAAGATGGCACGGTGGAGTTTGTAATTGATTTTTCTTTCAGCATTTTCCCATAGCATTGACGAGATTCCTTACTGAAATTATTTAGTTGACTGTTGAGAGGAAAATCGGGAGGGAGAAACCAGGATGTATCTGGAAACGGTTCACAAAAGAGATCAATCATATCCACTCCAGGGTCAACCAGTAAAACTCGGTTTGTGAGGAGAGCATAGAGAAATGCAGAAGCTAGGGTCAATATCCTATTCCCTAACCCACTAAATGAAACCCACACTACATATTTACAAGCTGGGGATTCAGTAAATTGACCAGACCTGAGTTGTTTCACAGTTTTATTATAGGATTCGGTATAAGGTCCGCATTCTTTGTGTAGAGCTTCATATTTTCTTAATCTAGAAATAAGGTAAGAAGAAGGCTTTCCTGATAGTCCCTTGTGATACATAACTGACTGATACCTGCTGAGACAAGATTTTTCATCAAACCCATCAGCTAGAAGGCCACCGAGCAGTTTATCCTTTAGCAACTCAGCAGAATCAAAGGCATCATTGTCCAAACCTACAAGCCACAGAAGATGAAACTCCGTAACTCAACAATGAGATGCAGCTGCAGGAAAAGAAAACATCTCAAGAAGGACCACTTTTTAAAGAAAGTTTCCAAATTCGGAACGAGACCGTTGTCACATTCTAAAATAACCATTTTTTCTCTGTTTTAACTCTTCTAGGTTGTCGTCTAATTACCTAACTTAAAGAACCTCTTACTATGACAATAATGCAATGCATCCATCAAACAAAAACTAAGAACCAACACAAGTATAAATCATCAGGACAGCATATTGTTTGAGCAGTTTTAAATCACGGTCTGCCGCAATCAAAAATTGCAGCCAAAATGTGAAGGTTTTTGTGACCTTCCTATTGTGATCACACTTGTGGGTACACCAGCCATATTTATTTGCAATTTTATGCAATATCAAGAAATTCAACCTAACAGTGATCCCTACCACAATGTAAAACATAGGAAAAGACAATTAGAAGGAAAAAGACATAGCAGCAAGACAAAGATGGCAATGGGTAGTTACTTGAAGACAAAAATCTAGATTCTGCTCCATCTTCTAGGCAACATAACAATGTGATTTACAAGGTAAGTGCCAAAATCAACTAAATTGAACAACCCTAATTCATTTTTTTGTAAGATGAAGTGGCAATGGAACTAAGTATAAAATCAGGAGGTAAATACCTTGTTGTGGTTGGTTGAGATGGAAAACAGTGGTGGTTGTTGTTGTCGGTGGTGGTTGGTGAAGGGCGGCATCGGAGGGAGGGTCACGGAGAACGACGGAGAGAGAGAAGAGAACGGAGAAGAGGATGAAAGAGAGGACGAAGAAGCCCATCAAACGCATCAGATTGAGAGGGAAGACATTGCATTTGCTGTTAAAGGTTTCCCAGAGTGAGAGGTTGTGGTGGTGATTTTTGTCGGCATCACCGCCGCCGCCGCCACCTTCTTCAGGGTTCCTGATTGCGGTGACCCTCTGCATCATCATCCGGCACCAGCAGAACAATGCACGTGAGTGGTTGATCAGAGTGTTGGAATGGAATGAGAGCAGAGTAGAGAGTTTGGGGGATTCGAGCATCGACCAGAGAGACAGAGTGAGAGTGTGACAGTGGTGCCGTGGCGACAGCAACACGCGCTTTGCATCACCTCTCATCTCGTACACATTTCTGTTTCATTATTATAAATAGGTGTTTGTTGTGGTACCTTAATTTAAATGAGGGTACAGTATCTTAAATGATGTAAAACCATTTTATCTCCAATTTTTTTAACTTTTAAAAGCCTCTAGCCCCATCATCATTGAGCATTTTAGTAGATTATTTCATTATCTTGTTGTTCGCCAGACACCAATTTCTATATCTCACCCTTATTATGGTCAATAACTTTCTTATTCTTACATCGCATATATTTCCACTTCCTCCACTAAATTCTGACTTAAAAAGAGCTGGAACAGCGGACATGATGTCTAAGATTCCAACAAAAGTTAAAAGGTCTAATCTTCTCTCTTTATTTGCCCTTCAATTTCACAATTTCATCTAGTTGGGATACCGTACCCAAAAGAATTTCAGGGTACCACAGAATTTACCTTATAAATATAGGTGCACAGTAGCTCGAGACATATGGGTTAGATAAGGGAGGTCCATGGATCGATTCATGGCGGGTGTAATTTATCTTCATGATATAAAAAAAAAGCAATGAATGTGATAGACTAATAGATACAAAAAGATAAAATAGTTGTTATTCCCACCCTGTCATCTAATTTCGGGGGAAATTTAACCTGCGCCGGTTTTTTGTGGTGTAAACTGTAAACTTAGACCACTACCTGATAATCTGTTACTCGAGGTTATTTTGTATTTTTAGAATTTTTGAAAATACAAATAATTAATATGTTCAAGTTAATTAATTACGCCTTAATTTTCTCCTCTTTTCTCTCTCTCTCAAAGCTTCAACCTTTTCAATCAGAGATCACCATCTTCACCGCTGGCGACTAACGCCCACCACACCGTCGTCAACTCCGGCCACACCACAACCTCATCATTTCCGGCGTCAAAGCAACCACCACCACCGCATCCACCAACTCCGGTCGCACCAATCCCACCGCCAACAACAACCATACCAGCCCCAGAAAAAAGAAAACCTAAGATGATTTCACTTCCTCTCGCTCGAATCACCAAGTCCCACACGTTCCCAGCGAGCAGGCTCCTCGCCTTATGTGCACTCGCGATGCCGGTGACATTCGCTACGCCCACCTTCTCTTCCACCGCGTCATCGACGAGCCCAAAAATTTCATGTGGAAAACCATAGATCTGGAGTTTCTTCGTTCCAGATCTGTGTTACAGTGACGGATCTGGCGTTTTGGGTTTACATCTTCTTCTGGGTAGATGATTATGCTAGTTGACTGCGGTGACGAATTTGGGTTTTTTTATTCTTGGTTTTTGTTCTTCTAGGTTTTCTTCTTCTTCTATGGATGATTACGGGAGATGATTGCGGTGATGGATATGAGTATTTTTTTGATTCTATGTCGTCTTCTTGTTGTTTCTATAATCTGCAATGATGATGATCAAAGGAGGCTTTAATGGCTAGTTTCTGTATGTTTTGGTAAAGTTTTGGTAATTTTATCATCAGTATTGGTTAATTTTGTTTCCATTTCCTGGAATGTGCTCTAGAAGATAAACAACGCAGTTTTGATGGCTAATTTTTTTCAAGCTTTTTTGGGAATATGACATTGCAAGTTTGGTGGATTGAGATAGTGCTGTTATCAAAACGGGATGGAATATTTGATATGTGCTGCGGGTTTGATTGGCTTTCTCCATCAATTGTTGTTTAGCTTTTATTTGGGATAAAGCATTCAGATGGTGGTGGGGGTGGAGGTCAAATTTGAGAATTATTGATGAAGAAGATGAAATCGGGTTGAATGATGAGTTACCAGATCCATTTAGCTTAAATCATATTAACATTCACTAATTATATAACTAATTATACTATAATATATTAATTATTTTATTTTTAAAAAATTACAAATTACCTGCAAAACTTGCAATAGCAGGTCAAAAGCAGGTGGTGCAACTATAGACCATAAAAAAGTGGTCCATAGGAAACGCGCCCCTAATTTCGCCTTCTTAAATATGTAAAATCTGAAAATACCTCTATTTTTTTTTTTGCTAAAGTGCGAAAATTGCAAATTTCAGTCTCACTCAAAAATTGATTTCTTTTTAGTCTCGGATCAAGACGGAGTGAACTATAAAGTTGAAGAGAAAAATAAAGCAATTGGCCCTTAGTACCTTCAGTCCTAAGGTTTGTGAAATTGCCAAATTTCTTTATCTCTTATTTTGTTTTGAAAATTTTTTATTCCACCATAAATCTCCAAATATTTTATCTTTATTTACTGTGGTGGTCTCATAATTTTTAAAAATCATCTAATATCAATTCTGTTGAAATTTACAGCTACACACACTTTAAAGTGTGTTTAGTTGCAGACTATAACACTGACGGCCAACGACAAGCGCGGCAGCGATGACGAATAAATGGTAATGGGCGGCGACAATAGCAAAAAAATGAGAGAAGAGAAGATGAAGATTGTGTTTGGAGATGAGTATGAAGATAGAATGAAGATGAGATGAAGATGGGTGGTGTTGAGGAAAGAAAGAGGAAGGTGAGAAAGGATGTGAGGATGCGGGTGGAGAGTTGTTGTGTTTTTTTTTTCTTTCACTAATAGCACTTTAGTAGTTTCACTTTTTCATTAATGACATTTTTATCTTTTCACCATTTTAAGGGGGTGAAATTAGATGAGAGGGAAGTGGGAATAATAATTATCAAAAAGAAAAAATAGTGTCCTATTTTGACATGTATCATTTCAGTAAAGAAATGTTAGGTGGACATCCAGATTGACAAAGGCCGAATGAGGAGAACATGGAAGAGACAAGGGTTTGTTCGTTATGTTGTACTTCATCCGTTCCTTATTAACTGTCCATTTTGAAGAATTTTTTTTGTTCATATATAACTGTCCACTTAGAGTTTCAAGAGAGCATTAATTGATGTTTTTTCAAGAAATACCCTTTCATAAACAATAAATGAAGAAAGATAAAATACATTCTAAAGGGTGATATAGGAAAACAAATAATACTTTTATGAAAATCAATACAATTAATTGCTTTCCTTAATTTGTGTGAACCTTTTCTTCCTGGACAGATAAATAGGAACGGAGAAAGTATAATATAAGTTTAAATAGTATTAGGCGTAAGACCTGATAAAAATTTAATATTATAAAATGTTTGGTGATACATTGTTTAACTTATCATATCGTTTAAATTGATACAATCATATGTTTGTGGATGGTAGTGGTGTGGAGAGTGATGGTGGTAGAAATTGCGGCGACGGTTACACTGGTGAAGGTGGTAGTTGTGGAGATGGTGGTGGGTGGTGACGATAGAGTGATGGTGTTGGTAGAGGTTGCGATGGTAGTGGTTGCGATGGTAGTGGTTGAGGCGATTGTGAGAGGGCGATGTAGTTGGTTGTGGTTGTAGTAGTGGCAATGACAATGTTGTAGGGCGGCGACAACAGTGACATACGACGGTGGTGGCAACAACAGCAAGGGCGGCGATGGTGGCAGTGGTGGTGGTGACGATGATGAAGGCCACTTAGTTGGTGGTAGTGGCGGAAACAACAGTGGTGATGACAGTGGTGACAACAACAATGGTGGCGTGATGGAGGTGGTTGTGGTAGTGGATTAAATAATTTCAAGTAATTATACATGATAATCTTATCATGTCTTATCTATCATCAATATGCTTCATTAAATAATTCATCATTTTAGTGTATAAGAGTGAATTGATGATAAACTTATAAAATACAAAATTAGCACCACATAATGGATAAATTTATAATGTATTGTATAAGTTTATACTATCATGCTTAATAATACGACAAAACAAATGTGCCCAAGTAAACTATGCGATACATGATGAGTTGGACCCTTAAAAATTCAATTTTAATCCTTCATTTTTTACCGGCGAGAAAGGTTAATTCCTAACCTCCATCCACATGCATAGGTCTATACTCTTCAATTTGAGCCTCTAAACAACCATTTCACCTAGAATGGAAGCAGATCAAACAGTCGACGAGAGCCTATGGCCTAATCTACATCTGACTCAGACAAGATTAGACTAAATTAATAAATAGGCAATGTCAATTTCTCTTTAAAATCCTAGTTAAAGAAAGTTAGTATGGGGTTATAAAAATAATATTTATTATTTGTTTTAACTTGGATTTTTTTATGTAAAATATTATTTCTATGTTGTGTGGCTCTCTTAGATGATTGAGCAGGTTACAAACAAAAAAAATCAATATCAATATCAATATATATATTAAAGCAGTAACATTCCAAGCATGTCATTATCAAAAACCTCAGCTCCAGAATATTTTACAATATTTTATTCCCTTCGTACCACAACTCGACACGTGTCCCTTGAGGATTATTATATTCATTTTTATTCTTCCATCCTATCCCACTATCTGCATTAATTTGATCTTAACTCATTATCTCGGCCAAAGCACAACATTATTATAAGTGTTTAATGATGGACAAATTTCAATATACAATTATCACTAATTTCCATTTATTTTATCTCTCTTTTTACTCCCTTTTCTCATGTTGTTGAAAAACATATTATGTATCTGGACCATTTTTCATTAATATTCGAAATTTTTAAATTACTTAGCCTCCTTTGAATGGATTTCTCCATTTTATCTCTCTTCCCTCACTATCTCCATCCTTTTTTCTCTCCCCCATTTACTCGGTCTCCTCAACTATTTATTCTGAGTGTTTAATACTATATGTTTTCTATGTGCAATTAACTCTCGTCCATTTCTTTTCTCTTTCCAATATATATCTATATATGTGCAATTAACTCTCATTCCTCTTTTTTCCCTCTCTCCGTCCTCTGATTTCTTTCCCCTCTTCTTTCTCCCACCAACTCTCTCTCCTTCTATCTCCCCTCATTAACTAAATATAAATTATTATTTAAAATCTTTATTTATTTATTTATTTGAAATCATTAATACGGTATCTGTTTTTAAATACCAACCACATGCAACATTATTTGAAATCAATAATTACTCTATTTTTAGTTTTAAAAAATAATTACTCTATTTTTATTTTCAAAACAAAATAACTTTTCTTTTCTATTTTAAAAAATAACAACTCCTTTTATTTTCTCTCTCACTATCTCCCCTCATTGAATCCAATCCATACTCCTCTCCCTTCAGATTGCATAGGAAGTAGGAACGGCAAACACCATGTGAAATAAATGATGTTTATATTCCATGATTTTTAACCTTAATCGAAGCCAATTCAAACTGAAGCCAATTTCATTTATGAATCTCTCTATCTCCAATGCTTCTCTCTTCAGTTCCCATACAACCGTCCACCACTGCCACCGGTATTGTCCAATTAGTTGTGTTCATTCCCACTCACCTCCTATACTGACCAATAGTGGCAAAAAAGAGAATGTAAATTTTCTTGGGCTAAGGAAGAAAACACCAAAAATGTTAGTCTCCCATTTATAAAGCAACAATGCTATATGTTACGACTTACGAATTAGAGACCGCCCCAAATAAACAGAGTTAACATATCACAGCAGGCAAGCGTCGCCGCCGCCACCCTCCACTCTCTCACGCCTAAACCCTTGATTCCTCCGTCCTCCTCATCCGCTCCCAGCTCGAACCAAAGCTTTTTTCTTCCTCAATTTCAACCTTGACGCCGCTGTTTCAACCTCCTTATTCTAATGGTTGGTTTCATGCATTTCAGACAGATTTATTCAAGAACCTAATAAAGGGAAAGTCAGTTTGATAACTGTACGAGTGTTGATTCTGCATCTGATTTCTTATTACAAAGGTATGTCCAGATTTCATATAACTCTCTCTATTCTTATTATGATTTTGTTGCGATTGGGCCGCTATGTAAGGCATTTACTTATGTGTTTCTATATGACAGAGTTTCTAAACACACTTTCAAGTTATTTTTATTTCAACATGTTAGAATCTTCCATGCTTACCATTATTGGTTCTGTTGTATCCAGGTTGTGAATGTGATACTTGGCTGGGCTATGAGGTTCCTTCACACAGCATGCTCTCAAAGATTTCTAAAATTGTTGGAACAATACAAGAAATCTTCACTGTACCATGTCCCCATCTATTTGGGAAAAAATGTATACATGTATACACTCCTTATCAGGCAGTCAATGACCATTTGAGCTAAGTCTTCTATACATAATTTCTTGACTGCAAAATCTCTATTTGTTTGAACATGATTATGATGGTTAAGCTTCCTCTTTATACTCAAATGCATTTTTGTCCTCGCTGTTGTCATGAGATCTTTTGTGCTTGGATTGATTAGAACTGTACCTATTACTGTAAAATGTTTTTCTAACTAAACTTAATATTCTAACTCTTCACCAATCTTTATAAGCATATATCCGTTTTATGCAGGTCCAAAATGGTAGTTTTTAAATTTTCACTGAATGATAGTATAAGTTGCACTCATTTTGCCTCTTTTATCTTTATCTTTTGTTCAGCATCAAAGAAATTTGGCTGTTGGAGAAGACTTCCATTGTCAATCTACATTGTGAAGACTCAATATCTAAATAATATACCGAAAAATCTACTTCAAGCAATGTCTATGAGGATGTCCATGTCTACTTTTACCTTCATGTTCTTATTATTATTTTGGTGGTAATCTTACTCCCAATGTATATTTATGCAGTTCTTTTTGAATGATCTACTTACCCTGGCCTGCTTACCGATCATCAAGGTCAAGTACAAAAGATTGGGATAAGCTGGCAGCAATGGTGAAAAAAGAGGTTTTGCAGCTGAAGTGTGAAATTGTTTTATTATGCCTTTGTAATTTGACTTGGTAAGAAGCATAATGATTACTTAAGTCTGAATGCTTAAGTCACACTAGGCGGAGAGAATTTGCCGGAGTTTTCATCATGAGGTTTGTGAGTATAATGAATTCAATTGCTGGTTCTTCTGTTTTTCGTTACTGAAATGATTGTTTATGTTACATGTTGCTACTTGCTACTCTTATTGTACTGTTCAGCTTTTGCGCTGGGTTCTGCAAATTTTTTTTACAAGTCAAGTAGCTTGACTTGGTTCCCTATGATTTTGAAATTTGATCATGGCTATCCTAGGACATTTTAGTTCCATATTTCTTAAGGCATTTTTAATTATCGTTAATTTTTATTACATGAGGTTGGAAGTGTAACTAACCTATGATGTACTCATTCTCATAGTCTTCAGACGAAGAAAAAAGTGTGCTGGAATATTTCTTTGACTATATATTTTCAATTATTGATGCCACACACTTTAAATTATGTTTCAGGTGTTGTTTTAGGTTTAGGGATTTCATGAGGCTCACAGATTGGAGATCTTGCTTCTGAAATCTTCCAATGGGGTTTTGAGCCTTTTTTTGTGGCATCAGTACTCAAAA